>NW_027184619.1:939078-1252105 GCF_032405125.1 Capricornis sumatraensis
ACGGGAAAGAATTCCAGGTGTTCCCGTCGCATCTCAAGAGGAGGCACTCTCAACAGGAAAGGCGAGAGGAACTCCATGGTCATACCACCATTCCAAGAGTCCCCCGGATGTCTCAGTCCATTCCAGAGGAAGCTCTTTGCCTTGCACTGGCTCATCTTTCACGCCGAGGATCGACTCACACCACGGTGGCACGTGGGACAGCCCTGTGGGAAAGCCTCGAGGGAAAGCCTTGAGGGAAAACCACAGATCCTTTGATCCACGCGACGGGAAGCGTGACATTGCTGCAACAGCCTGGAAGGAAAGTGCACGTGCATGCCCCCACTGGAGACGAGGCCTGACTCCCCTGGGGAGACTCCAGAAGTACCCACAGATCCATGTCAGCCCCTGAGAGGAATCCTCAGTTCCGGCCCTGACTCCACACTAGGTTTTTGGCCCCGGTATCGACGGGAGAGGAATCCCGAGACGCCCCCTAGCAACTCGCATGGGGACTGGCCTCTCCTTAGGCCACCAGGGCGGGTCCCTGAGGTCCCCGTCGTAACTCGAGAACACCTGCCGCAACTCGAGAAAATCCAGGAAGTTCTCCCTTCCAGGCGAGATGAGGCCTATTTCCGATGAGGCGTCTGGAGACTAATGACACCTAAACTCTGGAACTTCGAAAGGGTCTTTCACACCCTTGCTGCAACTCAAGAAGTTCACCGCCATACCCGTCTCCATTCGAGAGGAAGCACGATGGTCCCGCCCACTTCCAGAGGAGCCCCGTTTCCCCCTCAGAGCTCGAGATGAGGGATCCTTTCCCTGCTTTCAACGGGAAAGAATTCCCGGCGTTCCCGTCGCATCTCAAGAGGAAGCACTCTCAACAGGAAAGGCGAGAGGAACTCCATGGTCGTACCACCATTCCAAGAGTCCCCCAGATGTCTCAGTCCATTCCAGAGGAAGCTCTTTGCCCTGCACTGGCTCATCTTTCACGCCGAGGATCGACTCACACCACGGTGGCACGTGGGACAGCCCTGTGGGAAAGCCTCGAGGGAAAGCCTCGAGGGAAAACCACATATCCGTGATCCAAGCGACGGGAAGCGTGACATTGCTGCTACAGCCAGGAAGGAAAGCACACGTGCATGCCCCCACTCGAGACGAGGTCTGATTCCCTGGGGAGACTCCAGAAGTACCCAAAGATCCATGTCAGCCCCTGAGAGGAATCCTCGTTTCCGGCCCTGACTCCACACAAGGTTTTTGGCCCCGGTATCGACGAGAGAGGAATCCCGAGAGGCCCCCTAGCACCTCGCATGGGGACTGGCCTCTCCTGAGGCTTCCAGGGCGGGTCCCTAAGGTCCCCGTCGTAACTCGAGAACACCTGCCGCAACTCGAGAAAATCCAGGAAGTTCTCCCTTCCAGGCGAGATGAGGCCTATTTCCGATGAGGCGTCTGGAGACTAATGACACCTAAACTCTGGAACTTCGAAAGGGTCTTTCACACCCTTGCTGCAACTCAAGAAGTTCACCGCCATACCCGTCTCCACTCGAGAGGAAGCCAGATGGTCCCGCCCACATCCAGAGGAGACCCGTTTCCCCCTCGGAGCTCGAGATGAGGGATCCTTTCCCTGCTTTCAACGGGAAAGAGTTCCCGGTGTTCCCGTCGCATCTCAAGAGGAGGCACTCTCAACAGGAAAGGCGAGAGGAACTCCATGGTCGTACCACCATTCCAAGAGTCCCCCAGATGTCTCAGTCATTCCAGAGGAACCTCTTTGCCCTGCACTGGCTCATCTTTCACGCCGAGGATCGACTCACACCACGGTGGCACGTGGGACAGCCCTGTGGGAAAGCCTCGAGGGAAAGCCTCGAGGGAAAACCACAGATCCTTTGATCCACGCGACGGGAAGCGTGACATTGCTGCTACAGTCTGGAGGAAAGCGCACGTGCATGCCCCCACTCGAGACGAGGCCTGACTCCCCTGGGGAGACTCCAGAAGTACCCAAAGATCCATGTCAGCCCCTGAGAGGAATCCTCGGTTCCGGCCCTGACTCCACACAAACTTTTTGGCTCCGGTATCGACGGGAGAGGAATCCCGAGAGGCAACCTAGCACCTCGCATGGGGAATGGCCTCTCCTGAGGCCACCAGGGCGGGTCCCTGAGGTCCCCGTCGTAACTCGAGAACACCTGCCGCAACTCGAGAAAATCCAGGAAGTTCTCCCTTCCAGGCGAGATGAGGCCTATTTCCGATGAGGCGTCTGGAGACTAATGACACCTAACCTCTGGAACTTCGAAAGGGTCTTTCACACCCTTGCTGCAACTCAAGAAGTTCACCGCCATACGCGTCTCCACTCGAGAGGAAGCACGGTGGTCCCACCCACATCCAGAGGAGCCCCGTTTCCCCCTCGGAGCTCGAGATGAGGGATCCTTTCCCTGCTTTCAACGGAAAAGAATTCCCGGCGTTCCCGTCGCATCTCAAGAGGAGGCACTCTCAACAGGAAAGGCGAGAGGAACTCCATGGTCGTACCACCATTCCAAGAGTCCCCCAGATGTCTCAGTCCATTTCAGAGGAACCTCTTTGCCCTGCACTGGCTCATCTTTCACGCCGAGGATCGACTCACACCACGGTGGCACGTGGGACAGCCCTGTGGGAAAGCCTCGAGGGAAAGCCTCGAGGGAAAACCACAGATCCTTTGATCCACGTGACGGGAAGCGTGACATTGCTGCTACAGCCTGGAAGGAGAGCGCACGTGCATGCCCCGACTCGAGACGAGGCCTGACTCCCCTGGGGAGACTCCAGAAGTACCCACAGATCCATGTCAGCCCCTGAGAGGAATCCTCAGTTCCGGCCCTGACTCCACACAAAGTTTTTGGCCCCGGTATCGACGGGAGAGAAATCCCGAGAGGCCCCCTAGCAACTCGCATGGGGACTGGCCTCTCCTGAGGCCACCAGGGCGGGTCCCTGAGGTCCCCGTCGTAACTCGAGAACACCTGCCGCAACTCGAGAAAATCCAGGAAGTTCTCCCTTCCAGGCGAGATGAGGCCTATTTCCGATGAGGAGTCTGGAGACTAATGACACCTAACCTCTGGAACTTCGAAAGGGTCTTTCACACCCTTGCTGCAACTCAAGAAGTTCACCGCCATACCCGTCTCCATTCGAGAGGAAGCACGATGGTCCCGCCCACATCCAGAGGAGCCCCGTTTCCCCCTCGTAGCTCGAGATGAGGGATCCTTTCCCTGCTTTCAACGGGAAAGAATTCCCGGCGTTCCCATCGCATGTCAAAGGAGGCACTCTCAACAGGAAAGGCGAGAGGAACTCCATGGTCGTACCACCATTCCAAGAGTCCCCCAGATGTCTCAGTCCATTCCAGAGGAAGCTCATTGCCCTGCACTGGCTCATCTTTCACGCCGAGGATCGACTCACACCACGGTGGCACGTGGGACAGCCCTGTGGGAAAGCCTCGAGGGAAAGCCTCGAGGGAAAACCACATATCCGTTGATCCAAGCTTCGGGAAGCGTGACATTGCTGCTACAGCCAGGAAGGAAAGCACACGTGCATGCCCCCACTCGAGACGAGGTCTGATTCCCTGGGAGACTCCAGAAGTACCCAAAGATCCATGTCAGCGCCTGAGAGGAATCCTCGTTTCCGGCCCTGACTCCACACAAGGTTTTTGGCCCCGGTATCGACGGGAGAGGAATCCCGAGAGGCCCCCTAGCACCTGGAATGGGGACTGGCCTCTCCTGAGGCCTCCAGGGCGGGCCCCTTAGGTCCCGTGGTAACTCGAGAACACCTGCCGCAACTCGAGAAAATCCAGGAAGTTCTCCCTTCCAGGCGAGATGAGGCCTATTTCCGATGTGGCCTCTGGAGACTAATGACACCTAACCTCTGGATCTTCGAAAGGGTCTTTCACACCCTTGCTGCAACTCAAGAAGTTCACCGCCATACCCGTCTCCACTCGAGAGGAAGCACGATGGTCCCGCCCACATCCAGAGGAGCCCCGTTTCCCCCTCGTAGCTCGAGATGAGGGATCCTTTCCCTGCTTTCAACGGGAAAGAATTCCCGGCGATCCCGTCGCATCTCAAGAGGAGGCACTCTCAACAGGAAAGGCGAGAGGAACTCCATGGTCGTACCACCATTCCAAGAGTCACCCAGATGTCTCAGTCCATTCCAGAGGAACCTCTTTGCCCTGCACTGGCTCATCTTTCACGCCGAGGATCGACTCACACCACGGTGGCACGTGGGACAGCCCTGTGGGAAAGCCTCGAGGGAAAGCCTCGAGGGAAAACCACAGATCCTTTGATCCACGCGACGGGAAGCGTGACATTGCTGCTACAGCCTGGAAGGAAAGCGCACGTGCATGCCTCTACTCGAGACGAGGCCTGACTCCCCTGGGGAGACTCCAGAAGTACCCACAGATCCATGTCATCCCCTGAGAGGAATCCTCAGTTCTGGCCCTGACTCCACACAAGGTTTTTGGCCCCGGTATCGATGGGAGAGGAATCCCGAGAGGCCCCCTAGCAGCTAGCATGGGGACTGGCCTCTCTTTAGGCCACCAGGGCGGGTCCCTGAGGTCCCTGTCGTAACTCGAGAACACCTGCCGCAACTCGAGAAAATCCAGGAAGTTCTCCCTTCCAGGCGAGATGAGGCCTATTTCCGATGAGGCGTCTGGAGACTAATGACACCTAACCTCTGGAACTTCGAAAGGGTCTTTCACACCCTTGCTGCAACTCAAGAAGTTCACCGCCATACCCGTCTCCACTCGAGACGAAGCACGATGGTCCCGCCCACATCCAGAGGAGCCCCGTTTCCCCCTCGGAGCTCGAGATGAGGGATCCTTTCCCTGCTTTAAACGGGAAAGAATTCCCGGCGTTCCCGTCGCATCTCAAGAGGAGGCACTCTCAACAGGAAAGGCGAGAGGAACTCCATGGTCGTACCACCATTCTAAGAGTCCCACAGATGTCTCAGTCCATTCCAGAGGAAGCTCTTTGCCTTGCACTGGCTCTTCTTTCACGCCGAGGATCGACTCACACCACAGTGCCACGTGGGACAGCCCTGTGGGAAAGCCTCGAGGGAAAGCCTAGAGGGAAAACCACATAACCGTTGATCCAAGCTATCGGAAGCGTGACATTGCTGCTACAGCCAGGAAGGAAAGCACACGTGCATGCCACCACTCGAGACGAGGTCTGATTCCCTGGGGAGACTCCAGAAGTACCCAAAAATCCATGTCAGCGCCTGAGAGGAATCCTCGTTTCCGGCCCTGACTCCACACAAGGTTTTTGGCCCCGGTATCGACGGGAGAGGAATCCAGAGAGGCCCCCTAGCACCTGGAATGGGGACTGGCCTCTCCTGAGGCCTCCAGGGCGGGCCCCTTAGGTCCCGTGGTAACTCGAGAACACCTGCCGCAACTCGAGAAAATCCAGGAAGTTCTCCCTTCCAGGCGAGATGAGGCCTATTTCCGATGTGGCCTCTGGAGACTAATGACACCTAACCTCTGGATCTTCGAAAGGGTCTTTCACACCCTGGCTGCAACTCAAGAAGTTCACCGCCACACCCGTCTCCACTCGAGAGGAAGCACGATGGTCCCGCCCACATCCAGAGGAGCCCCGTTTCCCCCTCGTAGCTCGAGATGAGGGATCCTTTCGCTGCTTTCAACGGGAAAGAATTCCCGGCGATCCCGTCGCATCTCAAGAGGAGGCACTCTCAACAGGAAAGGCGAGAGGAACTCCATGGTCGTACCACCATTCCAAGAGTCCCCCAGATGTCTCAGTCCATTCCAGAGGAACCTCTTTGCCCTGCACTGGCTCATCTTTCACGCCGAGGATCGACTCACACCACGGTGGCACGTGGGACAGCCCTGTGGGAAAGCCTCGAGGGAAAGCCTCGAGGGAAAACCACAGATCCTTTGATCCACGCGACGGGAAGCGTGACATTGCTGCTACAGCCTGGAAGGAAAGCGCACGTGCATGCCTCTACTCGAGACGAGGCCTGACTCCCCTGGGGAGACTCCAGAAGTACCCACAGATCCATGTCATCCCCTGAGAGGAATCCTCAGTTCCGGCCCTGACTCCACACAAGGTTTTTGGCCCCGGTATCGACGGGAGAGGAATCCCGTGAGGCCCCCTAGCAGCTAGCATGGGGACTGGCCTCTCTTTAGGCCACCAGGGCGGGTCCCTGAGGTCCCCGTCGTAACTCGAGAACACCTGCCGCAACTCGAGAAAATCCAGGAAGTTCTCCCTTCCAGGCGAGATGAGGCCTATTTCCGATGAGGCGTCTGGAGACTAATGACACCTAACCTCTGGAACTTCGAAAGGGTCTTTCACACCCTTGCTGCAACTCAAGAAGTTCACCGCCATACCCGTCTCCACTCGAGAGGAAGCACGATGGTCCCGCCCACATCCAGAGGAGCCCCGTTTCCCCCTCGGAGCTCG
Organism: Capricornis sumatraensis; assembly: GCF_032405125.1. Lineage (NCBI taxonomy): Eukaryota > Metazoa > Chordata > Mammalia > Artiodactyla > Bovidae > Capricornis > Capricornis sumatraensis. The sequence continues at coordinate 945,474 of NW_027184619.1, forward strand.
AGATGAGGGATCCTTTCCCTGCTTTCAACGGGAAAGAATTCCAGGTGTTCCCGTCGCATCTCAAGAGGAGGCACTCTCAACAGGAAAGGCGAGAGGAACTCCATGGTCATACCACCATTCCAAGAGTCCCCCGGATGTCTCAGTCCATTCCAGAGGAAGCTCTTTGCCTTGCACTGGCTCATCTTTCACGCCGAGGATCGACTCACACCACGGTGGCACGTGGGACAGCCCTGTGGGAAAGCCTCGAGGGAAAGCCTTGAGGGAAAACCACAGATCCTATGATCCACGCGACGGGAAGCGTGACATTGCTGCAACAGCCTGGAAGGAAAGTGCACGTGCATGCCCCCACTGGAGACGAGGCCTGACTCCCCTGGGGAGACTCCAGAAGTACCCACAGATCCATGTCAGCCCCTGAGAGGAATCCTCAGTTCCGGCCCTGACTCCACACTAGGTTTTTGGCCCCGGTATCGACGGGAGAGGAATCCCGAGACGCCCCCTAGCAACTCGCATGGGGACTGGCCTCTCCTTAGGCCACCAGGGCGGGTCCCTGAGGTCCCCGTCGTAACTCGAGAACACCTGCCGCAACTCGAGAAAATCCAGGAAGTTCTCCCTTCCAGGCGAGATGAGGCCTATTTCCGATGAGGCGTCTGGAGACTAATGACACCTAAACTCTGGAACTTCGAAAGGGTCTTTCACACCCTTGCTGCAACTCAAGAAGTTCACCGCCATACCCGTCTCCATTCGAGAGGAAGCACGATGGTCCCGCCCACTTCCAGAGGAGCCCCGTTTCCCCCTCAGAGCTCGAGATGAGGGATCCTTTCCCTGCTTTCAACGGGAAAGAATTCCCGGCGTTCCCGTCGCATCTCAAGAGGAAGCACTCTCAACAGGAAAGGCGAGAGGAACTCCATGGTCGTACCACCATTCCAAGAGTCCCCCAGATGTCTCAGTCCATTCCAGAGGAAGCTCTTTGCCCTGCACTGGCTCATCTTTCACGCCGAGGATCGACTCACACCACGGTGGCACGTGGGACAGCCCTGTGGGAAAGCCTCGAGGGAAAGCCTCGAGGGAAAACCACAGATCCTTTGATCCACGCGACGGGAAGCGTGACATTGCTGCTACAGTCTGGAGGAAAGCGCACGTGCATGCCCCCACTCGAGACGAGGCCTGACTCCCCTGGGGAGACTCCAGAAGTACCCAAAGATCCATGTCAGCCCCTGAGAGGAATCCTCGGTTCCGGCCCTGACTCCACACAAACTTTTTGGCTCCGGTATCGACGGGAGAGGAATCCCGAGAGGCAACCTAGCACCTCGCATGGGGAATGGCCTCTCCTGAGGCCACCAGGGCGGGTCCCTGAGGTCCCCGTCGTAACTCGAGAACACCTGCCGCAACTCGAGAAAATCCAGGAAGTTCTCCCTTCCAGGCGAGATGAGGCCTATTTCCGATGAGGCGTCTGGAGACTAATGACACCTAACCTCTGGAACTTCGAAAGGGTCTTTCACACCCTTGCTGCAACTCAAGAAGTTCACCGCCATACCCGTCTCCACTCGAGAGGAAGCACGATGGTCCCGCCCACATCCAGAGGAGCCCCGTTTCCCCCTCGTAGCTCGAAATGAGGGATCCTTTCCCTGCTTTCAACGGGAAAGAATTCCCGGCGTTCCCGTCGCATCTCAAGAGGAGGCACTCTCAACAGGAAAGGCGAGAGGAACTCCATGGTCGTACCACCATTCCAAGAGTCCCCCAGATGTCTCAGTCCATTCCAGAGGAAGCTCTTTGCCCTGCACTGGCTCATCTCTTACGCCGACGATCGACTCACACCACTGTGGCACGTGGGACAGCCCTGTGGGAAAGCCTCGAGGGAAAGCTTCGAGGGAAACCACACATCCTATGATCCACGCCACGGGAAGCGTGACATTGCTGCTACAGCCTGGAAGGAAAACGCACGTGCATGCCCCCACTCGAGACGAGGCCTGACTCCCCTGGGGAGACCCCAGAAGTACCCAAAGATCCATGTCAGCCCCTGAGAGGAATCCTCGGTTCCGGCCCTGACTCCACACAAGGGTTTTGGCCCCGGTATCGATGGGAGAGTAATCCCGAGAGCCCCCTAGCAACTCGCATGGGGACTGGCCTTTCCTGAGGCCACCAGAGCGGGTCCCTGAGATCCCCGTCGTAACTCGAGAACACCTGCCGCAACTCGAGAAAATCCAGGAAGTTCTCCCTTCCAGGCGAGATGAGGCCTATTTCCGATGAGGCGTCTGAAGACTAATGACACCTAACCTGTGGAACTTCGAAAGGGTCCTTCACACCCTTGCTGCAACTCAAGAAGTTCACCGCCATACCCGTCTCCACTCGAGAGGAAGCACGATGGTCCCGCCCACATCCAGAGGAGCCCCGTTTCCCCCTCGTAGCTCGAGATGAGGGATCCTTTCCCTGCTTTCAACGGGAAAGAATTCCCGGCTTTCCCGTCGCATCTCAAGAGGAGGCACTCTCAACAGGAAAGGGGAGAGGACCTCCATGGTCGTATCACCATTCCAAGAGTCCCCCAGATGTCTCAGTCCATTCCAGAGGAAACTCGTTGCCCTGCACTGGCTCATCTTTCACGCCGAGGATCGAATCACACCACGGTGGCATGTGGGACAGCCCTGTGGGAAAGCCTCTAGGAAAAGCCTCGAGGGAAAACCACAGATCCTTTGATCCACGCGACGGGAAGCGTAACATTGCTGCTACAGCCTGGAAGGAAAGCGCACGTGCATGCCCCCTCTCGAGACGAGGCCTGACTCCCCTGGGGAGACTGCATAAGTACCCAAAGATCCATGTCAGCCCCTGAGAGGAATCCTCGGTTACAGCCATGACTCCACACAAGGTTTTTGGCCCTGTATTGACGGGAGAGGAATCCCGAGAGGCCCCCTAGCAGCTCGCAGGGGACTGGCCTCTCTTTAGGCCACCAGGGCGGGTCCCTGAGGTCCCCGTCGTAACTCGAGAACACCTGCCGCAACTCGAGAAAATCCAGGAAGTTCTCCCTTCCAGGCGAGATGAGGCCTATTTCCGATGAGGCGTCTGGAGACTAATGACACCTAACCTCTGGAACTTTGAAAGGGTCTTTCACACCCTTGCTGCAACTCAAGAAGTTCACCGCCATACCCGTCTCCACTCGAGAGGAAGCACGATGGTCCCGCCCACATCCAGAGGAGCCCCGTTTCCCCCTCGGAGCTCGAGATGAGGGATCCTTTCCCTGCTTTCAACGGGAAAGAATTCCCGGAGTTCCCGTCGCATCTCAAGAGGAGGCACTCTCAACAGGAAAGGCGAGAGGAACTCCATGGTCATACCACCATTCCAAGAGTCCCCCGGATGTCTCAGTCCATTCCAGAGGAAGCTCTTTGCCTTGCACTGGCTCATCTTTCACGCCGAGGATCGACTCACACCACGGTGGCACGTGGGACAGCCCTGTGGGAAAGCCTCGAGGGAAAGCCTTGAGGGAAAACCACAGATCCTTTGATCCACGCGACGGGAAGCGTGACATTGCTGCAACAGCATGGAAGGAAAGTGCACGTGCATGCCCCCACTGGAGACGAGGCCTGACTCCCCTGGGGAGACTCCAGAAGTACCCACAGATCCATGTCAGCCCCTGAGAGGAATCCTCAGTTCCGGCCCTGACTCCACACTAGGTTTTTGGCCCCGGTATCGACGGGAGAGGAATCCCGAGACGCCCCCTAGCAACTCGCATGGGGACTGGCCTCTCCTTAGGCCACCAGGGCGGGTCCCTGAGGTCCCCGTCGTAACTCGAGAACACCTGCCGCAACTCGAGAAAATCCAGGAAGTTCTCCCTTCCAGGCGAGATGAGGCCTATTTCCGATGAGGCGTCTGGAGACTAATGACACCTAAACTCTGGAACTTCGAAAGGGTCTTTCACACCCTTGCTGCAACTCAAGAAGTTCACCGCCATACCCGTCTCCATTCGAGAGGAAGCACGATGGTCCCGCCCACTTCCAGAGGAGCCCCGTTTCCCCCTCAGAGCTCGAGATGAGGGATCCTTTCCCTGCTTTCAACGGGAAAGAATTCCCGGCGTTCCCGTCGCATCTCAAGAGGAAGCACTCTCAACAGGAAAGGCGAGAGGAACTCCATGGTCGTACCACCATTCCAAGAGTCCCCCAGATGTCTCAGTCCATTCCAGAGGAAGCTCTTTGCCCTGCACTGGCTCATCTTTCACGCCGAGGATCGACTCACACCACGGTGGCACGTGGGACAGCCCTGTGGGAAAGCCTCGAGGGAAAGCCTCGAGGGAAAACCACATATCCGTGATCCAAGCGACGGGAAGCGTGACATTGCTGCTACAGCCAGGAAGGAAAGCACACGTGCATGCCCCCACTCGAGACGAGGTCTGATTCCCTGGGGAGACTCCAGAAGTACCCAAAGATCCATGTCAGCCCCTGAGAGGAATCCTCGTTTCCGGCCCTGACTCCACACAAGGTTTTTGGCCCCGGTATCGACGAGAGAGGAATCCCGAGAGGCCCCCTAGCACCTCGCATGGGGACTGGCCTCTCCTGAGGCTTCCAGGGCGGGTCCCTAAGGTCCCCGTCGTAACTCGAGAACACCTGCCGCAACTCGAGAAAATCCATGAAGTTCTCCCTTCCAGGCGAGATGAGGCCTATTTCCGATGAGGCGTCTGGAGACTAATGACACCTAAACTCTGGAACTTCGAAAGGGTCTTTCACACCATTGCTGCAACTCAAGAAGTTCACCGCCATACCCGTCTCCACTCGAGAGGAAGCCAGATGGTCCCGCCCACATCCAGAGGAGACTCGTTTCCCCCTCGGAGCTCGAGATGAGGGATCCTTTCCCTGCTTTCAACGGGAAAGAGTTCCCGGTGTTCCCGTCGCATCTCAAGAGGAGGCACTCTCAACAGGAAAGGCGAGAGGAACTCCATGGTCGTACCACCATTCCAAGAGTCCCCCAGATGTCTCAGTCATTCCAGAGGAACCTCTTTTCCCTGCACTGGCTCATCTTTCACGCCGAGGATCGACTCACACCACGGTGGCACGTGGGACAGCCCTGTGGGAAAGCCTCGAGGGAAAGCCTCGAGGGAAAACCACAGATCCTTTGATCCACGCGACGGGAAGCGTGACATTGCTGCTACAGTCTGGAGGAAAGCGCACGTGCATGCCCCCACTCGAGACGAGGCCTGACTCCCCTGGGGAGACTCCAGAAGTACCCAAAGATCCATGTCAGCCCCTGAGAGGAATCCTCGGTTCCGGCCCTGACTCCACACAAACTTTTTGGCCCCGGTATCGACGGGAGAGGAATCCCGAGAGGCAACCTAGCACCTCGCATGGGGAATGGCCTCTCCTGAGGCCACCAGGGCGGGTCCCTGAGGTCCCCGTCGTAACTCGAGAACACCTGCCGCAACTCGAGAAAATCCAGGAAGTTCTCCCTTCCAGGCGAGATGAGGCCTATTTCCGATGAGGCGTCTGGAGACTAATGACACCTAACCTCTGGAACTTCGAAAGGGTCTTTCACACCCTTGCTGCAACTCAAGAAGTTCACCGCCATACCCGTCTCCACTCGAGAGGAAGCACGATGGTCCCGCCCACATCCAGAGGAGCCCCGTTTCCCCCTCGTAGCTCGAAATGAGGGATCCTTTCCCTGCTTTCAACGGGAAAGAATTCCCGGCGTTCCCGTCGCATCTCAAGAGGAGGCACTCTCAACAGGAAAGGCGAGAGGAACTCCATGGTCGTACCACCATTCCAAGAGTCCCCCAGATGTCTCAGTCCATTCCAGAGGAAGCTCTTTGCCCTGCACTGGCTCATCTTTCACGCCGAGGATTGACTCACACCACGTTGGCACGTGGGACAGCCCTGTGGAAAAGCCTCGAGGGAAAACCACAGATCCTTTGATCCACGCGACGGGAAGCGTGACATTGCTGCTATAGCCTGGAAGGAAAGCGCACGTGCATGCCCCCACTCGAGACGAGGCCTGACTCCCCTGGGGAGACTCCAGAAGTACCCAAAGATCCATGTGTGCCCATGAGAGGAATCCTCGGTTCCGTCCCTGACTCCACACAAGGTTTTTGGCCCCGTTATCAACGGGAGAGGAATCCCGAGAGGCCACCTAGCACCTCGCATGGGGACTGGCCTCTCCTGAGGCCACCAGGGTGGGTCCCTGAGGTCCCCATCGTAACTCGAGAACACCTGCCGCAACTCGAGAAAATCCAGGAAGTTCTCCCTTCCAGGCGAGATGAGGCCTATTTCCGATGAGGCGTCTGGAGACTACTGACACCTAAACTCTGGAACTTCGAAAGGATCTTTCACACCCTTGCTGCAACTCAAGAAGTTCACCGCCATACCCGTCTCCACTCGAGAGGAAGCACGATGGTCCCGCCCACATCCAGAGGAGCCCCGTTTCCCCCTCGTAGCTCGAGATGAGGGATCCTTTCCCTGCTTTCAACGGGAAAGAATTCCCGGCGTTCCCGTCGCATCTCAAGAGGAGGCACTCTCAACAGGAAAGGCGAGAGGAACGCCATGGTCGAACCACAATTCCAAGAGTCCCCCAGATGTCTCAGTCCATTCCAGAGGAAGCTCTTTGCCCTGCACTGGCTCATCTTTCACGCCGAGGATCGACTGACACCACGGTGGCACGTGGGACAGCCCTGTGGGAAAGTCTCGAGGGAAAGCCTCGAGGGAAAACCACAGATCCTTTGATCCACGCCACGGGAAGCGTGACATTGCTGCTACAGCCTGGAAGGAAAGCGCACGTGCATGCCCCCACTCGAGACGAGGCCTGACTCCCCTGGGGAGACTCCAGACGTACCCACAGCGCAATGTCAGCTCCTGAGAGTAATCCTCGGTTCCGGCCCTGACTCCACACAAGGTTTTTGGCCCCAGTATCAACGGGAGAGGAATCCCGAGAGGCCCCCTAGCAACTCGCATGGGGACTGGCCTCTCCTGAGGCCACCAGGGCGGGTCCCTTAGGTCCCCGTCGTAACTCGAGAACACCTGCCGCAACTCGAGAAAATCCAGGAAGTTCTCCCTTCCAGGCGAGATGAGGCCTATTTCCGATGAGGCGTCTGGAGACTAATGACACCTAACCTCTGGAACTTCCAACGGGTCTTTCACACCCTTGCTGCAACTCAAGAAGTTCACCGCCATACCCGTCTCCACTCGAGAGGAGGCACGATGGTCCCGCCCACATCCAGAGGAGCCCCGTTTCCCCCTCGAAGCTCGAGATGAGGGATCCTTTTCCTGCTTTCAACGGGAAAGAATTCCCGGCGTTCCCGTCGCATCTCAAGAGGAGGCACTCTCGACAGGAAAGTCGAGAGGAACTCCATGGTCGTACCTCCATTCCAAGAGTCCCCCAGATGTCTCAGTCCATTCCAGAGGAATCTCTTTGCCCTGCACTGGCTCATCTTTAACGCCGGGGATCGACTCACACCACGGTGGCACGTGGGACAGCCCTGTGGGAAAGCCTAGAGGGAAAGCCTCGAGGGAAAACCACAGACCCTTTCATCCATGCCACGGGAAGCGTGACATTGCTGCTACAGCCTGGAAGGAAAGCGCACGTGCATGCCCCAACTCGAGACGAGGCCGGACTCCCCTGGGGAGACCCCAGAAGTACCCAAAGATCCATGTCAGCCCCTGAGAGGATTCCTCGGTTCGGGCCCTGATTCCACACAAGGTTTTTGGCCCCGGTATTGACGGGAGAGGAATCCCGATAGGCCCCCTAGCACCTCGCATGGGGACTGGCCTTTACTGAGGCCACCAGGGCGGGTCACTGTGGTCCCCGTAGTAACTCGAGAACACGTGCCGCAACTCGAGAAAATCCAGGAAGTTCTCCCTTGCAGGCGAGATGAGGCCTATTTCCGATGAGGCGTCTGGAGACTAATAACACGTAACCTCTGGAACTTCGAAAGGGTCTTTCACACCCTTGCTGCAACTCAAGAAGTTCATCGCCGTACCCGTCTCCACTCGAGAGGAAGCACGATGGTCCCGCCCGCATCCAGAGGAGCCCCGTTTCCCCCTCGTAGCTCGAGATGAGGGATCCTTTCCCTGCTTTCAACGGGAAAGAATTCCCGGCGTTCCCGTCGCATCTCAAGAGGAGGCACTCTCAACAGGAAAGGCGAGAGGAACTCCATGGTCGTACCACCATTCCAAGAGTCCCCCAGATGTCTCAGTCCATTCCAGAGGAACCTCTTTGCCCTGCACTGGCTCATCTCTTACGCCGACGATCGACTCACACCACTGTGGCACGTGGGACAGCCCTGTGGGAAAGCCTCGAGGGAAAGCTTCGAGGGAAACCACAGATCCTATGATCCACGCCACGGGAAGCGTGACATTGCTGCTACAGCCTGGAAGGAAAACGCACGTGCATGCCCCCACTCGAGACGAGGCCTGACTCCCCTGGGGAGACCCCAGAAGTACCCAAAGATCCATGTCAGCCCCTGAGAGGAATCCTCGGTTCCGGCCCTGACTCCACACAAGGGTTTTGGCCCCGGTATCGATGGGAGAGTAATCCCGAGAGCCCCCTAGCAACTCGCATGGGTACTGGCCTTTCCTGAGGCCACCAGAGCGGGTCCCTGAGATCCCCGTCGTAACTCGAGAACACCTGCCGCAACTCGAGAAAATCCAGGAAGTTCTCCCTTCCAGGCGAGATGAGGCCTATTTCCGATGAGGCGTCTGAAGACTAATGACACCTAACCTGTGGAACTTCGAAAGGGTCCTTCACACCCTTGCTGCAACTCAAGAAGTTCACCGCCATACCCGTCTCCACTCGAGAGGAAGCACGATGGTCCCGCCCACATCCAGAGGAGCCCCGTTTCCCCCTCGTAGCTCGAGATGAGGGATCCTTTCCCTGCTTTCAACGGGAAAGAATTCCCGGCTTTCCCGTCGCATCTCAAGAGGAGGCACTCTCAACAGGAAAGGGGAGAGGACCTCCATGGTCGTATCACCATTCCAAGAGTCCCCCAGATGTCTCAGTCCATTCCAGAGGAAACTCGTTGCCCTGCACTGGCTCATCTTTCACGCCGAAGGTCGAATCACACCACGGTGCCACGTGGGACAGCCCTGTGGGAAAGCCTCGAGGGAAAGCCTCGAGGGAAAACCACAGATCCTTTGATCGACGTGCCGGGAAGCGTGACATTGTTGCTACAGCCTGGAAGGAAAGCGCACGTGCATGCCCCCACTCGAGACGAGGCCTGACTCCCTGGGGAGACTCCAGACGTACCCAAAGATCCATGTCAGCCCCTGAGAGGAATCCTCGGTTCCGGCCCTGACTCCACACAAGGTTTTGGCCCCGGTATCGACGGGAGAGGAATCCCGAGAGTCCCCCTAGCAACTCACATGGGGACTGGCCTTTCCTGAGGCCACCAGGGCGGGTCCGTGAGGTCCCCGTCGTAACTCGAGAACACCTGACACAACTGGAAAAAATCCAGGAAGTTCTCCCTTCCAGGCGGGATGAGGCCTATTTCCGATGAGGCGCATGGAGAGTAATGACACATAACCTCTGGAATTTCGAAAGGGTCTTTCACACCCTTGCTGCAACTCAAGAAGTTCACCGCCATACCCGTCTCCACTCGAGAGGAAGCACGATGGTCCCGCCCACATCCAGAGGAGCCCCGTTTCCCCCTAGTAGCTCGAGATGAGGTTTCCTTTCCCTGCTTTCAACGGGAAAGAAATCCCGGCGTTCCCGTCGCATCTCAAGAGGAGGCACTCTCAACAGGAAAGGGGAGAGGCACTCCATGGTCGTAGCACCATTCCAAGAGTCCCCCAGATGTCTCAGTCCATTCCAGAGGAACCTCTTTGCCCTGCACTGGCTTATCCTTCACGCCCAGGATCGACTCACACCACGGTGGCACGTGGGACAGCCCTGTGGGAAAGCCTCGAAGGAAAGCCTCGAGGGCAAACCACAGATCCTTTGATACACGCAACGGGAAGCGTGACATTGCTGCTACAGCCTGGAAGGAAAGCGCACGTGCGTGCCCCCATTCGAGACGAGGCCTGACTCCCCTGGGGAGACTCCAGACGTATACAAAGATCCATGTCAGCCCCTGAGAGGAATCCTCGGTTCCGGCCCTGACTCCAGACAAGGTTTTTGGCCCCGGAATCGACGGGAGAGGAATCCCGAGAGGCCCCCTAGCAACTCGCAAGGGGACTGGCCTTTCCTGATGCCACCAGGGCGGGTCCCTGAAGTCCCCGTAGTAACACGAGAACACCTGCCGCAACTCGAGAAAATCCAGGAAGTTCTACCTTCCAGGCAAGATGAGGCCTATTTCCGATGAGGCGTCTGGAGACTAATGACACCTAACGTCTGGAACTTCGAAAGGGTCTTTCACACCCATGCTGCAACTCAAGAAGTTCACCGCCATACCCATCTCCACTCGAGAGGAAGCAGGATGGTCCCGCCCACATCCAGAGGAGCCCCGTTTCCCCCTCGTAGCTCGAGAAGAGGGATCCTTTCCCTGCTTTCAACGGGAAAGAATTCCCGGCTTTCCCGTCGCATCTCAAGAGGAGGCACTCTCAACAGGAAAGGCGAGAGGAACTCCGTGGTCGTACCACCATTCCAAGAGTCCCCCAGATGTCTCAGTCCATTCCAGAGGAACCTCTTTGCCCTGCACTGGCTCATTTTTCACGCCGAGGATCGACTCACACCACGGTGGCACGTGGGACAGCCCTGTGGGAAAGCCTCGAGGGAGAACCACAGATCATTTGATCCACGCGACGGGAAGCGTGACATTGCTGCTATAGCCTGGAAGGAAAGCGCACGTGCATGCCCCCACTCGAGACGAGGCCTGACTCCCCTGGGGAGACTCCAGAAGTACCCAAAGATACATGTCAGCCCCTGAGAGGAATCCTCGGTTCCGGCCCTGACTCCACACAAGGTTTTTGGCCCCGGTATCGACGGGAGAGTAATCCCGAGAGGCCCCCTAGCAACTGGCTTGGGGACTGGCCTTTCCTGAGGCCACCAGGGCGGGTCCCTGAGGTCCCCGTTGTAACTCGAGAACACCTGCCGCAACTCGAGAAAATCCAGGAAGTTCTCCCTTCCAGGCGAGATCAGGCCTATTTCCGATGAGGCGCAAGGAGAGTAATGACACCTAACCTCTGGAACTTCGAAAGGGTCTTTCACACCCTTGCTGCAACTCAGGAAGTTCACCGCCATATCCATCTCCACTCGAGAGGAAGCACGATGGTCCCGCCCACATCCAGAGGAGCCCCGTTTCCCCCTCGTAGCTCGAGATGAGGGATCCTTTCCCTGCTTTCAACGGGAAAGAATTCCCGGCGTTGCTGTCGCATCTCAAGAGGAGGCAGTCTCAACAGGAAAGGCGAGAGGAACTCCATGGTCGTACCACCATTCCAAGAGTCCCCCAGATGTCTCAGTCCATTCCAGAGGAACCTCTTTGCCCTGCACTGGCTCATCTTTCATGCCGAGGATCGACTCACACCACGGTGGCACGTGAGACAGCCCTGTGGGAAAGCCTCGAAGGAAAGCCTCGAGGGAAAACCACAGATCCTTTGATCCATGCGACCAAAAGCGTGACATTGCTGCTACAGCCTGGAAGGAAAGCGCACGTGCATGCCCCCACTCGAGACGAGGCCTGACTCCCCTGGGGAGACTCCAGAAGTACCCAAAGATCCATGTCAGCCCCTGAGAGGAATCCTCGGTTCCGGCCCTGACTCCACACAAGGTTTTTGGCCCCTGTATCGACGGGAGAGGAACCCAGAGAGGCCCCCTAGCAAATCTCATGGCGAATGGCCTCTCCTGAGGCCAACAGGGCGGGTCCCTGAGGTCCCCGTCGTAACTCGAGAACACCTGCCACAACTCGAGAAAATCCAGGAAGTTCTCCGATCCAGGCAAGATGAGGCCTATTTCCGATGAGGCGTCAGGAGACTAATGACACCTAACCTCTGGAACTTCGAAAAGGTATTTCACACCTTTGCTGCAACTCAAGAAGTTCACCTCCATACCCGTCTCCACTCGAGAGGAAGCACGATGGTCCCGCCCACATCCAGAGGAGCCCCGTTTCCCCCTCGTAGCTCGAGATGAGGGATCCTTTCCCTGCTTTCAACGGGAAAGAACTCCCGGCTTTCCCGTCGCATCTCAAGAGGAGGCACTCTCAACAGGAATGGCGAGAGGAACTCCATGGTCGTACCACCATTCCAAGAGTCCCCCAGATGACTCAGTCCATTCCAGAGGAACCTCTTTGCCCTGCACTGGCTCATCTTTCACGCCGAGGATCGACTCACACCACGGTGGCTCGTGGGACAGCCCTGTGGGAAAGCCTCGAGGGAAAGCCTCGAGGGAAAACCACAGATCCTTTAATCCACGCGACGGGAAGTGTGACATTGCTGCTACAGCTAGGAAGGAAAGCACACGTGCATGCCCCACCTCGAGACGAAGCCTGACTCCCCTAGGGAGACTCCAGAAGTACCCAAAGATCCATGTCACCCCTGAGAGGAATCCTCGGTTCCGGCCCTGACTCCACACAAGGTTTTTGGCCCCGGTATCGACGGGAGAGGAATCTCGAGATGCCCTCAAGCAAGTCGCATGGGGACTGGCCTCGCCTGAGGCCACCAGGGCGGGTCCCTGAGGTCCCCGTCGTAACTCGAGAACACCTGCCGCAACTCCAGAAAATCCAGGGAGTTCTCCCTTCCAGGCGAGATGAGGCCTATTTCCAATGAGGCGTCTGAAGAATAATGACACCTAACCTCTGGAACTTCGAAAGGGTTTTTCACAATCTTGCTGCAACTCAAGAAGTTCACCGCCATACCCGTCTCCACTCGAGAAGAAGCACGATGATCCCGCCCACATCCAGAGGAGCCCCGTTTCCCCCTCGTAGCTCGAGATGAGGGATCCTTTCCCTGCTTTCAACGGGAAAGAATTCCCGGCGTTCCCGTCGCATCTCAAGAGGAGGCACTCTCAACAGGAAAGGCGAGAGGAACTTAATGGTCGTAACACCATTCCACGAGTCCCCCAGATGTCTCAGTCCATTCCAGAGGAACCTCTTTGCTCTGCACTGGCTCATCTTTCACGCCGAGGATCGACTCACACCACGGTGGCACGTGGGACAGCCCTGTGGGAAAGCCTCGAGGAAAACCACAGATCCTTTGATCCACGCGACGGGAAGCGTGACATTGCTTCTACAGCTTGGAAGGAAAGCACACATGCATGCCCCCACTCGAGACGTGGCCTGACTCCCCTGGGGAGACTCCAGAAGTACCCAAAAATCCATGTCAGACCGTGAGTGGAATCCTCGGTTCCGACCCAGACTCCACACAAGGTTTTTGGCCACGGTATCGTCGGGAGAGGAATCCAGAGAGGCCCCCTAGCAACTCGCATGGGGACTGGCCTCTCCTGAGGCCACCAGGGCGGGTCCCTGAGGTCCCCGTCGTAACTCGAGAACACCTGCCGCAACTCGAGAAAATCCAGGAAGTTCTCCCTTCCAGGCGAGATGAGGCCTGTTTCCGATGAGGCGTATGGAGAATATTGACACCTAACCTCTGGAACTTCGAAAGGGTCTTTCACATCCTTGCTGCAACTCAAGAAGTTCACCGCCAAACCCGTCTCCACTCGAGAGGAAGCACGATGGTCCCGCCCACATCCAGAGGAGCCCCGTTTCCCCCTCGTAGCTCGAGATGAGGGATCCTTTCCCTGCTTTCAATGGGAAAGAATTCCCGGCGTTCCCGTCGCATCTCAAGAGGAGGCACTCTCAACAGGAAAGGCGAGAGGAACTCCATGGTCGTACCACCATTCCAAGAGTCCCCTAGATGTCTCAGTCCATTCCAGAGGAACCTCTTTGCCCTGCACTGGCTCATCTTTCACGCCGAGGATCGACTCACACCACGGTGGCACGTGGGACAGCCCTGTGGGAAAGCCTCGAGGGAAAGCCTCGAGGGAAAACGACAGATCCTTTGATCCAGCGACGGGAAGTGTGACATTGCTGCTACAGCCTGGAAGGAAAGCGCACGTGCATGCCCCCACTCGAGACTAGGCCTGACTCCCCTGGGGAGACTCCAGAAGTACCCAAAGATCCATGTCAGCCCTTGAGAGGAATCCTCGGTTCCGGCCCTGACTCCACACAAGGTTTTTGGCCCCGGTATCGACGGGAGAGGAATCCCGAGAGGCCCCCTAGCACCTCGCATGGGGACTGGCCTCTCCTGAGGCCCCCAGGGCGGGTCCCTGAGGTCCCCGTCGTAACTCGAGAACACCTGCCGCAACTCAAGAAAATCCAGGAAGTTCTCCCTTCCAGGCCAGATGAGGTATATTTCCGATGAGGCGTCTGGAGACTAATGACACCTAACCTCTGGAACTTCGAAAGTGTCTTTCACACCCTTGCTGCAACTCAAGAAGTTCACCGCCATATCCGTCTCCACTCGAGAGGAAGCACGATGGTCCTGCTCACATCCAGAGGAGCCCCGTTTCCCCCTCGTAGCTCGAGATGAGGGATCCTTTCCCTGCTTTCAACTGGAAAGTATTCCCGGCGTTCCCGTCGCATCTCAAGAGGAGGCACTCTCAACAGGAAAGGCGAGAGGAACTCCATGGTCGTACCACCATTCCAAGAGTCCCCCAGATGTCTCTGTCCATTCCAGAGGAACCTCTTTGCCCTGCACTGGCTCATCTTTCAAGCCGAGGATCGACTCACACCACGGTGGCACGTGGGACAGCCCTGTGGGAAAGCCTCGAGGGAAAGCCTCGAGGGTAATCCACAGATCCTTTGATCGACGCGAATGGAAGCGTGACATTGCTGCTGCAGCCTGGAAGGAAAGCGCACGTGCATGCCCCCACTTGAGACGAGGCCTGACTCCCCTGGGGAGACTCCAGAAGTACCCAAAGATCCATGTCATCCCCTGAGAGGAATCCTCGGTTCCGGCCCTGACTCCACACAAGGTGTTTGGCCCCGGTATCGAAGGGAGAGGAATCCCGAGATGCCCCCTAGCAACTCGCATGGGGACTGGCCTTTCCTGAGGCCACCAGGGCGGGTCCCTGAGGTCCCCGTCGAAACTTGACAACACCTGCCGCAACTCGAGAAAATCCGGGAAGTTCTCCCTTCCAGGCGAGATCAGGCCTATTTCCGATGAGGCGTCTGGAGACTAATGACACCTAACCTCTGGAACTTCGAAAGGGCCTTTCACACCCTTGCTGCAACTCAAGAAGTTCACCGCCATAGCCGTCTCGACTCGAGAAGAAGCACGATGATCCCGCCCACATCCAGAGGAGCCCCGTTTCCCCCTCGTAGCTCTAGATGAGGAATCCTTTCCCTGCTTTCAACCGGAAAGAATTCCCGGCGTTCCCCTCGCATCTCAAGAGGAGGCACTCTCAACAGGAAAGGCGAGAGGAACTCCATGGTCGTACCACCATTCCAAGAGTCCCCCAGATGTCTCAGTCAATTCCAGACGAACCTCTTTGTCCTGCACTGGCTCATCTTTCACGCTGAGGATCGACTCACACCACGGTGGCACGTGGGACAGCCCTGTGGGAAAGCCTAGAGGGAAAACCACAGATCCTTTGATCCACGCGATGGGAAGCGTGACATTGCTGCTACAGCCTGGAAGGAAAGCGCACGTGCATGCCCCCACTCGAGACGAGGCCTGACTCCCCTGGGGAGACTCCAGAAGTACCCGAAGATCCATGTCAGCCCCTGAGAGGAAACCTCGGTTCCGGCCCTAAATCCACACAAGGTTTCTGGCCCCGGTATCGACGGGAGAGGAATCCCGAGAGGCCCCCTAGCTACTTGCATTTGGACTGGCCTTTCCTGAGGCCACCAGGGCGGGACCCTGAGGTCCCCGTCGTAACTCGAGAACACCTGCCCCAACTCGAGAAAATCCAGGAAGTTCTCCCTTCCAGGCGAGATGAGGCCTATTTCCGATGAGGCGTCTGGAGACTAATGACACCTAACCTCTGGAACTTCGAAAGGGTCTTTCACACCCTTGCTGCAACTCAAGAAGTTCACCGCCATACCCGTCTCCACTCGAGAGGAAGCACGATGGTCCCGCCCACATCCAGCGGATCCCCGTTTCCCCCTCGTAGCTCGAAATGAGGGGTCCTTTCCCTGCTTTCAACGGGAAAGAATTCCCGGCGTTCCCGTCGCATCTCAAGAGGAGGCACTCTCAACAGGAAAGGACGAGAGGAACTCCATGGTCGTACCACCATTCCAAGAGTCCCCCAGATGTCTCAGTCCATTCCAGAGGAACCTCTTTGCCCTGCACTGGCTCTTCTGCCACACCGAGGATCGACTCACACCACGGTGGCACGTGGGACAGCCCTGTGGGAAAGCCTCGAGGGAAAGCATCGAGGGAAAACCACAGATCCATTGATCCACGCGACGGGAAGCGTGACATTGCTGCTACAGCCTGGAAGGAAAGCGCACGTGCATGCCCCCACTCGAGACGAGGCCTGACTCCCCTGATGCCGGGAGCCAGTGTGAGGAATCCCGTCCGTGACAAGGTCATGAGGAAAGAAGCTGACATACGCAAGGCGTGCTCAGACTGCAGGGACCCCTCTTGAAATTCCAAAGCTGTACCCCAACAAAAATCTGCCGGCTTTTGTGCTCTGCTTCTCCACTCTTCTGACATTCTCTGGAAAAAGTCAATTCAGGGCTTTAGTCTCTTGCATTTGAAAGAGTGTTTCAATCCAAATACCTCTCTGAGGCTTTCTAACCTGCCTGCAGGACTCGTACAGCTGCGCATGTGGTTGTTTGAGGCCTCCTGACCGCAGGAGGCACAGGAAGCTTAAAACATCCTAGGAATGTAGGGGCTTCCGATGATTCAAAATCTTTAGAATAGGACTGATTAAAAGTTTCATTTGTTGAGTCAGTGCTTGCTGCCAAATTTCCATATCCTTTGTTTTTAGATATAGTTGGTATATAAAAAAACAAGTAGTAGACCTGGTATTAGCAACATTAGATCTTTGATTTAAGTACCTTCTTTGTCATAACCCACTGTGCCTTTGTTCTATAGAGATGTAACTTTAGCGCTTTGAAGGAGATGCAGATTAAAGAAAAACACTTCAGGAGAAACAAAATTAACATTCATTAAGGAAGAGAGCCAAAAAGTGTTAACAAGCCTCTTGGCCAGAAGATAATTTAAATCACCTGAGACCTTTTGTTTACAAAATGATGTATAGAAAGAGTCTGGGCTGCGAACGCTATATAATTTTGCGTTACCCATTGATCTCCATGTTTTATCAAAAGTATAAAAGGCCTTGTGAACAGTAAAGGAGGGGACCAGCTTCTAGGACCAGTTTCTTGAACTGGTCTCTCGGCCTGGTTTCTGGGGAATCTGACTCCCCCCGTGTCTCTCTCTCATTTTCTCTCCCTTTCCCTCACTCTGCTCTTTAGTTTAATTTCAGGCTGAATTTTCATCTGGGGCGCGGAGGCTCGCCAGGTCTACTTACTTGCCGTGGTTGTTAAGATCCGAGTGAAAGGGAGCTTAAGGCGAGGCACCCTTAGATAATCAATTGGGCACCGGTGGCCCAACATAGATGGTGCAAATTCCCTGTCTGGAATTTTATTGGTCTTCCGCGTAAACCAAGATATTCAGCCCTCTTTCTCCACTTAATCTTCCTACTGCACTATAGTTCCTTAATCTACTCTTATATTAATAAATAAACGAGTCTTTCCACGCCAACGCCGTCCACCGTTCGAATTCCCTGGATAAACCGGGGCTGGACCCCGGCACCCTGGGGAGACTCCAGAAGTACCCCAAGATCCATGTCAGCACCGGAGAGGAATCCTCAGATTCCGGCCCTGACTCCACACAGGGTTTTTGGCCCCTGTATCGACGGGACAGGAATCCCGAGAGGCCCCCTAGCACCTCGCATGGGGACTGGCCTCTCCTGAGGCCACCAAGGCGGGTCCCTGAGGTCCCCGTCGTAACTCGAGAACACCTGCTGCAACTCGAGAATATCCAGGAAGTTCTCCCTTCCAGGCGAGATGAGGCCTATTTCCGATGAGGCGTCTGGAGACTAATGACACCTAACCTCTGGAACTTCGAAAGGGTCTTTCACACCCTTGCTGCAACTCAAGAAGTTCACCGCCAGAGCCGTCTCCACTCGAGAGGAAGCACGATGGACCCGCCCACTTCCAGAGGAGCCCCGTTTCCCCCTCGTAGCTCGAGATGAGGGATTCTTTCCCTGCTTCCAACGGGAAAGAATTCCTGGCGTTCCCGTCGCATCTCAAGAGGAGGCACTCTCAACAGGAAAGGCGAGAGGAACTTCATGGTCGTACCACCATTCCAAGAGTCCCCCAGATGTCTCAGTCCATTCCAGAGGAACCTCTTGGCCATGCACTGGCTCATCTTTCACGCCGAGGATCGACTCACACCACGGTTGCACGTGGGACAGCCCTGTGGGAAAGCCTCGAGGGAAAGCCTCGAGGGTAATCCACAGATCCTTTGATCGACGCGAATGGAAGCGTGACATTTCTGCTGCAGCCTGGAAGGAAAGCGCACGTGCATGCCCCCACTTGAGACGAGGCCTGACTCCCCTGGGGAGACTCCAGAAGTACCCAAAGATCCATGTCATCCCCTGAGAGGAATCCTCGGTTCCGGCCCTGACTCCACACAAGGTGTTTGGCCCCGGTATCGAAGGGAGAGGAATCCCGAGAGGCCCCCTAGCAACTCGCATGGGGACTGGCCTTTCCTGAGGCCACCAGGGCGGGTCCCTGAGGTCCCCGTCGAAACTTGACAACACCTGCCGCAACTCGAGAAAATCCAGGAAGTTCTCCCTTCCAGGCGAGATGAGGCCTATTTCCGATGAGGCGTCTGGAGACTAATGACACCAAACCTCTGGAACTTCGAAAAGGCCTTTCACACCCTTGCTGCAACTCAAGAAGTTCACCGCCATAGCCGTCTCGACTCGAGAAGAAGCACGATGATCCCGCCCACATCCAGAGGAGCCCCGTTTCCCCCTCGTAGCTCTAGATGAGGAATCCTTTCCCTGCTTTCAACGGGAAAGAATTCCCGGCGTTCCCCTCGCATCTCAAGAGGAGGCACTCTCAACAGGAAAGGCGAGAGGAACTCCATGGTCGTACCACCATTCCAAGAGTCCCCCAGATGTCTCAGTCCATTCCAGACGAACCTCTTTGTCCTGCACTGGCTCATCTTTCACGCCGAGGATCGACTCACACCACGGTGGCACGTGGGACAGCCCTGTGGGAAAGCCTCGAGGGAAAGCCTCGAGGGTAATCCACAGATCCTTTGATCGACGCGAATGGAAGCGTGACATTGCTGCTGCAGCCTGGAAGGAAAGCGCACGTGCATGCCCCCACTTGAGACGAGGCCTGACTCCCCTGGGGAGACTCCAGAAGTACCCAAAGATCCATGTCATCCCCTGAGAGGAAACCTCGGTTCCGGCCCTAAATCCACACAAGGTTTCTGGCCCCGGTATCGACGGGAGAGGAATCCCGAGAGGCCCCCTAGCTACTTGCATTTGGACTGGCCTTTCCTGAGGCCACCAGGGCGGGACCCTGAGGTCCCCGTCGTAACTCGAGAACACCTGCCCCAACTCGAGAAAATCCAGGAAGTTCTCCCTTCCAGGCGAGATGAGGCCTATTTCCGATGAGGCGTCTGGAGACTAATGACACCTAACCTCTGGAACTTCGAAAGGGTCTTTCACACCCTTGCTGCAACTCAAGAAGTTCACCGCCATACCCGTCTCCACTCGAGAGGAAGCACGATGGTCCCGCCCACATCCAGCGGATCCCCGTTTCCCCCTCGTAGCTCGAAATGAGGGGTCCTTTCCCTGCTTTCAACGGGAAAGAATTCCCGGCGTTCCCGTCGCATCTCAAGAGGAGGCACTCTCAACAGGAAAGACGAGAGGAACTCCATGGTCGTACCACCATTCCAAGAGTCCCCCAGATGTCTCAGTCCATTCCATAGGAAACTCTTTGCCCTGCACTGGTTCATCTTTGACGCCGAGGATCGACTCACACCACGGTGGCACGTGGGAGAGCCCTGTGGGACAGCTCTGTGGGAAAGCCTCGAGGGAAAACCTCAGATCCATTGATCCACGTGACGGGAAGCGTGACATTGCTGCTATAGCCAGGAAAGAAAGCGCACGTGCATGCCCCCAATCGAGACGAGGCCTGACTACCCTGGGGAGACTCCAGAAGTACCCAACGATCCATGTCATCCCCTGAGAGGAATCCTCGGTTCCGGCCATGACTCCACACAAGGTTTCTGGCCCCGGTATCGACGGGAGAGGAATCCCGAGAGGCCCCCTAGCAACTCGCATGGGGACTGGCCTTTCCTGAGGCCCCCAGGGCGGGTCCCTGAGGTCCCCGTCGTAACTCGAGAACACCTGCCGCAACTCGAGAAAATCCAGAAAGTTCTCCCTTCCGGGGGAGATGTGGCCTATTTCCGATGAGGCGTCTGGAGACTAATGACACCTAACCTCTGGAACTTCGAAAGGGTCTTTCACACCCTTGCTGCAACTCAAGAAGTTCACCGCCATACCCGTCTCCACTCGAGAGGAAGCACGATGGTCCCGCCCACATCCAGAGGAGCCCCGTTTCCCCCTCGTAGATCGACATGAGGGATCCTTTCCCTGCTTTCAACGGGAAAGAATTCCCGGCGTTCCCGTCGCATCTCAAGAGGAGGCACTCTCAACAGGAAAGGCGAGAGGAACTCCATGGTCGTACCACCATTCCAAGAGTCCCCCAGATGTCTCAGTCCATTCCAGAGGAACCTCTTTGCCCTGCACTGGCTCATCTTTCACGCCGAGGATCGACTCACACCACGGTGGCACGTGGGACAGCGCTGTGGGAAAGCCTCGAGGGAAAGCCACAGATCTTTGATCCACGCGACGGGAAGCGTGACATTGCTGATACTGCCTGGAAGGAAAGCGCACGTGCATGCCCCCACTCGAGACGAGGCCTGACTCCCCTGGGGAGACTCCAGAAGTACCCAAAGATCCATGTCAGCCCCTGAGAGGAATCCTCGGTTCCAGCCCTGACTCCACACAAGGTTTTTGCCACTGGTATCGACGGGAGAGGAATCCCGAGAGGCCCCCTAGCTACTTGCATTTGGACTGGCCTTTCCTGAGGCCACCAGGGCGGGACCCTGAGGTCCCCGTCGAAACTCGAGAACACGTGCCGCAACTCGAGAAAATCCAGGAAGTTCTCCCTTCCAGGCGAGATGAGGCCTATTTCCGATGAGGCGTCTGTAGACTAATGACACCTAACCTCTGGAACTTCGAAAGGGTCTTTCACACCCTTGCTGCAACTCAAGAGGTTCACCGCCATACCCGTCTCCACTCGAGAGGAAGCACAATAGTCCCGCCCACATCCAGAGGAGCCCTGTTTCCCCCTCGTAGCTCGAGATGAGGGATGCTTTCCCTGCTTTCAACGGGAAAGCATTACTGGCGTTCCCGTCGCATACAAGAGGAGGCACTCTCAATAGGAAAGGTGAGAGGAACTCCATGGACGTACCACCATTCCAAGAGCCCCCAAATGTCTCAGTCCATTACAGAGGAACCTCTTTGCCCTGCACTGGCTCATCTTTCATGCCGAGGATCGACTCACACCACGGTGGAACGTGGGACAGCCCTGTGGGAAAGCCACGAGGGATGCCTCGAGGGAAAACCACAGATCCTTTGATCGACGCGACGGGAAGCGTGACATTGCTGCTACAGCCTGGAAGGAAAGCGCACGTGCATGCCCCCACTTGAGACGAGGCCTGACTCCCCTGGGGAGACTCCAGAAGTACCCAAAGATCCATGTCAGCCCCTGAGAGGTAACCTCGGTTCCGGCCCTGACTCCACACAAGGTTTTTGGCCCCGGTATCGACGGGAGAGGAATCCCGAGAGGCCCCCTAGCAACTCCATGGGGACTGGCCTTTCCTGAGGCCACCAGGGCGGGACCCTGAGGTCCCCGTCGTAACTCGAGAACACCTGCCGCAACTCGAGAAAATCCAGGAAGTTCTCCCTTCCAGGCGAGATGAGGCCTATTTCCGATGAGGCGTCTGGAGCCTAATGACACCTAACCTCTGGAACTTCGAAAGGGTCTTTCACACCCTTGCTGCAACTCAAGAAGTTCACCGCCATACCCGTCTCCACTCGAGAGGAAGCACGATGGTCCCGCCCACATCCAGCGGAGCCCCGTTTCCCCCTCGTAGCTCGAAATGAGGGGTCCTTTCCCTGCTTTCAACGGGAAAGAATTCCCGGCGTTCCCGTCGCATCTCAAGAGGAGGCACTCTCAACAGGAAAGGCGAGAGGAACTCCATGGTCGTACCACCATTCCAAGAGTCCCCCAGATGTCTCAGTCCATTCCAGGGGAAACTCTTTGCCCTGCACTGGTTCATCTTTGACGCCGAAGATCGACTCACACCACGGTGGCACGTGGGAGAGCCCTGTGGGACAGCTCTGTTGGAAAGCCTCGAGGGAAAACCTCAGATCCTTTGATCCACGTGATGGCAAGCGTGACATTGCTGCTATAGCCAGGAAAGAAAGCGCACGTGCATGCCCCCAATCGAGACGAGGCCTGACTACCCTGGGGAGACTCCAGAAGTACCCAACGATCCATGTCATCCCCTGAGAGGAATCCTCGATTCCGGCCCTGACTCCACACAAGGTTTCTGGCCCCGGTATCGACGGGAGAGGAATCCCGAGAGGCCCCCTAGCAACTCGCATGGGGACTGGCCTTTCCTGAGGCCACCAGGGCGGGTCCCTGAGGTCCCCGTCGTAACTCGGGAACACCTGCCGCATCTCGAGAAAATCCAGAAAGTTCTCCCTTCCGGGGGAGATGTGGCCTATTTCCGATGAGGCATCTGGAGACTAATGACACCTAACCTCTGGAACTTCGAAAGGGTTTTCACACCCTTGCTGCAACTCAAGAAGTTCACCTCCACACCCTTCTCCACTCGAGAGGAAGCACGATGGTCACGCCCACATCCAGAGGATCCCCGTTTCCCCCTCGTAGCTCGAGATGAGGGATCCTTTCCGTGCTTTCAATGGGAAAGAATTCACGGCGTTCCCGTCGCATCTCAAGAGGAGGCACTCTCAACAGGAAAGGCGAGAGGAACTCCATGGTCGTACCACCATTCCAAGAGACCCCCGGTTGTTTCAGTCCATTCGAGAGGAAACTCTTTGCCCTGCACTGGCTCATCTTTCACGCCGAGGATCGACTCACAACACGGTGGCACGTGGGACAGCCCTGTTAGAAAGCCTCGAGGGAAAGCCTCGAGGGAAAACCACAGATCCTTTGATCCACGCGACGGGAAGCGTGACATTGCTGCTACAGCCTGGAAGGAAAGTGCACGTGCATGCCCCCACTCGAGACGAGGCCTGACTCCCCTGGGGAGACTCCAGAAAAACGCAAAGATCCATGTCAGCCCCTGAGAGGAATCCTCGGTTCCGGCCCTGACTCCACACAAGGTTTTTGGCCCCGGTATCGACGGGAGAGGAATCCCGAGAGGCCCCCTAGCAACTCGCATTTGGACTGGCATTTCCTGAGGCCACGAGGGCGGGACCCTGAGGTCCCCGTCGTAACTCGAGAACACCTGCCGCAACTCGAGAAAATTCAGGAAGTTCTCCCTTCCAGGCGAGATGAGCCATATTTCCGATGAGGCGTCTGGAGACTAATGACACGTAACCTCTGGAACTTTGAAAGGGTCTTTCACACCCTTGCTGCAACTCAAGAAGTTCACCGCCGTAGCCGTCTCCACTCGAGAAGAAGCACGATGGTCCCGCCCACATCCAGAGGAGCCCCGTTTCCCCCTCGGAGCTCGAGATGAGGGATCCTTTCCCTGCTTTCAACGGGAAAGAATTCCCGGCGTTCCCGTCGCATCTCAAGAGGAGGCACTCTCAACAGGAAAGACGAGAGGAACTCCATGGTCGTACCACCATTCCAAGAGTCCCCCAGATGTCTCAGTCCATTCCAGAGGAAACTCTTTGCCCTGCACTGGTTCATCTTTGACGCCGAGGATCGACTCACACCATGGTGGCACGTGGGAGAGCCCTGTGGGACAGCTCTGTGGGAAAGCCTCGAGGGAAAACCTCAGATCCTTTGATCCACGTGACGGGAAGCGTGACATTGCTGCTATAGCCAGGAAAGAAAGTGCACGTGCATGCCCCCAATCGAGACGAGGCCTGACTAACCTGGGGAGACTCCAGAAGTACCCAACGATCCATGTCATCCCCTGAGAGGAATCCTCGGTTCCGGCCCTGACTCCACACAAGGTTTTTGGCCCCGGTATCGACGGGAGAGGAATCCCGAGAGGCCCCCTAGCTACTTGCATTTGGACTGGCCTTTCCTGAGGCCACCAGGGCGGGACCCTGAGGTCCCCGTCGAAACTCGAGAACACGTGCCGCAACTCGAGAAAATCCAGGAAGTTCTCCCTTCCAGGCGAGATGAGGCCTATTTCCGATGAGGCGTCTGTAGACTAATGACACCTAACCTCTGGAACTTCGACAGGGTCTTTCACACCCTTGCTGCAACTCAAGAGGTTCACCGCCATACCCGTCTCCACTCGAGAGGAAGCACAATAGTCCCGCCCACATCCAGAGGAGCCCTGTTTCCCCCTCGTAGCTCGAGATGAGGGATGCTTTCCCTGCTTTCAACGGGAAAGCATTACTGGCGTTCCCGTCGCATACAAGAGGAGGCACTCTCAATAGGAAAGGTGAGAGGAACTCCATGGACGTACCACCATTCCAAGAGCCCCCAAATGTCTCAGTCCATTACAGAGGAACCTCTTTGCCCTGCACTGGCTCATCTTTCATGCCGAGGATCGACTCACACCACGGTGGAACGTGGGACAGCCCTGTGGGAAAGCCACGAGGGATGCCTCGAGGGAAAACCACAGATCCTTTGATCGACGCGACGGGAAGCGTGACATTGCTGCTACAGCCTGGAAGGAAAGCGCACGTGCATGCCCCCACTTGAGACGAGGCCTGACTCCCCTGGGGAGACTCCAGAAGTACCCAAAGATCCATGTCAGCCCCTGAGAGGTAACCTCGGTTCCGGCCCTGACTCCACACAAGGTTTTTGGCCCCGGTATCGACGGGAGAGGAATCCCGAGAGGCCCCCTAGCAACTCCATGGGGACTGGCCTTTCCTGAGGCCACCAGGGCGGGACCCTGAGGTCCCCGTCGTAACTCGAGAACACCTGCCGCAACTCGAGAAAATCCAGGAAGTTCTCCCTTCCAGGCGAGATGAGGCCTATTTCCGATGAGGCGTCTGGAGCCTAATGACACCTAACCTCTGGAACTTCGAAAGGGTCTTTCACACCCTTGCTGCAACTCAAGAAGTTCACCGCCATAGCCGTCTCCACTCGAGAAGAAGCACGATGGTCCCGCCCACATCCAGAGGAGCCCCGTTTCCCCCTCGGAGCTCGAGATGAGGGATCCTTTCCCTGCTTTCAACGGGAAAGAATTCCCGGCGTTCCCGTCGCATCTCAAGAGGAGGCACTCTCAACAGGAAAGACGAGAGGAACTCCATGGTCGTACCACCATTCCAAGAGTCCCCCAGATGTCTCAGTCCATTCCAGAGGAAACTCTTTGCCCTGCACTGGTTCATCTTTGACGCCGAGGATCGACTCACACCACGGTGGCACGTGGGAGAGCCCTGTGGGACAGCTCTGTGGGAAAGCCTCGAGGGAAAACCTCAGATCCTTTGATCCACGTGACGGGAAGCGTGACATTGCTGCTATAGCCAAGAAAGAAAGCGCACGTGCATGCCCCCAATCGAGACGAGGCCTGACTAACCTGGGGAGACTCCAGAAGTACCCAACGATCCATGTCATCCCCTGAGAGGAATCCTCGGTTCCGGCCCTGACTCCACACAAGGTTTCTGGCCCCGGTATCGACGGGAGAGGAATCCCGAGAGGCCCCCTAGCAACTCGCATGGGGACTGGCCTTTCCTGAGGCCCCCAGGGCGGGTCCCTGAGGTCCCCGTCGTAACTCGAGAACACCTGCCGCAACTCGAGAAAATCCAGAAAGTTCTCCCTTCCGGGGGAGATGTGGCCTATTTCCGATGAGGCGTCTGGAGACTAATGACACCTAACCTCTGGAACTTCGAAAGGGTCTTTCACACCCTTGCTGCAACTCAAGAAGTTCACCGCCATACCCGTCTCCACTCGAGAGGAAGCACGATGGTCCCGCCCACATCCAGAGGAGCCCCGTTTCCCCCTCGTAGCTCGACATGAGGGATCCTTTCCCTGCTTTCAACGGGAAAGAATTCCCGGCGTTCCCGTCGCATCTCAAGAGGAGGCACTCTCAACAGGAAAGGCGAGAGGAACTCCATGGTCGTACCACCATTCCAAGAGTCCCCCAGATGTCTCAGTCCATTCCAGAGGAACCTCTTTGCCCTGCACTGGCTCATCTTTCACGCCGAGGATCGACTCACACCACGGTGGCACGTGGGACAGCGCTGTGGGAAAGCCTCGAGGGAAAGCCACAGATCTTTGATCCACGCGGCGGGAAGCGTGACATTGCTGCTACTGCCTGGAAGGAAAGCGCACGTGCATGCCCCCACTCGAGACGAGGCCTGACTCCCCTGGGGAGACTCCAGAAGTACCCAAAGATCCATGTCAGCCCCTGAGAGGAATCCTCGGTTCCAGCCCTGACTCCACACAAGGTTTTTGCCACGGGTATCGACGGGAGAGGAATCCCGAGAGGCCCCCTATCTACTTGCATTTGGACTGGCCTTTCCTGAGGCCACCAGGGCGGGACCCTGAGGTCCCGGTCGAAACTCGAGAACACGTGCCGCAACTCGAGAAAATCCAGGAAGTTCTCCCTTCCAGGCGAGATGAGGCCTATTTCCGATGAGGCGTCTGTAGACTAATGACACCTAACCTCTGGAACTTCGAAAGGGTCTTTCACACCCTTGCTGCAACTCAAGAGGTTCACCGCCATACCCGTCTCCACTCGAGAGGAAGCACGATGGTCCCGCCCACATCCAGAGGAGCCCCGTTTCCCCCTCGTAGCTCGAGATGAGGGATCCTTTCCCTGCTTTCAACGGGAAAGAATTCCCGGCGTTCCCATCGCATCTCAAGTGGAGGCACTCTCAACAGGA
The DNA here is from genome assembly GCF_032405125.1 of Capricornis sumatraensis. NCBI lineage: Eukaryota > Metazoa > Chordata > Mammalia > Artiodactyla > Bovidae > Capricornis > Capricornis sumatraensis. The sequence goes on from NW_027184619.1 coordinate 972,459, forward strand.
AAGGCGAGAGGAACTCCATGATCGTACCACCATTCCAAGAGTCCCCAAGATGTCTCTGTCCATTCCAGAGGAAACTGTTTGCCCTGCACTGGGTCATCTTTCACGCCGAGGATCGAATCACACCACGGTGGCACGTGGGACAGCCCTGTGGGTAAGCCTCGAGGGAAAGCCTCGAGGGAAAACCACAGATCCTTAATCCACACGACAGGAAGCGTGACATTGCTGCTACAGCCTGGAAGGAAAGCGCACGTGCATGCCCCCACTCGAGACGAGGCCTGGCTCCCCTGGGGAGACTCCAGAAGTACCCAAAGATCCATGTCAGCCCCTGAGAGGAATCCTCGGTTCTGGCCCTGATTTCACACAAGGTTTTTGAACCCGGTATCGACGGGAGAGGAAACACGAGGGGCCCCCTAGCAACTCACATGGGGACTGGCCTTTCCTGAGGCCACCAGGCCGGGTCCCTGAGGTCCCCGTCGTAAATCGAGAACACCTGCCACAACTCGCGAAAATCCAGGAAGTTCTCCTTCCAGGCGAGATGAGGCCTAATTCCGATTAGGCGTCTGGAGACTAATGATACATAACCTCTGGAACTTCGAAAGGGTCTTTCACACCCTTACTGCAACTCAAGAAGTTCAACGGCATACCCGTCTCCACTCGAGAGGAAGCACGATGGTCCCGCCCACATCCAGAGGAGCCCCGTTTCCCCCTCGGAGCTCGAGATGAGGGATCCTTTCCCTGCTTTCAACGGGAAAGAATTCCCGGCGTTCCCATCGCATCTCAAGAGGAGGCACTCTCAACAGGAAAGGCGAGAGGAACTCCATGGTCGTACCACCATTCGAAGAGTCCCCCAGATGTCTCAGTCCATTCCAGAGGAACCTCTTTGCCCTGCACTGGCTCATCTTTCATGCCGAGGATCGACTCACACCACGGTGGCACGTGGGACAGCCCTGTGGGAAAGCCTCGAGGGAAAACCACAGATCCTTTGATCCACGTGACAGGAAGCGTGACATTGATGCTACAGCCTGGAAGGAATGCACAGGTGCATGCCCCGACTCGAGACGAGGACTGAATCCCCTGGGGAGACTCCAGAAGTACCCAAAGATCCATGTCAGCCCCTGAGAGGAATCCTCGGTTCCGACCCTGACTCCACAAAAGGTTTTTGGCCCCGGTATCGACGGGAGAGGAATCCAGAGACGCCACCTAGCAACTCGCATGGGGACTGGCCTTTCCTGAGGCCACCAGGGCGGGTCCCTGAGGTCCCCGTCGTAACTCGAGAGCACCTGCCGCAACTCGAGAAAATCCGGGAAGATCTCCCTTATAGCCGAGAAGAGGCCTATTTCCGATGAGTCATCTGGAGAGTAATGACACGTAACCTCTGGAACTTCGAAAGGGTCTTTCACACCCTTGCTGCAACTCAAGAAGTTCACCGCCATACCAGTCTCCACTCGAGAGGAAGCACGATGGTCCTGCCCACATCCAGAGGAGCCCCGTTTCCCCCTCGTAGCTCGAGATGAGGGATCCTTTCCCTGCTTTCAACGGGAAAGAATTCCCGGCGTTCCCGTCGCATCTCAAGAGGAGGCACTCTCAACAAGAAAGGCGAGAGGATCTCCATGGTCATACCACCATTCCAAGAGTCCCCCAGATGTCTCAGTCCATTCCAGAGGAATCTCTTTGCCCTGCACTGGCTCATCTTTCACGCTGAGAATCGACTCACACCACGGTGGCACGTGGGACAGCCCTTTGGGTAAGCCTCGAGGGAAAGTCTCGAGGGAAAACCACAGATCCTTTGATCCACGCGACGGGAAGCGTGACATTGCTGCAACAGCCTGGAAGGAAATCGCACGTGCATGCCCCCACTCGAGACGAGGCCTGACTCCCCTGGGGAGACTCCAGAAGTACCCAAAGATCCATGTCAGCCCCTGAGAGGAATCCTCGGTTCCGGCCCTGACTCCACACAAGGTTTTTGGCCCCGGTATCGATGGGAGAGGAATCCCGAGAGGCCCCCTAGCAACTCGCATGGCGACTGGCCTTTCCTGAGGCCGCCAGGGCGGGTCCCTAAAGTCCCCTTCGTAACTCGAGAACACCTGCCGCAACTCGAGAAAATCCGGGAAGTTCTCCCCTCCAGGCGAGATGAGGCCTATTTCTGATGAGGCGTCTGGAGACTAATGTCACGTAACCTCTGGAACTTCGAAAGGGTCTTTCACACCCTTGCTGCAACTCAAGAAGTTCACCGCCATACCAGTCTCCACTCGAGAGGAAGCACGATGGTCCCGCCCACATCCAGAGGAGCCCCGTTTCCCCCTCGTAGCTCGAGATGAGGGATCCTTTCCCTGCTTTCAACGGGAAAGAATTCCCGGCGTTCCCGTCGCATCTCAAGAGGAGGCACTCTCAACAGGAAAGGCGAGAGGAACTCCATGGTCGTACCACCATTCCAAGAGTCCCCCAGAAGTCTCAGTCCTTTCCAGAGGAACCTCTTTGCCCTGCACTGGCTCAACTTTCACGCCGAGGATCGACTCACACCACGGTGACACGTGGGACAGCCCTGTGGGAAAGCCTCGAGGGAAAAACACAGATCCTTTGATCCACGCGACGGGAAGCGTGACATTGCTGTTACAGCCTGGAAGGAAAGCGCACGTGCATGCACCCACTCGAGACGAGGCCTGACTCCCCTGGGGAGACTCCAGAAGTACCCAAAGATCCATGTCAGCCCTTGAGAGGAATCCTCGGTTCCGGACCTGACTCCACACAAGGTTTTTGGCCCCGGTATCGACCGGAGCGGAATCCCGAGAAGCCCCCTAGCAACTCGCATGGGTATGGCCTTTCCTGAGGCCACCAGGGCGGGTCCCTGAGGTCCCCGTCGTAACTCGAGAACACCTGCCGCAACTCGAGAAAATCCAGGAAGTTCTCCCTTCCAGGGGAGATGAGGCCTATTTCTGATGACGCGTCTGGAGACTAATGACACCTAACGTCTGGAACATCGAAAGGGTCTTTCACACCCTTGCTGCAACTCAAGAAGTTCACCGCCATACCCGTCTCCACTCGAGAGGAAGCACGATGGTTCCGCCCACATCCAGAGGAGCCCCGTTTCCCCCTCGTAGCTCGAGATGAACGATCCTTTCCCTGCTTTCAACGGGAAAGAATTCCCGGCGTTCCCATCGCATCTCAAGAGGAGGCACTCTCAACAGGAAAGGCGAGAGGAACTCCATGGTCGTACCACCATTCCAAGAGTCCCCCAGATGTCTCAGTCCATTCCAGAGGAACCTCTTTGCCCTGCACTGGCTCATCTTTCACTCTGAGGATCCACTCACACCACGGTGGCACGTGGGACAGCCCTGTGGGTAAGCCTCGAGGGAAAGCCTCGAGGGAAAACCACAGATCCTTTGATCCACGCGACGGGAAGCGTGACATTGCTGCTACAGCCTGGAAGGAAAGCGCACGTGCATGCCCCCAATGGAGACGAGGCCTGACTCCCCTGGGGAGACTCCAGAAGTACCCAAAGATCCATGTCAGCCCCTGAGAGGAATCCTCGGTTCCGGCCCTGACTCCACACAAGTTTTTGGCCCTGGTATCGACGGGCGAGAAATCCCGAGAGGCCCCCTAGCAACTTGCATGGGGACTGGCCTTTCCTGAGGCAACCAGGGCGCGTCCCTGAGGTCCCCGTCGTAACTCGAGAACACCTGCCGCAACTCGAGAAAATCCAGGAAGTTCTCCCTTCCAGGCGAGATGAGGCCTATTTGCGATGAGGCGTCTGGAGACTAATGACACGTAACCTCTGGAACTTCGAAAGGGTCTTTCACCGCCTTTCTGGATCTCAATAAGATCACCGCCATACCCGTCTCCACTCGAGAGGAAGCACGATGGTCCCGCCCACATGCAGAGGAGCCCCGTTTCCCCCTCGTAGCTCGAGATGAGGGATCCTTTCCCTGCTTTCAACGGGAAAGAATTCCCGGGTTTCCCGTCGCATCTCAAGAGGAGGCACTCTCAACAGGAAAGGCGAGAGGATCTCCATGGTCGTACGACCATTCCAAGAGTCCCCCAGATGTCTCAGTCGATGCCAGAGGAACCTCTTTGCCCTGCACTGGCTCATCTTTCACGCTGAGTATCGACTCACACCACAGTGGCACGTGGGAGAGCCCTGTGGGTAAGCCTCGAGGGAAAGCCTCGAGGGAAAACCACAGATCCTTTGATCCACACGACGGGAAGCGTGACATTGCTGCTACAGCCTGGAAGGAAAGCGCACGTGGATGCACACTCTCGAGACGAGGCCTGACTCCCCTGGGGAGACTCCAGAAGTACCCAAAGATCCATGTCAGCCCCTGAGAGCAATCCTCGGTTCCGGCCCTGACTCCACACAAGGTTTTTGGCCCCGGTATCGACGGGAGAGGAATCCCGAGAGGCCCCCTAGCACTCGCATGGGGACGGGCCTCTCCTGATGCCACCAGGGCTGGTCCCTGAGGTCCCCGTCGGAACTCGAGAACACCTGCCGCAACTCAAGAAAATCCAGGAAGTTCTCCCTTCCAGGCGAGATGAGGCCTATTTCCGTTGAGGCGTCTGGAGACTAATGACACCTAACCTCTGGAACTTCGAAAGGGTCTTTCACACCCTTGCTGCAACTCAAGAAGTTCACCGCCATACCCGTCTTCACTCGAGACGAAGCACGATGGTCCCGCCCACATCCAGAGGAGCCCCGTTTCCCCCTCGTAGCTCGAGATGAGGCATCCTTTCCCTGCTTTTAACGGGAAAGAATTCCCGGCGTTCCCGTCGCATCTCAAGAGGAGGCACTTTCAACAGGAAAGGCGAGAGGAAATCCATGGTCGTACCACCATTCCAAGAGTCCCCCAGATGTCTCAGTCCATTCCAGAGGAACCTCTTTGCCCTGCACTGGCTCATCTTTCACGCCGAGGATCAACTCACACCACGGTGGCACGTGGGACAGCCCTGTGGGAAAGCCTCGAGGGAAAGCCTCGAGGGAAAACCACAGATCCTTTGATCCAGGCCACGGGAAGCGTGACATTGCTGCTACAGCCTGGAAGGAAAGCGCACGTGCATGCACCCACTCGAGACGAGGCCTGACTCCCCTGGGGAGACTCCAGAAGTACCCAAAGATCCATGTCAGCCCTTGAGAGTAATCCTCGGTTCCGGCCCTGACTCCACAGAAGGTTTTTGGCCCCGGTATCGACTGGAGAGGAATCCCGAGAGGCCCCCTAGCAACTCGCATGGGTATGGCCTTTCCTGAGGCCACCAGGGCGGGTCCCTGAGGTCCCCGTCGTAACTCGAGAACACCTGCCGCAACTCGAGAAAATCCAGGAAGTTCTCCCTTCCAGGGGAGATGAGGCCTATTTCTGATGACGCGTCTGGAGACTAATGACACCTAACGTCTGGAACTTCGAAAGGGTCTTTCACACCCTTGCTGCAACTCAAGAAGTTCACCGCCATACCCGTCTCCACTCGAGAGGAAGCACGATGGTCCCGCCCACGTCCAGAGGAGCCCCGTTTCCCCCTCGTAGCTCGAGATGAACGATCCTTTCCCTGCTTTCAACGGGAAAGAATTCCCGGCGTTCCCATCGCATCTCAAGAGGAGGCACTCTCAACAGGAAAGGCGAGAGGAACTCCATGGTCGTACCACCATTCCAAGAGTCCCCCAGATGTCTCAGTCCATTCCAGAGGAACCTCTTTGCCCTGCACTGGCTCATCTTTCACTCTGAGGATCCACTCACACCACGGTGGTACGTGTGACAGCCCTGTGGGTAAGCCTCGAGGGAAAGCCTCGAGGGAAAATCACAGATCCTTTGATCCACGCGACGGGAAGCGTGACATTGCTGCTACAGCCTGGAAGGAAAGCGCACGTGCATGCCCCCAATGGAGACGAGGCCTGACTCCCCTGGGGAGACTCCAGAAGTACCCAAAGATCCATGTCAGCCCCTGAGAGGAATCCTCGGTTCCGGCCCTGACTCCACACAAGGTTTTTGGCCCCGGTATCGACGGGCGAGAAATCCCGAGAGGCCCCCTAGCACCTTGCATGGGGACTGGCCTTTCCTGAGGCAACCAGGGGGCGTCCCTGAGGTCCCCGTCGTAACTCGAGAACACCTGCCGCAACTCGAGAAAATCCAGGAAGTTCTCCCTTCCAGGCGAGATGAGGCCTATTTCCGATGAGGCGTCTGGAGACTAATGACACGTAACCTCTGGAACTTCGAAAGGGTCTTTCACCGCCTTTCTGAAACTCAAGAAGATCACCGCCATACCCGTCTCCACTCGAGAGGAAGCACGATGGTCCCGCCCACATGCAGAGGAGCCCCGTTTCCCCCTCGTAGCTCGAGATGAGGGATCCTTTCCCTGCTTTCAACGGGAAAGAATTCCCGGGTTTCCCGTCGCATCTCAAGAGGAGGCACTCTCAACAGGAAAGGCGAGAGGAAATCCATGGTCGTACCACCATTCCAAGAGTCCCCCAGATGTCTCAGTCCATTCCAGAGGAACCTCTTTGCCCTGCACTGGCTCATATTTCACGCCGAGGATCGACTCACACCACGGTGGCACGTGGGACAGCCCTGTGGGAAAGCCTCGAGGGAAAGCCTCGAGGGAAAACCACAGATCCTTTGATCCAGGCCACGGGAAGCGTGACATTGCTGCTACAGCCTGGAAGGAAAGCGCACGTGCATGCACCCACTCGAGACGAGGCCTGACTCCCCTGGGGAGACTCCAGAAGTACCCAAAGATCCATGTCAGCCCTTGAGAGTAATCCTCGGTTCCGGCCCTGACTCCACAGAAGGTTTTTGGCCCCGGTATCGACCGGAGAGGAATCCCGAGAGGCCCCCTGGCAACTCGCATGGGTATGGCCTTTCCTGAGGCCACCAGGGCGGGTCCCTGAGGTCCCCGTCGTAACTCGAGAACACCTGCCGCAACTCGAGAAAATCCAGGAAGTTCTCCCTTCCAGGCGAAATGAGGCCTATTTGCGATGAGGCGTCTGGAGACTAATGACACGTAACCTCTGGAACTTCGAAAGGGTCTTTCACCGCCTTTCTGGATCTCAAAAAGATCACCGCCATACCCGTCTCCACTCGAGAGGAAGCACGATGGTCCCGCCCACATGCAGAGGAGCCCCGTTTCCCCCTCGTAGCTCGAGATGAGGGATCCTTTCCCTGCTTTCAACGGGAAAGAATTCCCGGGTTTCCCGTCGCATCTCAAGAGGAGGCACTCTCAACAGGAAAGGCGAGAGGAACTCCATGGTCGTACGACCATTCCAAGAGTCCCCCAGATGTCTCAGTCGATGCCAGAGGAACCTCTTTGCCCTGCACTGGCTCATCTTTCACGCTGAGTATCGACTCACACCACGGGGGCACGTGGGACAGCCCTGTGGGTAAGCCTCGAGGGAAAGCCTCGAGGGAAAACCACAGATCCTTTGATCCACACGACGGGAAGCGTGACATTGCTGCTACAGCCTGGAAGGAAAGCGCACGTGGATGCACACTCTCGAGACGAGGCCTGACTCCCCTGGGGAGACTCCAGAAGTACCCAAAGATCCATGTCAGCCCCTGAGAGGAATCCTCGGTTCCGGCCCTGACTCCACACAAGGTTTTTGGCCCCGGTATCGACGGGAGAGGAATCCCGAGAGGCCCCCTAGCAACTCGCATGGGGACGGGCCTCTCCTGAGGCCACCAGGGCTGGTCCCTGAGGTCCCCGTCGTAACTCGAGAACACCTACCGCATCTCGAGAAAATCCAGGAAGTTCTCCCTTCCAGGCGAGATGAGGCCTATTTCCGATGAGGCGTCTGGAGACTAATGACACCTAACCTCTGGAACTTCGAAAGGGTCTTTCACACCCTTGCTGCAACTCAAGAAGTTCACCGCCATACCCGTCTCCACTCGAGACGAAGCACGATGGTCCCGCCCACATCCAGAGGAGCCCCGTTTCCCCCTCGTAGCTCGAATGAGGGATCCTTTCCCTGCTTTCAACGGGAAAGAAATCCCGGCGTTCCCGTCGCATCTCAAGAGGAGGCACTCTCAACAGGAAAGGCGAGAGGAACTCCAAGGTCGTACCACCATTCCAAGAGTCCCCCAGAAGTCTCAGTCCTTTCCAGAGGAACCTCTTTGCCCTGCACTGGCTCAACTTTCACGCCGAGGATCGACTCACACCACGGTGGCACGTGGGACAGCCCTGTGGGAAAGCCTCGAGGGAAAAACACAGATCCTTTGATCCACGCGACGGGAAGCGTGACATTGCTGTTACAGCCTGGAAGGAAAGCGCACGTGCATGCACCCACACGAGACGAGGCCTGACTCCCCTGGGGAGACTCCAGAAGTACCCAAAGATCCATGTCAGCCCTTGAGAGGAATCCTCGGTTCCGGACCTGACTCCACACAAGGTTTTTGGCCCCGGTATCGACCGGAGAGGTATCCCGAGAGGCCCCCTAGCAACTCGCATGGGTATGGCCTTTCCTGAGGCCACCAGGGCGGGTCCCTGAGGTCCCCGTCGTAACTCGAGAACACCTGCCGCAACTCGAGAAAATCCAGGAAGTTCTCCCTTCCAGGGGAGATGAGGCCTATTTCTGATGACGCGTCTGGAGACTAATGACACCTAACGTCTGGAACTTCGAAAGGGTCTTTCACACCCTTGCTGCAACTCAAGAAGTTCACCGCCATACCCGTCTCCACTCGAGAGGAAGCACGATGGTCCCGCCCACATCCAGAGGAGCCCCGTTTCCCCCTCGTAGCTCGAGATGAACGATCCTTTCCCTGCTTTCAACGGGAAAGAATTCCCGGCGTTCCCATCGCATCTCAAGAGGAGGCACTCTCAACAGGAAAGGCGAGAGGAACTCCATGGTCGTACCACCATTCCAAGAGTCCCCCAGATGTCTCAGTCCATTCCAGAGGAACCTCTTTGCCCTGCACTGGCTCATCTTTCACTCTGAGGATCCACTCACACCACGGTGGCACGTGGGACAGCCCTGTGGGTAAGCCTCGAGGGAAAGCCTCGAGGGAAAACCACAGATCCTTTGATCCACGCGACGGGAAGCGTGACATTGCTGCTACAGCCTGGAAGGAAAGCGCACGTGCATGCCCCCAATGGAGACGAGGCCTGACTCCCCTGGGGAGACTCCAGAAGTATCCAAAGATCCATGTCAGCCCCTGAGAGGAATCCTCGGTTCCGGCCCTGACTCCACACAAGTTTTTGGCCCTGGTATCGACGGGCGAGAAATCCCGAGAGGCCCCCTAGCAACTTGCATGGGGACTGGCCTTTCCTGAGGCAACCAGGGCGCGTCCCTGAGGTCCCCGTCGTAACTCGAGAACACCTGCCGCAACTCGAGAAAATCCAGGAAGTTCTCCCTTCCAGGCGAGATGAGGCCTATTTCCGATGAGGCGTCTGGAGACTAATGACACGTAACCTCTGGAACTTCGAAAGGGTCTTTCACCGCCTTTCTGGATCTCAAGAAGATCACCGCCATACCCGTCTCCACTCGAGAGGAAGCACGATGGTCCCGCCCACATGCAGAGGAGCCCCGTTTCCCCCTCGTAGCTCGAGATGAGGGATCCTTTCCCTGCTTTCAACGGGAAAGAATTCCCGGGTTTCCCGTCGCATCTCAAGAGGAGGCACTCTCAACAGGAAAGGCGAGAGGAACTCCATGGTCGTACGACCATTCCAAGAGTCCCCCAGATGTCTCAGTCGATGCCAGAGGAACCTCTTTGCCCTGCACTGGCTCATCTTTCACGCTGAGTATCGACTCACACCACGGTGGCACGTGGGACAGCCCTGTGGGTAAGCCTCGAGGGAAAGCCTCGAGGGAAAACCACAGATCCTTTGATCCACACGACGGGAAGCGTGACATTGCTGCTACAGCCTGGAAGGAAAGCGCACGTGGATGCACACTCTCGAGACGAGGCCTGACTCCCCTGGGGAGACTCCAGAAGTACCCAAAGATCCATGTCAGCCCCTGAGAGGAATCCTCGGTTCCGGCCCTGACTCCACACAAGGTTTTTGGCCCCGGTATCGACGGGAGAGGAATCCCGAGAGGCCCCCTAGCAACTCGCATGGGGACGGGCCTCTCCTGAAGCCACCAGGGCTGGTCCCTGAGGTCCCCGTCGTAACTCGAGAACACCTACCGCATCTCGAGAAAATCCAGGAAGTTCTCCCTTCCAGGCGAGATGAGGCCTATTTCCGATGAGGCGTCTGGAGACTAATGACACCTAACCTCTGGAACTTCGAAAGGGTCTTTCACACCCTTGCTGCAACTCAAGAAGTTCACCGCCATACCCGTCTCCACTCGAGACGAAGCACGATGGTCCCGCCCACATCCAGAGGAGCCCCGTTTCCCCCTCGTAGCTCGAATGAGGGATCCTTTCCCTGCTTTCAACGGGAAAGAAATCCCGGCGTTCCCGTCGCATCTCAAGAGGAGGCACTCTCAACAGGAAAGGCGAGAGGAACTCCAAGGTCGTACCACCATTCCAAGAGTCCCCCAGAAGTCTCAGTCCTTTCCAGAGGAACCTCTTTGCCCTGCACTGGCTCAACTTTCACGCCGAGGATCGACTCACACCACGGTGGCACGTGGGACAGCCCTGTGGGAAAGCCTCGAGGGAAAAACACAGATCCTTTGATCCACGCGACGGGAAGCGTGACATTGCTGTTACAGCCTGGAAGGAAAGCGCACGTGCATGCACCCACACGAGACGAGGCCTGACTCCCCTGGGGAGACTCCAGAAGTACCCAAAGATCCATGTCAGCCCTTGAGAGGAATCCTCGGTTCCGGACCTGACTCCACACAAGGTTTTTGGCCCCGGTATCGACCGGAGAGGTATCCCGAGAGGCCCCCTAGCAACTCGCATGGGTATGGCCTTTCCTGAGGCCACCAGGGCGGGTCCCTGAGGTCCCCGTCGTAACTCGAGAACACCTGCCGCAACTCGAGAAAATCCAGGAAGTTCTCCCTTCCAGGGGAGATGAGGCCTATTTCTGATGACGCGTCTGGAGACTAATGACACCTAACGTCTGGAACTTCGAAAGGGTCTTTCACACCCTTGCTGCAACTCAAGAAGTTCACCGCCATACCCGTCTCCACTCGAGAGGAAGCACGATGGTCCCGCCCACATCCAGAGGAGCCCCGTTTCCCCCTCGTAGCTCGAGATGAACGATCCTTTCCCTGCTTTCAACGGGAAAGAATTCCCGGCGTTCCCATCGCATCTCAAGAGGAGGCACTCTCAACAGGAAAGGCGAGAGGAACTCCATGGTCGTACCACCATTCCAAGAGTCCCCCAGATGTCTCAGTCCATTCCAGAGGAACCTCTTTGCCCTGCACTGGCTCATCTTTCACTCTGAGGATCCACTCACACCACGGTGGCACGTGGGACAGCCCTGTGGGTAAGCCTCGAGGGAAAGCCTCGAGGGAAAACCACAGATCCTTTGATCCATGCGACGGGAAGCGTGACATTGCTGCTACAGCCTGGAAGGAAAGCGCACGTGCATGCCCCCAATGGAGACGAGGCCTGACTCCCCTGGGGAGACTCCAGAAGTATCCAAAGATCCATGTCAGCCCCTGAGAGGAATCCTCGGTTCCGGCCCTGACTCCACACAAGTTTTTGGCCCTGGTATCGACGGGCGAGAAATCCCGAGAGGCCCCCTAGCAACTTGCATGGGGACTGGCCTTTCCTGAGGCAACCAGGGCGCGTCCCTGAGGTCCCCGTCGTAACTCGAGAACACCTGCCGCAACTCGAGAAAATCCAGGAAGTTCTCCCTTCCAGGCGAGATGAGGCCTATTTCCGATGAGGCGTCTGGAGACTAATGACACGTAACCTCTGGAACTTCGAAAGGGTCTTTCACCGCCTTTCTGGATCTCAAGAAGATCACCGCCATACCCGTCTCCACTCGAGAGGAAGCACGATGGTCCCGCCCACATGCAGAGGAGCCCCGTTTCCCCCTCGTAGCTCGAGATGAGGGATCCTTTCCCTGCTTTCAACGGGAAAGAATTCCCGGGTTTCCCGTCGCATCTCAAGAGGAGGCACTCTCAACAGGAAAGGCGAGAGGAACTCCATGGTCGTACGACCATTCCAAGAGTCCCCCAGATGTCTCAGTCGATGCCAGAGGAACCTCTTTGCCCTGCACTGGCTCATCTTTCACGCTGAGTATCGACTCACACCACGGTGGCACGTGGGACAGCCCTGTGGGTAAGCCTCGAGGGAAAGCCTCGAGGGAAAACCACAGATCCTTTGATCCACACGACGGGAAGCGTGACATTGCTGCTACAGCCTGGAAGGAAAGCGCACGTGGATGCACACTCTCGAGACGAGGCCTGACTCCCCTGGGGAGACTCCAGAAGTACCCAAAGATCCATGTCAGCCCCTGAGAGGAATCCTCGGTTCCGGCCCTGACTCCACACAAGGTTTTTGGCCCCGGTATCGACGGGAGAGGAATCCCGAGAGGCCCCCTAGCAACTCGCATGGGGACGGGCCTCTCCTGAGGCCACCAGGGCTGGTCCCTGAGGTCCCCGTCGTAACTCGAGAACACCTGCCGCAACTCGAGAAAATCCAGGAAGTTCTCCCTTCCAGGCGAGATGAGGCCTATTTCCGTTGAGGCGTCTGGAGACTAATGACACCTAACCTCTGGAACTTCGAAAGGGTCTTTCACACCCTTGCTGCAACTCAAGAAGTTCACCGCCATACCCGTCTCCACTCGAGACGAAGCACGATGGTCCCGCCCACATCCAGAGTAGCCCTGTTTCCCCCTCGTAGCTCGAGATGAGGCATCCTTTCCCTGCTTTCAACGGGAAAGAATTAACGGCGTTCCCGTCGCATCTCAAGAGGAGGCACTTTCAACAGGAAAGGCGAGAGGAAATCCATGGTCGTACCACCATTCCAAGAGTCCCCCAGATGTCTCAGTCCATTCCACAGGAACCTCTTTGCCCTGCACTGGCTCATATTTCACGCCGAGGATCGACTCACACCACGGTGGCACGTGGGACAGCCCTGTGGGAAAGCCTCGAGGGAAAGTCTCGAGGGAAAACCACAGATCCTTTGATCCAGGCCACGGGAAGCGTGACATTGCTGCTACAGCCTGGAAGGAAAGCGCACGTGCATGCACCCACTCGAGACGAGGCCTGACTTCCCTGGGGAGACTCCAGAAGTACCCAAAGATCCATGTCAGCCCTTGAGAGGAATCCTCGGTTCCGGCCCTGACTCCACAAAAGGTTTTTGGCCCCGGTATCGACCGGAGAGAATCCCGAGAGGCCCCCTAGCAACTCGCATGGGTATGGCCTTTCCTGAGGCCACCAGGGCGGGTCCCTGAGGTCCCCGTCGTAACTCGAGAACACCTGCCGCAACTCGAGAAAATCCAGGAAGTTCTCCCTTCCAGGGGAGATGAGGCCTATTTCTGATGACGCGTCTGGAGACTAATGACACCTAACGTCTGGAACTTCGAAAGGGTCTTTCACACCCTTGCTGCAACTCAAGAAGTTCACCGCCATACCCGTCTCCACTCGAGAGGAAGCACGATGGTCCCGCCCACATCCAGAGGAGCCCCGTTTCCCCCTCGTAGCTCGAGATGAACGATCCTTTCCCTGCTTTCAACGGGAAAGAATTCCCGGCGTTCCCATCGCATCTCAAGAGGAGGCACTCTCAACAGGAAAGGCGAGAGGAACTCCATGGTCGTACCACCATTCCAAGAGTCCCCCAGATGTCTCAGTCCATTCCAGAGGAACCTCTTTGCCCTGCACTGGCTCATCTTTCACTCTGAGGATCCACTCACACCACGGTGGTACGTGTGACAGCCCTGTGGGTAAGCCTCGAGGGAAAGCCTCGAGGGAAAATCACAGATCCTTTGATCCACGCGACGGGAAGCGTGACATTGCTGCTACAGCCTGGAAGGAAAGCGCACGTGCATGCCCCCAATGGAGACGAGGCCTGACTCCCCTGGGGAGACTCCAGAAGTACCCAAAGATCCATGTCAGCCCCTGAGAGGAATCCTCGGTTCCGGCCCTGACTCCACACAAGGTTTTTAGCCCCGGTATCGACGGGAGAGGAATCCCGAGAGGCCCCCTAGCAACTCGCATGGGGACGGGCCTCTCCTGAGGCCACCAGGGCTGGTCCCTGAGGTCCCCGTCGTAACTCGAGAACACGTGCCGCAACTCGAGAAAATCCAGGAAGTTCTCCCTTCCAGGCGAGATGAGGCCTATTTCCGTTGAGGCGTCTGGAGACTAATGACACCTAACCTCTGGAACTTCGAAAGGGTCTTTCACACCCTTGCTGCAACTCAAGAAGTTCACCGCCATACCCGTCTCCACTCGAGACGAAGCACGATGGTCCCGCCCACATCCAGAGGAGCCCCGTTTCCCCCTCGTAGCTCGAGATGAGGCATCCTTTCCCTGCTTTCAACGGGAAAGAATTCCCGGCGTTCCCATCGCATCTCAAGAGGAGGCACTTTCAACAGGAAAGGCGAGAGGAAATCCATGGTCGTACCACCATTCCAAGAGTCCCCCAGATGTCTCAGTCCATTCCAGAGGAACCTCTTTGCCCTGCACTGGCTCATATTTCACGCCGAGGATCGACTCACACCACGGTGGCACGTGGGACAGCCCTGTGGGAAAGCCTCGAGGGAAAGCCTCGAGGGAAAACCACAGATCCTTTGATCCAGGCCACGGGAAGCGTGACATTGCTGCTACAGCCTGGAAGGAAAGCGCACGTGCATGCACCCACTCGAGACGAGGCCTGACTCCCCTGGGGAGACTCCAGAAGTACCCAAAGATCCATGTCAGCCCTTGAGAGGAATCCTCGGTTCCAGCCCTGACTCCACAAAAGGTTTTTGGCCCCGGTATCGACCGGAGAGGAATCCCGAGAGGCCCCCTAGCAACTCGCATGGGTATGGCCTTTCCTGAGGCCACCAGGGCGGGTCCCTGAGGTCCCCGTCGTAACTCGAGAACACCTGCCGCAACTCGAGAAAATCCAGGAAGTTCTCCCTTCCAGGGGAGATGAGGCCTATTTCTGATGACGCGTCTGGAGACTAATGACACCTAACGTCTGGAACTTCGAAAGGGTCTTTCACACCCTTGCTGCAACTCAAGAAGTTCATCACCATACCCGTCTCCACTCGAGAGGAAGCACGATGGTCCCGCCCACATCCAGAGGAGCCCCGTTTCCCCCTCGTAGCTCGAGATGAGGGATCCTTTCCCTGCTTTCAACGGGAAAGAATTCCCGGCGTTCCCGTCGCATCTCAAGAGGAGGCACTTTCAACAGGAAAGGCGAGAGGAACTCCATGGTCGTACCACCATATCAAGAGTCCCCCAGATGTCTCAGTCCATTCCAGAGGAACCTCTTTGCCCTGCACTGGCTCATCTTTCACGCCGAGGATCGACTCACACCACGGTGGAACGTGGGAAAGCCCTGTGGGAAAGCGTCGAGGGAAAGCCTCGAGGGAAAACCACAGATCCTTTGATCCACGCGACGGGAAGCGTGACATTGCTGCTACAGCCTGGAACGAAAGCGCACGTGCATGCCCCCACTCGAGACGAGGCCTGACTCCCCTGGGGAGACTCCAGAAGTACCCAAAGATCCATGTCAGCCCCTGAGAGGAATCCTCGGTTACGGCCCTGACTCCACACAAAGTTTTTGGCCCCGGTATCGACGGGAGAGTAATTCCGAGAGGCCCCCTAGCAACTCGCATGGGGACTGGCCTCTCCTGAGGCCACCAGGGCGGGTCCCTGAGGTCCCCGTCGTAACTCGAGAACACCTGCCGCAACTCGAGAAAATCCAGGAAGTTCTCCCTTCCAGGCGAGATGAGGCCTATTTCCGATGAGGCGTCTGGAGACAAGTGACACCTAACCTCTGTAACTTCGAAAGGGTCTTTCACACCCTTGCTGCAACTCAAGAAGTTCACCGCCATACCCGTCTCCACTCGAGAGGAAGCACGATGGTCCCGCCCACATCCAGAGGAGCCCCGTTTCCCCCTCGTAGCTCGAGATGAGGGATCCTTTCCCGGCTTTCAACGGGAAAGAATTCCTGGCGTTCCCGTAGCATCTCAAGAGGAGGCACTCTCAACAGGAAAGGCGAGAGGAACTCCATGGTCGTACCACCATTCCAAGAGTCCCCCAGATGTCTCAGTCCATTCCAAAGGAAGCTCTTTGCCCTGCACTGGCTCATCTTTCACGCCGAGGATCGACTCACACCACGGTGGTACGTGGGACAGTCCTGTGGGAAAGCCTCGAGGGAAAACCACAGATCCTTTGATCCACGCGACGGGAAGCGTGACATTGCTGCTACAGCCGGGAAGGAAAGCGCACGTGCATGCCCCCACTCGAGACGAGGCCTGACTCCCCTGGGGAGACTCCAGAAGTACCCAAAGATCCATGTCAGCCCCTGAGAGGATTTCTCGGTTCCGGCCCTGACTCCACACAAGGATTTTGGCCCCGGTATCGACGGGAGAGGAATCCCGAGAGGGCCCCTAGCAACTCGCATGGGGACTGTCCGTTCCTGAGGCCGCCAGGGCGGGTCCCTGAGGTCCCCGTTGTAACTCGAGAACACCTGCCGCAACTCGAGAAAATCCAGGAAGTTCTCCCTTCCAGGCGAGATGAGGCCTATTTCCGATGAGGCATCTGGAGACTAATGACACCTAACCTCTGGAACTTCGAAAGGGTCTTTCACACCCTTGCTGCAACTCAAGAAGTTCACCGCCATACCCGTCTCCACTCGAGAGGAAGCACGATGGTCCCGCCCACATCCAGAGGAGCCCCGTTTCCCTCTCGTAGCTCGAGATGAGGGATCCTTTCCCTGCTTTCAACGGGAAAGAATTCCCGGCGTTCCCGTCGCATCTCAAGAGGAGGCACTCTCAACAGGAATGGCGAGAGGAACTCCATGGTCGTACCACCATTCCAAGAGTCCCCCAGATGTCTCAGTCCATTCCAGAGGAAGCTCTTTGCCCTGCAATGGCTCATCTTTCACGCCGAGGATCGACTCACACCACGGTGGTACGTGGGACAGCCCTGTGGGAAAGCCTCGAGGGAAAGCCTCCAGGGAAAACCACAGATCCTTTGATCCACGCGCCGGGAAGCGTG
Organism: Capricornis sumatraensis; assembly: GCF_032405125.1. Taxonomy (NCBI): domain Eukaryota; kingdom Metazoa; phylum Chordata; class Mammalia; order Artiodactyla; family Bovidae; genus Capricornis; species Capricornis sumatraensis. The sequence goes on from NW_027184619.1 coordinate 989,479, forward strand.
ACATTTCTGCTACAGCCTGGAAGGAAAACGCACGTGCATGCCCCCACTCGAGACGACGCCTGACTCCCCTGGGGAGACTCCAGAAGTACCCAAAGATCCATGTCAGCCCCTGAGAGGAATCCTCGGTGCCGGCCCTGACTCTACACAAGGTTTTTGGCCCCGGTATCGACGGGAGAGTAATTCCGAGAGGCCCCCTAGCAACTCGCATGGGGACTGGCCGTTCCTGAGGCCATCAGGGCGGGTCCCTGAGGTCCCCGTCGTAACTCGAGAACACCTGCCGCAACTCGAGAAAATCCAGGAAGTTCTCCCTTCCAGGCGAGATGAGGCCTATTTCCGATGAGGCGTCTGGAGCCTAATGACACCTAACCTCTGGAACTTCGAAAGGGTCTTTCACACCCTTGCTGCAACTCAAGAAGTTCACCGCCATACCCGTCTCCACTCGAGAGGAAGCACGATGGTCCCGCCCACATCCAGAGGAGTCCTGTTTCCCCCTCGTAGCTCGAGATGAGGGATCCTTTCCCTGCTTTCAACGGGAAAGAATTCCCGGCGTTCCCGTCGCATCTCAAGAGGAGGCACTCTCAACAGGAAAGGCGAGAGGAACTCCATGGTCGTACCACCTTTCCAAGAGTCCCCCAGATGTCTCAGTCCATTCCAGAGGAAGCTCTTTCCCCTGCACTGGCTCATCTTTCACGCCGAGGATCAACTCACACCACGGTGCACGTGGGACAGTCCTGTGGGAAAGCCTCGAGGGAAAACCACAGATCCTTTGATCCACGCGACGGGAAGCGTGACATTGCTGCTACAGCCTGGAAGGAAAGCGCACGTGCATGCCCCCACTCGAGACGAGGCCTGACTCCCCTTGGGAGACTCCAGAAGTACCCAAAGATCCATGTCAGCCCATGAGAGGAATCCTCGGTTCCGGCCCTGACTCCACACAAGGTTTTTGGCCCCGGTATCGACGGGAGAGGAATCCCGAGAGGCCCCCTAGCAACTCGCATGGGGACTGGCCTCTCCTGAGGCCACCAGGGCGGGTCCCTGAGTTCCCCGTCGTAACTCGAGAACACCTGCCGCAACTCGAGAATTTCCAGGAAGTTCTCCCTTCCAGGTGAGATGAGGCCTATTTCCGATGAGACGTCTGGAGACTAATGACACCTAACCTCTGGAACTTCGAAGGGTCTTTCACACCCTTGCTGCAACTCAAGAAGTTCACCGCCATACCCGTCTCCACTCGAGAGGAAGCAGCATGGTCCCGCCCACATCCAGAGGAGCCCCGTTTCCACCTCGTAGCTCGAGATGAGGGATCCTTTCCCTGCTTTCATCGGGAAAGAATTCCCGGCGTTCCCATCGCATCTCAAGAGGAGGCACTCTCAACAGGAAAGGCGAGAGGAACTCCATGGTCGTACCACCATTCCAAGAGTCCCCCAGATGTCTCAGTCCATTCCAGAGGAACCTCTTTGCCCTGCACTGGCTCATCTTTCACGCCGAGGATCGACTCACACCACGGTGGCACGTGGGACAGCCCTATGGGAAAGCCTCGAGGGAAAGCCTCGAGGGAAAACCACAGATCCTTTGATCCACGCGACGGGAAGCGTGACATTGCTGCTACAGCCTGGAAGGAAAGGGCACGTGCATGCCCCCACTCGAGACGAGGCCTGACTCCCCTGGGGAGACTCCAGAAGTACCCAAAGATCCATGTCAGCCCCTGAGAGGAATCCTCGGTTCCGGCCCTGACTCCACACAAGGTTTTTGGCCCCGGTATCGAAGGGAGAGGAATCCCGAGAGGCCTCCTAGCAACTCGCATGGGGACTGGCCGTTCCTGAGGCCACCAGGGCGGGTCCCTGAGGTCCCCGTCGTAACTCGAGAACACCTGCCGCAACTCGAGAAAATCCAGGAAGTTCTCCCTTCCATGCGAGATGAGGCCTATTTCCGATGAGGCGTCAGGAGACTAATGACACCTAACCTCTGGAACTTCGAAAGGGTCTTTCACACCCTTGCTGCAACTCAAGAAGTTCACCGCCATACCCATCTCCACTCGAGAGGAAGCACGATGGTCCCGCCCACATCCTGAGGAGCCCCGTTTCCCCCTCATAGCTCGAGATGCGGGATCCTTTCCCTGCTTTCAACGGGAAAGAATTCCCGGCGTTCCCGTCGCATCTCAAGAGGAGGCACTCTCAACAGGAAAGGCGAGAGGAACTCCATGGTCGTACCACCTTTCCAAGAGTCCCCCAGATGTCTCAGTCCATTCCAGAGGAAGCTCTTTGCCCTGCACTGGCTCATCTTTCACGCCGAGGATCGACTCACACCACGGTGGCACGTGGGACAGCCCTGTGGGAAAGCCTCGAGGGAAAGCCTCGAGGGAAAACCACAGATCCTTTGATCCACGCGACGAGAAGCGTGACATTGCTGCTACAGCCTGGAAGGAAAGCGCACGTGTATGCCCCCACTCGAGACGAGGCCTGACTCCCCTGGGGAGACTCCACAAGTACCCAAAGATCCATGTCAGCCCATGAGAGGAATCCTCGGTTCCGGCCCTGACTCCACACAAGGTTTTTGGCCCCGGTATCGACGGGAGAGGCATCCCGAGAGGCCCCCTAGCAACTCGCATGGGGACTGGCCTCTCCTGAGGCCACCAGGGCGGGTCCCTGAGTTCCCCGTCATAACTCGAGAACACCTGCCGCAACTCGAGATAATCCAGGAAGTTCTCCCTTCCAGGTGAGATGAGGCCTATTTCCGATGAGGCGTCTGGAGACTAATGACACCTAACCTCTGGAACTTCGAAAGGGTCTTTCACACCCTTGCTGCAACTCAAGAAGTTCACCGCCATACCCGTCTCCACTCGAGAGGAAGCACGATGGTCCCGCCCACATCCAGAGGAGCCCCGTTTCCCCCTCGTAGCTCGAGATGAGGGATCCTTTCCCGGCTTTCAACGGGAAAGAATTCCTGGCGTTCCCGTAGCATCTCAAGAGGAGGCACTCTCAACAGGAAAGGCGAGAGGAACTCCATTGTCATACCACCATTCCAAGAGTCCCCCAGATGTCTCAGTCCATTCCAGAGGAACCTCTTTGCCCTGCACTGGCTCATCTTTCACGCCGAGGATCGACTCACACCACGGTGGCACGTGGGACAGCCCTGTGGGAAAGCCTCGAGGGAAAGCCTCGAGGGAAAACCACAGATCCTTTGATCCACGCGACGGGAAGCGTGACATTGCTGCTACAGCCTGGAAGGAAAGCGCACGTGCATGCCCCCACTCGAGACGAGGCCTGACTCCCCTGGGGAGACTCCAGAAGTACCCAAAGATCCATGTCAGCCCCTGAGAGGAATCCTCGGTTCCGGCCCTGACTCCACACAAGGTTTTTGGCCCCGGTATCGACGGGCGAGGAATCCCGAGAGGCCCCCTAGCAACTCGCATGGGGACTGGCCGTTCCTGAGTCCACCAGGGCGGGTCCCTGAGGTCCCCGTCGTAACTCGAGAACACCTGCCGCAACTCGAGAAAATCCAGGAAGTTCTCCCTTCCAGGCGAGATGAGGCCTATTTCCGATGAGGCGTCTGGAGACTAATGACACCTAACCTCTGGAACTTCGAAAGGGTCTTTCACACCCTTGCTGCAACTCAAGAAGTTCACCGCCATACCCGTCTCCACTCGAGAGGAAGCACGATGGTCCCTCCCACATCCAGAGTAGTCCTGTTTCCCCCTCGTAGCTCGAGATGAGGGATCCTTTCCCTGCTTTCAAGGGGAAAGTATTCCCGGCGTTCCCGTCGCATCTCAAGAGGAGGCACTCTCAACAGGAAAGGCGAGAGGAAATCCATGGTCGTACCACCTTTCCAAGAGTCCCCCAGATGTCTCAGTCCATTCCAGAGGAAGCTCTTTGCCCTGCACTGGCTCATCTTTCACGCCGAGGATCGACTCACACCACGGTGGCACGTGGGACAGCCCTGTGGGAAAGCCTCGAGGGAAAGCCTCGAGGGAAAACCACAGATCCTTTGATCCACGCGACGGGAAGCGTGACATTGCTGCTACAGCCTGGAAGGAAAGCGCACGTGCATGCCCCCACTCGAGACGAGGCCTGACTCCCCTGGGGAGACTCCAGAAGTACCCAAAGATCCATGTCAGCCCCTGAGAGGAATCCTCGGTTCCGGCCCTGACTCCACACAAGGTTTTTGGCCCCGGTATCAACGGGAGAGGAATCCCGAGAGGCCCCCTAGCAACTCGCATGGGGACTGGCCTCTCCTGAGGCCACGAGGGCGGGTCCCTGAGTTCCCCGTCATAACTCGAGAACACCTGCCGCAACTCGAGATAATCCAGGAAGTTCTCCCTTCCAGGTGAGATGAGGCCTATTTCCGATGAGGCGTCTGGAGACTAATGACACCTAACCTCTGGAACTTCGAAAGGGTCTTTCACACCCTTGCTGCAACTCAAGAAGTTCACCGCCATACCCGTCTCCCCTCGAGAGGAAGCACGATGGTCCCGCCCACATCCAGAGGAGCCCCGTTTCCCCCTCGTAGCTCGAGATGAGGGATCCTTTCCCGGCTTTCAACGGGAAAGAATTCCTGGCGTTCCCGTAGCATCTCAAGAGGAGGCACTCTCAACATGAAAGGCGAGAGGAACTCCATGGTCATACCACCATTCCAAGAGTCCCCCAGATGTCTCAGTCCATTCCAGAGGAACCTCTTTGCCCTGCACTGGCTCATCTTTCACGCCGAGGATCGACTCACACCACGGTGGCACGTGGGACAGCCCTGTGGGAAAGCCTCGAGGGAAAGCCTCGAGGGAAAACCACAGATCCTTTGATCCACGCGACGGGAAGCGTGACATTGCTGCTACAGCCTGGAAGGAAAGCGCACGTGCATGCCCCCACTCGAGACGAGGCCTGACTCCCCTGGGGAGACTCCAGAAGTACCCAAAGATCCATGTCAGCCCCTGAGAGGAATCCTCGGTTCCGGCCCTGACTGCACACAAGGTTTTTGGCCCCGGTATCGACGGGAGAGGAATCCCGAGAGGCCCCCTAGCAACTCGCATGGGGACTGGCCTCTCCTGAGGCCACCAGGGCGGGTCCCTGAGGTCCCCGTCGTAACTCGAGAACACCTGCCGCAACTCGAGAAAATCCAGGAAGTTCTCCCTTCCAGGTGAGATGAGGCCAATTTCCGATGAGGCGTCTGGAGACTAATGACACCTAACCTCTGGAACTTCGAAAGGGTCTTTTACACCCTTGCTGCAACTCAAGAAGTTCACCGCCATACCCGTCTCCACTCGAGACGAAGCACGATGGTCCCGCCCACATCCAGAGGAGCCCCGTTTCCACCTCGTAGCTCGAGATGAGGGATCCTTTCCCTGCTTTCATCGGGAAAGAATTCCCGGCGTTCCCATCGCATCTCAAGAGGAGGCACTCTCAACAGGAAAGGCGAGAGGAACTCCATGGTCGTACCACCATTCCAAGAGTCCCCGAGATGTCTCAGTCCATTCCAGAGGAACCTCTTTGCCCTGCACTGGCTCATCTTTCACGCCGAGGATCGACTCACACCACGGTGGCACGTGGGACAGCCCTGTGGGAAAGCCTCGAGGGAAAGCCTCGAGGGAAAACCACAGATCCTTTGATCCACGCGACGGGAAGCGTGACATTGCTGCTACAGGCTGGAAGGAAAGCGCACGTGCATGCCCCCACTCGAGACGAGGCCTGACTCCCCTGGGGAGACTCCAGAAGTACCCAAAGATCCATGTCAGCCCCTGAGAGGAATCCTCGGTTCCGGCCCTGACTCCACACAAGGTTTTTGGCCCCGGTATCGAAGGGAGAGGAATCCCGAGAGGCCTCCTAGCAACTCGCATGGGGACTGGCCGTTCCTGAGGCCACCAGGGCGGGTCCCTGAGGTCCCCGTCGTAACTCGAGAACACCTGCCGCAACTCGAGAAAATCCAGGAAGTTCTCCCTTCCATGCGAGATGAGGCCAATTTCCGATGAGGCGTCAGGAGACTAATGACACCTAACCTCTGGAACTTCGAAAGGGTCTTTCACACCCTTGCTGCAACTCAAGAAGTTCACCGCCATACCCATCTCCACTCGAGAGGAAGCCCGATGGTCCCGCCCACATCCTGAGGAGCCCCGTTTCCCCCTCATAGCTCGAGATGCGGGATCCTTTCCCTGCATTCAACGGGAAAGAATTCCCGGCGTTCCCGTCGCATCTCAAAAGGAGGCACTCTCAACAGGAAAGGCGAGAGGAACTCCATGGTCGTACCACCTTTCCAAGAGTCCCCCAGATGTCTCAGTCCATTCCAGAGGAAGCTCTTTGCCCTGCACTGGCTCATCTTTCACGCCGAGGATCGACTCACACCACGGTGGCACGTGGGACAGCCCTGTGGGAAAGCCTCGAGGGAAAGCCTCGAGGGAAAACCACAGATCCTTTGATCCACGCGACGGGAAGCGTGACATTGCTGCTACAGCCTGGAAGGAAAGCGCACGTGCATGCCCCCACTCGAGACGAGGCCTGACTCCCCTGGGGAGACTCCAGAAGTACCCAAAGATCCATGTCAGCCCCTGAGAGGAATCCTCGGTTCCGGCCCTGACTGCACACAAGGTTTTTGGCCCCGGTATCGACGGGAGAGGAATCCCGAGAGGCCCCCTAGCAACTCGCATGGGGACTGGCCTCTCCTGAGGCCACCAGGGCGGGTCCCTGAGGTCCCCGTCGTAACTCGAGAACACCTGCCGCAACTCGAGAAAATCCAGGAAGTTCTCCCTTCCAGGTGAGATGAGGCCAATTTCCGATGAGGCGTCTGGAGACTAATGACACCTAACCTCTGGAACTTCGAAAGGGTCTTTCACACCCTTGCTGCAACTCAAGAAGTTCACCGCCATACCCGTCTCCACTCGAGACGAAGCACGATGGTCCCGCCCACATCCAGAGGAGCCCCGTTTCCACCTCGTAGCTCGAGATGAGGGATCCTTTCCCTGCTTTCATCGGGAAAGAATTCCCGGCGTTCCCATCGCATCTCAAGAGGAGGCACTCTCAACAGGAAAGGCGAGAGGAACTCCATGGTCGTACCACCATTCCAAGAGTCCCCCAGATGTCTCAGTCCATTCCAGAGGAACCTCTTTGCCCTGCACTGGCTCATCTTTCACGCCGAGGATCGACTCACACCACGGTGGCACGTGGGACAGCCCTGTGGGAAAGCCTCGAGGGAAAGCCTCGAGGGAAAACCACAGATCCTTTGATCCACGCGACGGGAAGCGTGACATTGCTGCTACAGCCTGGAAGGAAAGCGCACGTGCATGCCCCCACTCGAGACGAGGCCTGACTCCCCTGGGGAGACTCCAGAAGTACCCAAAGATCCATGTCAGCCCCTGAGAGGAATCCTCGGTTCCGGCCCTGACTCCACACAAGGTTTTTGGCCCCGGTATCGAAGGGAGAGGAATCCCGAGAGGCCTCCTAGCAACTCGCATGGGGACTGGCCGTTCCTGAGGCCACCAGGGCGGGTCCCTGAGGTCCCCGTCGTAACTCGAGAACACCTGCCGCAACTCGAGAAAATCCAGGAAGTTCTCCCTTCCATGCGAGATGAGGCCTATTTCCGATGAGGCGTCAGGAGACTAATGACACCTAACCTCTGGAACTTCGAAAGGGTCTTTCACACCCTTGCTGCAACTCAAGAAGTTCACCGCCATACCCATCTCCACTCGAGAGGAAGCACGATGGTCCCGCCCACATCCTGAGGAGCCCCGTTTCCCCCTCATAGCTCGAGATGCGGGATCCTTTCCCTGCTTTCAACGGGAAAGAATTCCCGGCGTTCCCGTCGCATCTCAAGAGGAGGCACTCTCAACAGGAAAGGCGAGAGGAACTCCATGGTCGTACCACCTTTCCAAGAGTCCCCCAGATGTCTCAGTCCATTCCAGAGGAAGCTCTTTGCCCTGCACTGGCTCATCTTTCACGCCGAGGATCGACTCACACCACGGTGGCACGTGGGACAGCCCTGTGGGAAAGCCTCGAGGGAAAGCCTCGAGGGAAAACCACAGATCCTTTGATCCACGCGACGGGAAGCGTGACATTGCTGCTACAGCCTGGAAGGAAAGCGCACGTGCATGCCCCCACTCGAGACGAGGCCTGACTCCCCTGGGGAGACTCCACAAGTACCCAAAGATCCATGTCAGCCCATGAGAGGAATCCTTGGTTCCGGCCCTGACTCCACACAAGGTTTTTGGCCCCGGTATCGACGGGAGAGGAATCCCGAGAGGCCCCCTAGCAACTCGCATGGGGACTGGCCTCTCCTGAGGCCACCAGGGAGGGTCCCTGAGTTCCCCGTCATAACTCGAGAACACCTGCCGCAACTCGAGATAATCCAGGAAGTTCTCCCTTCCAGGTGAGATGAGGCCTATTTCCGATGAGGCGTCTGGAGACTAATGACACCTAACCTCTGGAACTTCGAAAGGGTCTTTCACACCCTTGCTGCAACTCAAGAAGTTCACCGCCATACCCGTCTCCACTCGAGAGGAAGCACGATGGTCCCGCCCACATCCAGAGGAGCCCCGTTTCCCCCTCGTAGCTCGAGATGAGGGATCCTTTCCCGGCTTTCAACAGGAAAGAATTCCTGGCGTTCCCGTAGCATCTCAAGAGGAGGCACTCTCAACAGGAAAGGCGAGAGGAACTCCATGGTCGTACCACCATTCCAAGAGTCCCCCAGATGTCTCAGTCCATTCCAGAGGAACCTCTTTGCCCTGCACTGGCTCATCTTTCACGCCGAGGATCGACTCACACCACGGTGGCACGTGGGACAGCCCTGTGGGAAAGCCTCGAGGGAAAGCCTCGAGGGAAAACCACAGATCCTTTGATCCACGCGACGGGAAGCGTGACATTGCTGCTACAGCCTGGAAGGAAAGCGCACGTGCATGCCCCCACTCGAGACGAGGCCTGACTCCCCTGGGGAGACTCCAGAAGTACCCACAGATCCATGTCAGCCCCTGAGAGGAATCCTCGGTTCCGGCCCTGACTCCACACAAGGTTTTTGGCCCCGGTATCAACGGGAGAGGTATCCCGAGAGGCCCCCTAGCAACTCGCATGGGGACTGGCCTCTCCTGAGGCCACCAGAGCGGGTCCCAGAGGTCCCCGTCGTAACTCGAGAACACCTGCCGCAACTCGAGAAAATCCAGGAAGTTCCCCCTTCCAGGCGAGATGAGGCCTATTTCTGATGAGGCGTCTGGAGACTAATGACACCTAACCTCTGGAACTTCGATAGGGTCTTTCACACGCTTGCTGCAACTCAAGATGTTCACCGCCATACCCGTCTCCACTCGAGAGGAAGCACGATGGTCCTGCCCACATCCAGTGGAGCCCCGTTTCCCCCTCGGAGGTCGAGATGAGGGATCCTTTCCCTGCTTTCAACGGGAAAGAACTCCCGGCGTTCCCGTCGCATCTCAAGAGGAGGCACTCTCAACAGGAAAGGCGAGAGGAACTCCATGGTCATACCACTATTTCAAAAGTCCCCCAGATGCCTCAGTCCATTCCAGAGGAACCTCTTTGCCCTGCACTGGCTCATCTTTAACGCCGAGGATCGACTCACACCACGGTGGCACGTGGGACAGCCCTGTGGGAAAGCCTCGAGGGAAAGCCTCGAGGGAAAACCATAGATCCTTTGATCCACGCCACGGGAAGCGTGACATTGCTGCTACAGCCTGGAAGGAAAGCGCACATGCATGCCCCCACACGAGACGAGGCCTGACTCCCCTGGGGAAACTCCACAAGTACCCAAAGGTCCATGTCAGCCCTTGAGAGGAATCCTCGGTTCCGGCCCTGATTTCACACAAGGTTTTTGGCCCCGGTATCGACGGGAGAGGAATCCCGAGAGGCCCCCTAGCAACTCGCCTGGGGACTGGCCTCTCCTGAGGCCACCAGGGCGGGTCCCTGAGGTCCCCGTCGTAACTCGAGAACACCTGCCACAACTCGAGAAAATCCAGGAAGTTCTCCCTTCCAGGCGAGATGAGGCCTATTTCCGATGAGGCGTCTGGAGACTAATGACACCTAAGCTCTGGAACTTCGAAAGGATCATTCACACCCTTGCTGCAACTCAAGAAGTTCACCGCCATACCCGTCTCCACTCGAGAGGAATCACGATGGTCCCGCCCACATCCAGAGGAACCCCGTTTCCCGCTCGTAGCTCGAGATGAGGGATCCTTTCCCGGCTTTCAACGGGAAAGAATTCCCGGCGTTCCCGTCGCATCTCAAGAGGAGGCACTCTCAACAGGAAAGGCGAGAGGAACTCCATGGTCGTACCACCATTCCAAGAGTCCCCCAGATGTCTCAGTCCATTCCAGAGGAACCTCTTTACCCTGCACTGGCTCATCTTTCACGCCGAGGATCGACTCACACCACGGTGGCACGTGGGACAGCCCTGTGGGAAAGCCTCGAGGGAAAGCCTCGAGGGAAAACCACAGATCCTTTGATCCACGCGATGGGAAGCGTGACATTGCTGCTACAGCCTGGAGGAAAGCGCACGTGCATGCCCCCACTGGAGACGAGGCCTGACTCCCCTGGGGAGACTCCAGAAGTACCCAAAGATTCATGTCAGCCCCTGAGAGGAATCCTCGGTTCCGGCACTGACTCCACACAAGGTTTTTGGCCCCGGTATCGACGGGAGAGGAATCCCGAGAGGCCCCCTAGCAACACGCATGGGGACTGGCCTCTCCTGCGGCCACCAGGGCGGGTCCCTGAGGTCCCCGTCGTAACTCGAGAACACCTGCCGCAACTCGAGAAAATCCAGGAAGTTCTCCCTTCCAGGCGAGATGAGGCTTATTTCCGATGAGGCGTCTGGAGACTAATGACACCTAACCTCTGGAACTCGAAAGGGTCTTTCACACACTTGCTGCAACTCAAGAAGTTCACCGCCATACCCGTCTCCACGAGAGGAAGCACGATGGTCCCGCCCACATCCAGAGGAGCCCCGTTTCCCCCTCGGAGCTCGAGATGAGGGATCCTTTCCCTGCTTTCAACGGGAAAGAATTCCCGGCGTTCCCGTCGCATCTCAAGAGGAGGCACTCTCAACAGGAAAGGCGAGAGGAACTCCATGGTCGTACCACCATTCCAAGAGTCCCCCAGATGTCTCAGTCCATTCCAGAGGAACCTCTTTGCCCTGCACTGGCTCATCTTTCACGCCGAGGATCGACTCACACCACGGTGGCACGTGGGACAGCCCTGTGGGAAAGCCTTGAGGGAAAGCCTCGAGGGAAAACCACAGATCCTTTGATCCACGCCACGGGAAGCGTGACATTGCTGCTACAGCCTGGAAGGAAAGCGCACGTGCATAACCCGACTCGAGACGAGGCCTGACTCCCCTGGGGAGACTCCAGAAGTACCCAAAGATCCATGTCAGCCCCTGAGAGGAATCCTCAGTTCCGGCCCTGACTCCACACAAGGTTTTTGGCCATGGTATCGACGGGAGAGGAATCCCGAGAGGCCCCCTAGCAACTCGCATGGGGACTGGCCTCTCCTTAGGCCACCAGGGCGGGTCACTGAGGTCCCCGTCGTAACTCGAGAACACCTGCCGCAACTCGAGAAAATCCAGGAAGTTCTCCCTTCCAGGCGAGATGAGGCCTATTTCCGATGAGGCGTCTGGAGACTAATGACACCTAACCTCTGGAACTTCGAAAGGGTCTTTCACACCCTTGCTGCAACTCAAGAAGTTCACCGCCATGCCCGTCTCCACTCGAGAGGAAGCACGATGGTCCCGCCCACATCCAGAGGAGCCCCGTTTCCCCCTCGGAGCTCGAGATGAGGGATCCTTTCCCTGCTTTCAACGGGAAAGATTTCCCGGCGTTCCCGTCGCATCTCAAGAGGAGGCACTCTCAACAGGAAAGGCGAGAGGAACTCCATGGTCGTACCACCATTCCAAGAGTCCCCCAGATGTCTCAGTCCATTCCAGAGGAAACTCTTTGCCCTGCACTCGCTCATCTTTCACGCCGAGGATCGACTCACACCACGGTGGCACGTGGGACAGCCCTGTGGGAAAGCCTCGAGGGAAAGCCTCGAGGGAAAACCGCAGATCCTTTGATCCACGCGACGGGAAGCGTGACATTGCTGCTAGAGCCTGGAAGGAAAGCGCACGTGCATGCCCCCACTCGAGACGAGGCCTGACTCCCCTGGGGAGACTCCAGAAGTACCCAAAGATCCATGTCAGCCCCTGAGAGGATTCCTCGGTTCTGGCCCTGACTCCACACAAGGTTTTTGGCCCCGGTATCGACGGGAGAGGAATCCCGAGAGGCCCCCTAGCACCTCGCATGGGGACTGGCCTCTCCTGAGGCCACCAGGGCGGGTCCCTGAGGTCCCCGTCGTAACTCGAGAACACCTGCCGCAACTCGAGAAAATCCAGGAAGTTCTCCCTTCCAGGCGAGATGAGGCCTATTTCCGATGAGGCGTCTGGAGACTAATGACACCTAACCTCTGGAACTTCGAAAGGGTCTTTCACACCCATGCTGCAACTCAAGAAGATCACCGCCATACCCGTCTCCACTCGAGAGGAAGCACGATGGTCCCGCCCACATCCAGAGGAGCCCCGTTTCCCCCTCGGAGCTCGAGATGAGGGATCCTTTCCCTGCTTCAAACGGGAAAGTTTTCCCGGCGTTCCCGTCGCATCTCAAGAGGAGGCACTCTCAACAGGAAAGGCGAGAGGAACTCCATGGTCGTACCACCATTCCAAGAGTCCCCCAGATGTCTCAGTCCATTCCAGAGGAACCTCTTTGCCCTGCACTGGCTCATCCTTCATGCCGAGGATCGACTCACACCACCGTGGCACGTGGGACAGCCCTGTGGGAAAGCCTCGAGGGAAAGCCTCGAGGGAAACCACAGATCCTTTGATCCACGCGACGGGAAGCGTGACATTGCTGCTACAGCCTGAAAGGGAAGCGCACGTGCATGCCCCCACTCGAGACGAGGCCTGACTCCCCTGGGGAGACTCCACAAGTACCCGAAGATCCATGTCAGCCCTTGAGAGGAATCCTCGGTTCCGGCCCTGACTGCACACAAGGTTTTTGGCCCCAGTATCGACGGGAGAGGAATCCTGAGAGGCCCTCTAGCACCTCGCATGGGGACTGGCCTCTCCTGAGGCCACCAGGGCGGGTCCCTGAGGTCCCCGTCGTAACTCGAGAACACCTGCCGCAACTCGAGAAAATCCAGGAAGTTCTCCCTTCCAGGCGAGATGAGGCCTATTTCCGATGAGGCGTCTGGAGACTAATGACACCTAACCTCTGTAACTTCGAAAGGGTCTTTCACACCCTTGCTGCAACTCAAGAAGTTCACCGCCATACCCGTCTCCACTCAAGAGAAAGCACGATGGTCCCGCCCACATCCAGAGGAGCCCCGTTTCCCCCTCGGAGCTCGAGATGAGGAATCCTTTCCCTGCTTTCAACGGGAAAGAATTCCCGGCATTCCCGTCCCATCTCAAGAGGAGGCATTCTCAACAGGAAAGGCGAGAGGAACTCCATGGTCGTACCACCATTCCAAGAGTCCCCCAGATGTCTCAGTCCATTCCAGAGGAACCTCTTTGCCCTGCACTGGCTCATCTTTCACGCCGAAGATCGACTCACACCACGGTGGCACGTGGGACAGCCCTGTGGGAAAGCCTCGAGGGAAAGCCTCGAGGGAAAACCACAGATCCTTTGATCCACGCGACCGGAAGCGTGACATTGCTGCTACAGCCTGGAAGGAAAGCGCACGTGCATGCCCCCACTCGAGACGAGGCCTGACTCCCCTGGGGAGACTCCACAAGTACCCGAAGATCCATGTCAGCCCTTGAGAGGAATCCTCGGTTCCGGCCCTGACTCCACACAAGGTTTTTGGCCCCGGTATCGACGGGAGAGGAATCCCGAGAGGCCCTCTAGCACCTCGCATGGGGACTGGCCTCTCCTGAGGCCACCAGGGCGGGTCCCTTAGGTCCCCGTCGTAACTCGAGAACACCTGCCGCAACTCGAGAAAATCCAGGAAGTTCTCCCTTCCAGGCGAGATGAGGCCTATTTCCGATGAGGCGTCTGGAGACTAATGACACCTAACCTCTGGAACTTCGAAAGGGTCTTTTACAGCCTTGCTGCAACTCAAGAAGTTCACCGCCATACCCGTCTCCACTCGAGAGGAAGCACGATGGTCCCGCCCACATCCAGAGGAGCCCCGTTTCCCCCTCGTAGCTCGAGATGAGGGATCCTTTCCCTGCTTTCAACGGGAAAGAATTCCCGTCGTTCCCGTCGCATCTCAAGAGGAGGCACTCTCAACAGGAAAGGCAAGAGGAACTCCATGGTCTTACCACCATTCCAAGAGTCCCCCAGATGTCTCAGTCCATTCCAGAGGAACCTCTTTGCCCTGCACTGGCTCATCTTTCACGCCGAGGATCGACTCACACCACGGTGACACGTGGGACAGCCCTGTGGGAAAGCCTCGAGGGAAAGCCTCGAGGGAAAACCACAGATCCTTTGATCCACGCGACGGGAAGCGTGACATTGCTGCTACAGCCTGGAAGGAAAGCGCACGTGCATGCCCCCACTCGAGACGAGGCCTGACTCCCCTGGGGAGACGCCACAAGTACCCGAAGATCCATGTCAGCCCCTGAGAGGAATCCTTGGTTCCGGCCCTGACTCCACACAAGGTTTTTGGCCCCGGTATCGACGGGAGAGGAATCCCGAGAGGCACCCTAGCACCTCGCATGGGGACTGGCCTCTCCTGAGGCCACCAGGGCGGGTCCCTGAGGTCCCCGTCGTAACTCGAGAACACCTGCCGCAACTCGAGAAAATCCAGGAAGTTCTCCCTTCCAGGCGAGATGAGGCCTATTTCCGATGAGGCGTCTGGAGACTAATGACACCTAACCTCTGGAACTTCGAAAAGGTCTTTTACACCCTTGCTGCAACTCAAGAAGTTCACCGCCATACCCGACTCCACTCGAGAGGAAGCACGATGGTCCCGCCCACATCCAGAGGAGCCCCGTTTCCCCCTCGTAGCTCGAGATGAGGGATCCTTTCCCTGCTTTCAACGGGAAAGAATTCCCGGCGTTCCCGTCGCATCTCAAGAGGAGGCACTCTCAACAGGAAAGGCGAGAGGAACTCCATGGTCGTACCACCATTCCAAGAGTCCCCCAGATGTCTCAGTCCATTCCAGAGGAACCTCTTTGCCCTGCACTGGCTCATCCTTCATGCCGAGGATCGACTCACACCACCGTGGCACGTGGGACAGCCCTGTGGGAAAGCCTCGAGGGAAAGCCTCGAGGGAAACCACAGATCCTTTGATCCACGCGACGGGAAGCGTGACATTGCTGCTACAGCCTGAAAGGGAAGCGCACGTGCATGCCCCCACTCGAGACGAGGCCTGACTCCCCTGGGGAGACTCCACAAGTACCCGAAGATCCATGTCAGCCCTTGAGAGGAATCCTCGGTTCCGGCCCTGACTGCACACAAGGTTTTTGGCCCCAGTATCGACGGGAGAGGAATCCTGAGAGGCCCTCTAGCACCTCGCATGGGGACTGGCCTCTCCTGAGGCCACCAGGGCGGGTCCCTGAGGTCCCCGTCGTAACTCGAGAACACCTGCCGCAACTCGAGAAAATCCAGGAAGTTCTCCCTTCCAGGCGAGATGAGGCCTATTTCCGATGAGGCGTCTGGAGACTAATGACACCTAACCTCTGTAACTTCGAAAGGGTCTTTCACACCCTTGCTGCAACTCAAGAAGTTCACCGCCATACCCGTCTCCACTCAAGAGAAAGCACGATGGTCCCGCCCACATCCAGAGGAGCCCCGTTTCCCCCTCGGAGCTCGAGATGAGGAATCCTTTCCCTGCTTTCAACGGGAAAGAATTCCCGGCATTCCCGTCCCATCTCAAGAGGAGGCATTCTCAACAGGAAAGGCGAGAGGAACTCCATGGTCGTACCACCATTCCAAGAGTCCCCCAGATGTCTCAGTCCATTCCAGAGGAACCTCTTTGCCCTGCACTGGCTCATCTTTCACGCCGAAGATCGACTCACACCACGGTGGCACGTGGGACAGCCCTGTGGGAAAGCCTCGAGGGAAAGCCTCGAGGGAAAACCACAGATCCTTTGATCCACGCGACCGGAAGCGTGACATTGCTGCTACAGCCTGGAAGGAAAGCGCACGTGCATGCCCCCACTCGAGACGAGGCCTGACTCCCCTGGGGAGACTCCACAAGTACCCGAAGATCCATGTCAGCCCTTGAGAGGAATCCTCGGTTCCGGCCCTGACTCCACACAAGGTTTTTGGCCCCGGTATCGACGGGAGAGGAATCCCGAGAGGCCCTCTAGCACCTCGCATGGGGACTGGCCTCTCCTGAGGCCACCAGGGCGGGTCCCTTAGGTCCCCGTCGTAACTCGAGAACACCTGCCGCAACTCGAGAAAATCCAGGAAGTTCTCCCTTCCAGGCGAGATGAGGCCTATTTCCGATGAGGCGTCTGGAGACTAATGACACCTAACCTCTGGAACTTCGAAAGGGTCTTTTACAGCCTTGCTGCAACTCAAGAAGTTCACCGCCATACCCGTCTCCACTCGAGAGGAAGCACGATGGTCCCGCCCACATCCAGAGGAGCCCCGTTTCCCCCTCGTAGCTCGAGATGAGGGATCCTTTCCCTGCTTTCAACGGGAAAGAATTCCCGTCGTTCCCGTCGCATCTCAAGAGGAGGCACTCTCAACAGGAAAGGCAAGAGGAACTCCATGGTCTTACCACCATTCCAAGAGTCCCCCAGATGTCTCAGTCCATTCCAGAGGAACCTCTTTGCCCTGCACTGGCTCATCTTTCACGCCGAGGATCGACTCACACCACGGTGACACGTGGGACAGCCCTGTGGGAAAGCCTCGAGGGAAAGCCTCGAGGGAAAACCACAGATCCTTTGATCCACGCGACGGGAAGCGTGACATTGCTGCTACAGCCTGGAAGGAAAGCGCACGTGCATGCCCCCACTCGAGACGAGGCCTGACTCCCCTGGGGAGACGCCACAAGTACCCGAAGATCCATGTCAGCCCCTGAGAGGAATCCTTGGTTCCGGCCCTGACTCCACACAAGGTTTTTGGCCCCGGTATCGACGGGAGAGGAATCCCGAGAAGCACCCTAGCACCTCGCATGGGGACTGGCCTCTCCTGAGGCCACCAGGGCGGGTCCCTGAGGTCCCCGTCGTAACTCGAGAACACCTGCCGCAACTCGAGAAAATCCAGGAAGTTCTCCCTTCCAGGCGAGATGAGGCCTATTTCCGATGAGGCGTCTGGAGACTAATGACACCTAACCTCTGGAACTTCGAAAAGGTCTTTTACACCCTTGCTGCAACTCAAGAAGTTCACCGCCATACCCGACTCCACTCGAGAGGAAGCACGATGGTCCCGCCCACATCCAGAGGAGCCCCGTTTCCCCCTCGTAGCTCGAGATGAGGGATCCTTTCCCTGCTTTCAACGGGAAAGAATTCCCGGCGTTCCCGTCGCATCTCAAGAGGAGGCACTCTCAACAGGAAAGGCGAGAGGAACTCCATGGTCTTACCACCATTCCAAGAGTCCCCCAGATGTCTCAGTCCATTCCAGAGGAACCTCTTTGCCCTGCACTGGCTCATCTTTCACGCCGAGGATCGACTCACACCACGGTGGCACGTGGGACAGCCCTGTGGTAAAGCCTCGAGGGAAAGCCTCGAGGGAAAACCACAGATCCTTTGATCCATGCGACGGGAAGCGTGACATTGCTGCTACAGCCTGGAAGGAAAGCCCACGTGCATGCCCCCACTCGAGACGAGGCCTGACTCCCCTGGGGAGACTCCAGAAGTACCCACAGATCCATGTCAGCCCCTGAGAGGAATCCTCGGTTCCGGCCCTGACTCCACACAAGGTTTTTGGCCCCGGGATCGACGGGAGAGGAATCCCGAGAGGCCCCCTAGCACCTCGCATGGGGACTGGCCTCTCCTGAGGCCACCAGGGCGGGTCCCTGAGGTCCCCGTCGTAACTCGAGAACACCTGCCGCAACTCGAGAAAATCCAGGAAGTTCTCCCTTCCAGGCGAGATGAGGCCTATTTCCGATGAAGCGTCTGGAGACTAATGACACCTAACCTCTGGAATTCGAAAGGGTCTTTCACACCCTTGCTGCAACTCAAGAAGTTCACCACCATGCCCGTCTCCACTCGAGAGGAAGCACGATGGTCCCGCCGACATCCAGAGGAGCCCCGTTTCCCCCTCGGAGCTCGAGATGAGGGATCCTTTCCCTGCTTTCAACGGGAAAGATTTCCCGGCGTTCCCGTTGCATCTCAAGAGGAGGCACTCTCAACAGGAAAGGCGAGAGGAACTCCATGGTCGTACCACCATTCCAAGAGTCCCCCAGATGTCTCAGTCCATTCCAGAGGAACCTCTTTGCCCTGCACTGGCTCATCTTTCACGCCGAGGATCGACTCACACCACGGTGGCACGTGGGACAGCCCTGTGGGAAAGCCTCGAGGGAAAGCCTCGAGGGAAAACCGCAGATCCTTTGATCCAAGCGACGGAAAGCGTGACATTGCTGCTACAGCCTGGAAGGAAAGCGCACGTGCATGCCCCCACTCGAGACGAGGCCTGACTCCCCTGGGGAGACTCCAGAAGTACCCAAAGATCCATGTCAGCCCCTGAGAGGAATCCTCGGTTCTGGCCCTGACTCCACACAAGGTTTTTGGCCCCGGTATCGACGGGAGAGGAATCCCGAGAGGCACCCTAGCACCTCGCATGGGGACTGACCTCTCCTGAGGCCATCAGGGCGGGTCCCTGAGGTCCCCGTCGTAACTCGAGAACACCTGCCGCAACTCGAGAAAATCCAGGAAGTTCTCCCTTCCAGGCGAGATGAGGCCTATTTCCGATGAGGCGTCTGGAGACTAATGACACCTAACCTCTGGAACTTCGAAAGGGTCTTTTACACCCTTGCTGCAACTCAAGAAGATCACCGCCATACCCGTCTCCACTCGAGAGGAAGCACGATGGTCCCGCCCACATCCAGAGGAGCCCCGTTTCCCCCTCGGAGCTCGAGATGAGGGATCCTTTCCCTGCTTCAAACGGGAAAGTTTTCCCGGCGTTCCCGTCGCATCTCAAGAGGAGGCACTCTCAACAGGAAAGGCGAGAGGAACTCCATGGTCTTACCACCATTCCAAGAGTCCCCCAGATGTCTCAGTCCATTCCAGAGGAACCTCTTAGCCCTGCACTGGCTCATCTTTCACGCCGAGGATCGACTCACACCACGGTGGCACGTGGGACAGCCCTGTGGGAAAGCCTCGAGGGAAAGCCGCGAGGGAAAACCACAGATCCTTTGATCCATGCGACGGGAAGCGTGACATTGCTGCTACAGCCTGGAAGGAAAGCCCACGTGCATGCCCCCACTCGAGACGAGGCCTGACTCCCCTGGGGAGACTCCAGAAGTACCCACAGATCCATGTCAGCCCCTGAGAGGAATCCTCGGTTCCGGCCCTGACTCCACACAAGGTTTTTGGCCCCGGTATCGACGGGAGAGGAATCGCCAGAGGCCCCCTAGCACCTCGCATGGGGACTGGCCTCTCCTGAGGCCACCAGGGCGGGTCCCTGAGGTCCCCATCGTAACTCGAGAACATCTGCCGCAACTCGAGAAAATCCAGGAAGTTCTCCCTTCCAGGCGAGATGAGGCCTATTTCCGATGAAGCGTCTGGAGACTAATGACACCTAACCTCTGGAACTTCGAAACGGTTTTTCACACCCTTGCTGCAACTCAAGAAGTTCACCGCCATGCCCGTCTCCACTCGAGAGGAAGCACGATGGTCCCGCCGACATCCAGAGGAGCCCCGTTTCCCCCTCGGAGCTCGAGATGAGGGATCCTTTCCCTGCTTTCAACGGGAAAGATTTCCCGGCGTTCCCGTTGCATCTCAAGAGGAGGCACTCTCAACAGGAAAGGCGAGAGGAACTCCATGGTCGTACCACCATTCCAAGAGTCCCCCAGATGTCTCAGTCCATTCCAGAGGAACCTCTTTGCCCTGCACTGGCTCATCTTTCACGCCGAGGATCGACTCACACCACGGTGGCACGTGGGACAGCCCTGTGGGAAAGCCTCGAAGGAAAGCCTCGAGGGAAAACCGCAGGTCCTTTGATCCAAGCGACGGAAAGCGTGACATTGCTGCTACAGCCTGGAAGGAAAGCGCACGTGCATGCCCCCACTCGAGACGAGGCCTGACTCCCCTGGGGAGACTCCAGAAGTACCCAAAGATCCATGTCAGCCCCTGAGAGGAATCCTCGGTTCTGGCCCTGACTCCACACAAGGTTTTTGGCCCCGGTATCGACGGGAGAGGAATCCCGAGAGGCCCCCAGGCACCTCGCATGGGGACTGGCCTCTCCTGAGGCCAGCAGGGCGGGTCCCTGAGGTCCCCGTCGTAACTCGAGAACACCTGCCGCAACTCGAGAAAATCCAGGAAGTTCTCCCTTCCAGGCGAGATGAGGCCTATTTCCGATGAGGCGTCTGGAGACTAATGACACCTAACCTCTGGAACTTCGAAAGGGTCTTTCACACCCTTGCTGCAACTCAAGAAGATCACCGCCATACCCGTCTCCACTCGAGAGGAAGCACGATGGTCCCGCCCACATCCAGAGGAGCCCAGTTTCCCCCTCGGAGCTCGAGATGAGGGATCCTTTCCCTGCTTTCAACGGGAAAGATTTCCCGGCGTTCCCGTCGAATCTCAAGAGGAGGGACTCTCAAGAAGAAAGGCGGGAGGAACTCCATGGTCGTACCACCATTCCAAGAGTCCCCCAGATGTCTCAGTCCATTCTAGAGGAACCTCTTTGCCCTGCACTGGCTCATCTTTCACGCCGAAGATCGACTCACACCACGGTGGCACGTGGGACAGCCCTGAGGGAAACCCTCGAGGGAAAGCCTCGAGGGAAAACCACAGATCCTTTGATCCACGCCACGGGAAGCGTGACATTGCTGCTACAGCCTGGAAGGAAAGCGCACGTGCATGCCCCCACTCGAGACGAGGCCTGACTCCCCTGGGGAGACTCCAGAAGTACCCAAAGATCCATGTCAGCCCTTGAGAGGAATCCTCGGTTCCGGCCCTGACTCCACACAAGGTTTTTGGCCCCGGTATCGACGGGAGAGGAATCCCGAGAGGCCCCCTAGCACCTCGCATGGGGACTGGCCTCTCCTGAGGCCACCAGGGCGGGTCCCTGAGGTCCCCGTCGTAACTCGAGAACACCTGCCGCAACTCGAGAAAATCCAGGAAGTTCTCCCTTCCAGGCGAGATGAGGCCTATTTCCGATGAGGCGTCTGGAGACTAATGACACCTAACCTCTGGAACTTCGAAAGGGTCTTTCACACCCTTGCTGCAACTCAAGAAGTTCACCGCCATACCCGTCTCCACTCGAGAGGAAGCACGATGGTCCCGCCCACATCCAGAGGAGCCCCGTTTCCCCCTCGGAGCTCGAGATGAGGGATCCTTTCCCTGCTTTCAACGGGAAAGAATTCCCGGCGTTCCCGTCGCATCTCAAGAGGAGGCACTCTCAACAGGAAAGGCGAGAGGAACTCCATGGTCGTACCACCATTCCAAGAGTCCCCCAGATGTCTCAGTCCATTCCAGAGGAACCTCTTTGCCCTGCACTGGCTCATCTTTCACGCCGAGGATCGACTCACACCACGGTGGCACGTGGGACAGCCCTGTGGGAAAGCCTCGAGGGAAAGCCTCGAGGGAAAACCACAGATCCTTTGATCCACGCAACGGGAAGCGTGACATTGCTGCTACAGCCTGGAAGGAAAGCGCACGTTCATGCCCCCACTCGAGACGAGGCCTGACTCCCCTGGGGAGAATCCAGACGTATACAAAATTCCATGTCAGCCCTTGAGAGGAATCCTCGGTTCCAGCCCTGACTCCACACAAGGTTTTTGGCCCCGGTATCGATGGGAGAGGAATCCCGAGAGGCCCCCTAGCAACTCGCATGGGGACTGGCCTCTCCTGAGGCCACCAGGGCGGGTCCCTGAGGTCCCCGTCGTAACTCGAGAACACCTGCCGCAACTCGAGAAAATCCAGGAAGTTCTCCCTTCCAGGCGAGATGAGGCCTATTTCCGATGAGGCGTCTGGAGACTAATGACACCTAACCTCTGGAACCTCGAAAGGGTCTTTCACACCCTTGCTGCAACTCAAGAAGTTCACCGCCATACCCGTCTCCACTCGTAGGAAGCACGATGGTCCCGCCCACATCCAGAGGAGCCCCGTTTTCCCCTTGGAGCTCGAAATGAGGGATCCTTTCCCTGCTTTCAACGGGAAAGAATTCCCGGCGTTCCCGTCGAATCTCAAGAGGAGGCACTCTCAACAGAAAAGGCGAGAGGAACTCCATGGTCGTACCACCATTCCAAGAGTCCCCCAGATGTCTCAGTCCATTCCAGAGGAAACTCTTTGCCCTGCACTGGCTCATCTTTCACGCCGAGGATCCACTCACACCACGGTGGCACGTGGGACAGCCCTGTGGGAAAGCCTCGAGGGAAAGCCTCGAGGGAAAACCACAGATCCTTTGATCCACGCGACGGGAAGCGTGAAATTGCTGCTAGAGCCTGGAAGGAAAGCGCACGTGCATGCCCCCACTCGAGACGAGGCCTGACTCCCCTGGGGAGACTCCAGAAGTACCCAAAGATCCATGTCAGCCCCTGAGAGGAATCCTCGGTTCCGGCCCTGACTCCACACAAGGTTTTTGGCCTCGATATCGATGGGAGAGGAATCCCGAGAGGCCCCCTAGCACCTCTCATGGGGACTGGCCTCTCCTGAGGCCACCAGGGCGGGTCCCTGATGTCCCCGTCGTAACTCGAGAACACCTGCCGCAACTCGAGAAAATCCAGGAAGTTCTCCCTTCCAAGCGAGATGAGGCCTATTTCCGATGAGGCGTCTGGAGACTAATGACACCTAACCTCTGGAACTTCGAAAGGGTCTTTCACACCCTTGCTGCAACTCAAGAAGTTCACCGCCATACCCGTCTCCACTCGAGAGGAAGCACGATGGTCCCGCCCACATCCAGAGGAGCCCCGTTTCCCCCTCGGAGCTCGAGATGAGGGATCCTTTCCCTGCTTTCAACGGGAAAGAATTCCTGGCGTTCCCGTCGCATTTCAAGAGGAGGCACTCTCAACAGGAAAGGCGAGAGGAACTCCATGGTCGTACCACCATTCCAAGAGTCCCCCAGATGTCTCAGTCCATTCCAGAGGAACCTCTTTGCCCTGCACTGGCTCATCTTTCACGCCGAGGATCGACTCACACCACGGTGGCACGTGGGACAGCCCTGTGGGAAAGCCTCGAGGGAAAGCCTCGAGGGAAAACCACAGATCCTTTGATCCACGCCACGGGAAGCGTGACATTGCTGCTACAGCCTGGAAGGAAAGCGCACGTGCATGCCCCCACTCGAGACGAGGCCTGACTCCCCTGGGGAGACTCCAGAAGTACCCAAAGATCCATGTCAGCCCCTGAGAGGAATCCTCGGTTCCGGCCCTGACTCCACACAAGGTTTTTGGCCCCGGTATCGACGGGAGAGGAATCCCGAGAGGCCCCCTAGCACCTCGCATGGGGACTGGCCTCTCCTGAGGCCACCAGGGCGGGTCCCTGAGGTCCCCGTCGTAACTCGAGAACACCTGCCGCAACTCGAGAAAATCCAGGAAGTTCTCCCTTCCAGTCGAGATGAGGCCTATTTCCGATGAGGCGTCTGGAGACTAATGACACCTAACCTCTGGAACTTCGAAAGGGTCTTTCACACCCTTGCTGCAACTCAAGAAGTTCACCGTTATACCCGTCTCCACTCGAGAGGAAGCATGATGGTCCCGCCCACATCCAGAGGAGCCCCGTTTCCGCCTCGGAGCTCGAGATGAGGGATCCTTTCCCTGCTTTCAACGGGAAAGAATTCCCGGCGTTCCCGTCGCATCTCAAGAGGAGGCACTCTCAACAGGAAAGGCGAGAGGAACTCCATGGTCGTACCACCATTCCAAGAGTCCCCCAGATGTCTCAGTCCATTCCAGAGGAAGCTCTTTGCCCTGCACTGGCTCATCTTTCACGCCGAGGATCGACTCACACCACGGTGGCACGTGGGACAGCCCTGTGGGAAAGCCTCGAGGAAAAGCCTCCAGGGAAAACCACAGATCCTTTGATCCACGCCACGGGAAGCGTGACATTGCTGCTACAGCCTGGATGGAAAGCGCACGTGCATGTCCCCACTCGAGACGAGGCCTGACTCCCCTGGGGAGACTCCAGAAGTACCCAAAGATCCATGTCAGCCCCTGAGAGGAATCCTCGGTTCCGGCCCTGACTCCACACAAGGTTTTTGGCCCCGGAATCGACGGGAGAGGAATCCCGAGAGGCCCCCTAGCAACTCGCATGGGGACTGGCCTCTCCTGAGGCCACCAGAGCGGGTCCCTGAGGTCCCCGTCGTAACTCGAGAACACCTGCCGCAACTCGAGAAAATCCAGGAAGTTCTCCCTTCCAGGCGAGATGAGGCCGATTTCCGATGAGGCGTCTGGAGACTAATGACACCTAACCTCTGGAACTTCGAAAGGGTCTTTCACACCCTTGCTGCAACTCAAGAATTTCACCGCCATACCCGTCTCCACTCGAGAGGAAGCACGATAGTCCCGCCCACATCCAGAGGAGCCCCGTTTCCCTCTCGGAGCTCGAGATGAGGGATCCTTTCCCTGCTTTCAACGGGAAAGAATTCCCGGCGTTCCCGTCGCATCTCAAGAGGAGGCACTCTCAACAGGAAAGGCGAGAGGAACTCCATGGTCGTACCACCATTCCAAGAGTCCCCCAGATGTCTCAGTCCATTCCAGAGGAACCTCTTTGCCCTGCACTGGCTCATCTTTCACGCCGAGGATCGACTCACACCACGGTGGCACGTGGAACAGCCCTGTGGGAAAGCCTTAAGGGAAAGCCTCGGGGAAAAAACCACAGATCCTTTGATCCACGCGACGGGAAGCGTGACATTGCTGCTACAGCATGGAAGGAAAGCACACGTGCATGCCCCCACTCGAGACGAGGCCTGACTCCCCTGGGGAGACTCCACAAGTACCCAAAGATCCATGTCAGCCCCTGAGAGGAATCCTCGGTTCCGGCCCTGACTCCACACAAGGTTTTTGGCCCGGGTATCGACGGGAGAGGAATCCCGAGAGGGCCCCTAGCAACTCGCATGGGGACTGGCCTCTTCTGAGGCCACCAGGGCGGGTCCCTGTGGTCCCCTTCGTAACTGGAGAACACCTGCCGCAACTCGAGAAAATCCAGGAAGTTCTCCCTTCCAGGCGAGATGAGGCCTATTTCCGATGAGGCGTCTGGAGACTAATGACACCTAACCTCGGGAACTTCGAAAGGGTCTTTCACACCCTTGCTGCAACTCAAGAAGTTCACAGCCATACCCGTCTCCACTCGAGAGGAAGCACGATGGTCCCGCCCACATCCAGAGGAGCCCCGTTTCCCCCTCGGAGCTCGAGATGAGGGATCCTTTCCCTGCTTTCAACGGGAAAGAATTCCCGGCGTTCCCGTCGCATCTCAAGAGGAGGCACTCTCAACAGGAAAGTCGAGAGGAACTCCATGGTCGTACCACCATTCCAAGAGTCCCCCAGATGTCTCAGTCCATTCCACAGGAACCTCTTTGCCCTGCACTGGCTCATCTTTCATGCCGAGGATCGACTCACACCACGGTGGCACGTGGGACAGCCCTGTGGGAAAGCCTCGAGGGAAAGCCTCGAGGGAAAACCACAGATCCTTTGATCCACGCCACGGGAAGCGTTACATTGCTGCTACAGCCTGGAAGGAAAGCGCACGTGCATGCCCCCACTCGAGACGAGGCCTGACTCCCCTGGGGAGACTCCAGAAGTACCCAGAGATCCATGTCAGCCTCTGAGAGGAATCCTCGGTTCCGGGCCTGACTCCACACAAGGTTTTTGGCCCGCGTGTCGACGGGAGAGGAATCCCGAGAGGGCCTCTAGCAACTCGCATGGGGACTGGCCTCTCCTGAGGCCACCAGGGCGGGTCCCTGAGGTCCCAGTCATAACTCGAGAACACCTGCCGCAACTCGAGAAAATCCAGGAAGTTCTCCCTTCCAGGCGAGATGAGGCCTATTTCCGATGAGGCGTCTGGAGACTAATGACACCTAACCTCTGGAACTTCGAAAGGGTCTTTCACACCCTTGCTGCAACTCAAGAAGTTCACCGCCATACCCGTCTCCACTCGAGAGGAAGCACGATGGTCCCGCCCACATCCAGAGGAGCCCCGTTTCCCCCTCGGAGCTCGAGATGAGGGATCCTTTCCCTGCTTTCAACGGGAAAGAATTCCCGGCGTTCCCGTCACATTTCAAGAGGAGGCACTCTCAACAGGAAAGGCGAGAGGAACTCCATGGTCGTACCACCATTCCAAAAGTCCCCCAGATGTCTCAGTCCATTCCAGAGGAAGCTCTTTGCCCTGCACTGGGTTATCTTTCACGCCGAGGATCGACTCACACCACGGTGGCACGTGGGACAGCCCTGTGGGAAAGCCTCGAGGGAAAGCCTCGAGGGAAAACCACAGATCCTTTGATCCACGCCACGGGAAGCGTGACATTGCTGCTACAGCTTGGATGGAAAACGCACATGCATGCCCCCACTCGAGACGAGGCCTGACTCCCCTGGGGAGACTCCAGAAGTACCCAAAGATCCATGTCAGCCCCTGAGAGGAATCCTCGGTTCCGGCCCTGACTCCACACAAGGTTTTTGGCCCCGGTATCGACGGGAGAGGAATCCCGAGAGGCCCCCTAGCAACTCGCATGGGGACTGGCCTCTCCTGAGGCCACCAAGGCGGGTCCCTGAGGTCCCCGTCGTAACTAGAGAACACCTGCCGCAACTCGAGAAAATCCAGGAAGTTCTCCCTTCCAGGCGAGATGAGGCCTATTTCCGATGAGGCGTCTGGAGACTAATGACACCTAACCTCTGGAACTTCGAAAGGGTCTTTCACACCCTTGCTGCAACTCAAGAAGTTCACCGCCATACCCGTATCCACTCGAGAGGAAGCACGATGGTCCCGCCCACATCCAGAGGAGCCCCGTTTCCCCCTCGGAGATCGAGATGAGGGATCCTTTCCCTGCTTTCAACGGGAAAGAATTCCCGGCGTTCCCGTCGCATCTCAAGAGGAGGCACTCTCAACAGGAAAGGCGAGAGGAACTCCATGGTCGTACCACCATTCCAAGAGTCCCCCAGATGTCTCAGTCCATTCCAGAGGAACCTCTTTGCCCTGCACTGGCTCATCTTTCACGCCGAGGATCGACTCACACCACGGTGGCACGTGGGACAGCCCTGTGGGAAAGCCTCGAGGGAAAGCCTCGAGGGAAAACCACAGATCCTTTGATCCACGCCACGGGAAGCGTGACATTGCTGCTACAGCCTGGAAGGAATGCGCACGTGCATGCCCCCACTCTAGACGAGGCCTGAATCCCCTGGGGAGACTCCACAAGTACCCAAAGATCCATGTCAGCCCCTGAGAGGAATCCTCGGTTCCGGCCCTGACTCCACACAAGGTTTTTGGCCCCGGTATCGACGGGAGAGGAATCCCGAGAGGCCCCCTAGCACCTCGCATGGGGACTGGCATCTCTTGAGGCCACCAGGGCGGGTCCCTGAGGTCCCCGTCGTAACTCGAGAACACCTGCCGCAACTCGAGAAAATCCAGGAAGTTCTCCCTTCCAGGCGACATGAGGCCGATTTCCGATGAGGCGTCTGGAGACTAATGACACCTAACCTCTGGAACTTCGAAAGGGTCTTTCACACCCTTGCTGCAACTCAAGAAGTTCACCGCCATACCCGTCTCCACTCGAGAGGAAGCACGATGGTCCCGCCCACATCCAGAGAAGCCCCGTTTCCCCCTCGGAGCTCGAGATGAGGGCTCCTTTCCCTGCTTTCAACGGGAAAGAATTCCCGGCGTTCCCGTCGCATCTCAAGAGGAGGCACTCTCAACAGAAAAGGCGAGAGGAACTCCATGGTCGTACCACCATTCCAAGAGTCCCCCAGATGTCTCAGTCCATTCCAGAGGAACCTCTTTTCCCTGCACTGGCTCATCTTTCACGCCGAGGATCGACTCACACCACGGTGGCACGTGGGACAGCCCTGTGGGAAAGCCTCGAGGGAAAGCCTCGAGGGAAAACCACAGATCCTTTGATCCACGAGACGGAAAGAATGACATTGCTGCTACAGCCTGGAAGGAAAGCGCACGTGCATGCCCCCACTCGAGACGAGGCCTGACTCCCCTGGGGAGACTCCAGAAGTACCCAAAGATCCATGTCAGCCCCTGAGAGGAATCCTCCTTTCCGGCCCTGACTCCACACAAGGTTTTTGGCCCCGGTATCGACGGGAGAGGAATCCCGAGAGGCCCCCTAGCACCTCGCATGGGGACTGGCCTCTCTTGAGGCCACCAGGGCGGGTCCCTGAGGTCCCCGTCGTAACTCGAGAACACCTGCCGCAACTCGAGAAAATCCAGGAAGTTCTCCCTTCCAGGCGAGATGAGGCCTATTTCCGATGAGGCGTCTGGAGACTAATGACACCTAACCTCTGGAACTTCGAAAGGGTCTTTCACACCCTTGCTGCAACTCAAGAAGTTCACCGCCATACCCGTATCCACTCGAGAGGAATCACGATGGTCCCGCCCACATCCAGAGGAGCCCCGTTTCCCCCTCGGAGATCGAGATGAGGGATCCTTTCCCTGCTTTCAACGGGAAAGAATTCCCGGCGTTCCCGTCGCATCTCAAGAGGAGGCACTCTCAACAGGAAAGGCGAGAGGAACTCCATGGTCGTACCACCATTCCAAGAGTCCCCCAGATGTCTCAGTCCATTCCAGAGGAACCTCTTTGCCCTGCACTGGCTCATCTTTCACGCCGAGGATCGACTCACACCACGGTGGCACGTGGGACAGCCCTGTGGGAAAGCCTCGAGGGAAAGCCTCGAGGGAAAACCACAGATCCTTTGATCCACGCCACGGGAAGCGTGACATTGCTGCTACAGCCTGGAAGGAAAGCGCACGTGCATGCCCCCACTCTAGACGAGGCCTGACTCCCCTGGGGAGACTCCACAAGTACCCAAAGATCCATGTTAGCCCCTGAGAGGAATCCTCGGTTCCGGCCCTGACTCCACACAAGGTTTTTGGCCCCCGTATCGACGGGAGAGGAATCCCGAGAGGCCCCCTAGCACCTCGCATGGGGACTGGCCTCTCTTGAGGCCACCAGGGCGGGTCCCTGAGGTCCCCGTCGTAACTCGAGAACACCTGCCGCAACTCGAGAAAATCCAGGAAGTTCTCCCTTCCAGGCGACATGAGGCCGATTTCCGATGAGGCGTCTGGAGACTAATGACACCTAACCTCTGGAACTTCGAAAGGGTCTTTCACACCCTTGCTGCAACTCAAGAAGTTCACCGCCATACCCGTCTCCACTCGAGAGGAAGCACGATGGTCCCGCCCACATCCAGAGGAGAC
Source organism: Capricornis sumatraensis (assembly GCF_032405125.1). Taxonomy (NCBI): domain Eukaryota; kingdom Metazoa; phylum Chordata; class Mammalia; order Artiodactyla; family Bovidae; genus Capricornis; species Capricornis sumatraensis. The sequence continues at coordinate 1,018,882 of NW_027184619.1, forward strand.
CCGTTTCCCCCTCGGAGCTCGAGATGAGGGCTCCTTTCCCTGCTTTCAACGGGAAAGAATTCCCGGCGTTCCCGTCGCAACTCAAGAGGAGGCACTCTCAACAGGAAAGGCGAGAGGAACTCCATGGTCGTACCACCATTCCAAGAGTCCCCCAGATGTCTCAGTCCATTCCAGAGGAACCTCTTTTCCCTGCACTGGCTCATCTTTCACGCCGAGGATCGACTCACACCACGGTGGCACGTGGGACAGCCCTGTGGGAAAGCCTCGAGGGAAAGCCTCGAGGGAAAACCACAGATCCTTTGATCCACGCGACGGAAAGAGTGACATTGCTGCTACAGCCTGGAAGGAAAGCGCACGTGCATGCCCCCACTCGAGACGAGGCCTAACTCCCCTGGGGAGACTCCAGAAGTACCCAAAGATCCATGTCAGCCCCTGAGAGGAATCCTCGGTTCCGGCCCTGACTCCACACAAGGTTTTTGGCCCCGGTATCGACGGGAGAGGAATCCCGAGAGGCCCCCTAGCACCTCGCATGGGGACTGGCCTCTCTTGAGGCCACCAGGGCGGGTCCCTGAGGTCCCCGTCGTAACTCGAGAACACCTGCCGCAACTCGAGAAAATCCAGGAAGTTCTCCCTTCCAGGCGAGATGAGGCCTATTTCCGATGAGGCGTCTGGAGCCTAATGACACCTAACCTCTGGAACTTCGAAAGGGTCTTTCACACCCTTGCTGCAACTCAAGAAGTTCACCGCCATACCCGTCTCCACTCGAGAGGAAGCACGATGGTCCCGCCCACATCCAGAGGAGCCCCGTTTCCCCCTCGGAGCTCGAGATGAGGGCTCCTTTCCCTGCTTTCAACGGGAAAGAATTCCCGGTGTTCCCGTCGCATCTCAAGAGGAGGCACTCTCAACAGGAAAGGCGAGAGGAACTCCATGGTCGTACCACCATTCCAAGAGTCCCCCAGATGTCTCAGTCCATTCCAGAGGAACCTCTTTGCCCTGCACTGGCTCATCTTTCACGCCGAGGATCGACTCACACCACGGTGGCACGTGGGACAGCCCTGTGGGAAAGCCTCGAGGGAAAGCCTCGAGGGAAAACCACAGATCCTTTGTTCCACGCCATGGGAAGCGTGACATTGCTGCTACAGCCTGGATGGAAAGCGCACGTTCATGCCCCCACTCGAGACGAGGCCTGACTCCCCTGGGGAGACTCCAGAATTACCCAAAGATCCATGTCAGCCCCTGAGAGGAATCCTCGGTTCCGGCCCTGACTCCACACAAGGTTTTTGGCCCCGGTATCGACGGGAGAGGAATCCCGAGAGGCCCCCTAGCAACTCGCTTGGGGACTGGCCTCTCCTGAGGCCACCAGGGCGGGTCCCTGAGGTCCCCGTCGTAACTCGAGAACACCTGCCGCAACTCGAGAAAATCCAGGAAGTTCTCCCTTCCAGGCGAGATGAGGCCTATTTCCGATGAGGCGTCTGGAGACTAATGACACCTAACCTCTGGAACTTCGAAAGGGTCTTTCACACCCTTGCTGCAACTCAAGAAGTTCACCGCCATACCCGTATCCACTCGAGAGGAAGCACGATGGTCCCGCCCACATCCAGAGGAGCCCCGTTTCCCCCTCGGAGATCGAGATGAGGGATCCTTTCCCTGCTTTCAACGGGAAAGAATTCCCGGCGTTCCCGTCGCATCTCAAGAGGAGGCACTCTCAACAGGAAAGGCGAGAGGAACTCCATGGTCGTACCACCATTCCAAGAGTCCCCCAGGTGTCTCAGACCATTCCAGAGGAAGCTCTTTGCCCTGCACTGGCTCATCTTTCACGCCGAGGATCGACTCACACCACGGTGGCACGTGGGACAGCCCTGTGGGAAAGCCTCGAGGGAAAGCCTCGAGGGAAAACCACAGATCCTTTGATCCACGCCACGGGAAGCGTGACATTGCTGCTACAGCCTGGAAGGAAAGCGCACGTGCATGCCCCCACTCGAGACGAGGCCTGACTCCCCTGGGGAGACTCCAGAAGTACCCAAAGATCCATGTCAGCCCCTGAGAGGAATCCTCGGTTCCGGCCCTGACTCCACACAAGGTTTTTGGCCCCGGTATCGACGGGAGAGGAATCCCGAGAGGCCCCCTAGCACCTCGCATGGGGACTGGCCTCTCTTGAGGCCACCAGGGCGGGTCCCTGAGGTCCCCGTCGTAACTCGAGAACACCTGCCGCAACTCGAGAAAATCCAGGAAGTTCTCCCTTCCAGGCGAGATGAGGCCTATTTCCGATGAGGCGTCTGGAGACTAATGACACCTAACCTCTGGAACTTCGAAAGGGTCTTTCACACCCTTGCTGCAACTCAAGAAGTTCACCGCCATACCCGTCTCCACTCGAGAGGAAGCACGATGGCCCCGCCCACATCCAGAGGAGCCCCGTTTCCCCCTCGGAGCTCGAGATGAGGGCTCCTTTCCCTGCTTTCAACGGGAAAGAATTCCCGGCGTTCCCGTCGCATCTTAAGAGGAGGCACTCTCAACAGGAAAGGCGAGAGGAACTCCATGGTCGTACCACCATTCCAAGAGTCCCCCAGATGTCTCAGTCCATTCCAGGGGAACCTCTTTGCCCTGCACTGGCTCATCTTTCACGCCGAGGATCGACTCACACCACGTTGGCACGTGGGACAGCCCTGTGGGAAAGCCTCGAGGGAAAGCCTCGAGGGAAAACCACAGATCCTTTGATCCACGCGACGGGAAGCGTGACATTGCTGCTACAGCCTGGAAGGAAAGCGCACGTGCATGCCCCCACTCGAGACGAGGCCTGACTCCCCTGGGGAGACTCCAGAAGTACCTAAAGATCCATGTCAGCCCCTGAGAGGAATCCTCGGTTCCGGCCCTGACTCCACACAAGGTTTTTGGCCCCGGTATCGACGGGAGAGGAATCCCGAGAGGCCCCCTAGCACCTCGCATGGGGACTGGCCTCGCTTGAGGCCACCAGGGCGGGTCCCAGAGGTCCCCGTCGTAACTCGAGAACACCTGCCGCAACTCGAGAAAATCCAGGAAGTTCTCCCTTCCAGGCGAGATGAGGCCTATTTCCGATGAGGCGTCTGGAGACTAATGACACCTAACCTCTGGAACTTCGAAAGGGTCTTTCACACCCTTGCTGCAACTCAAGAAGTTCACCGCCATACCCGTCTCCACTCAAGAGGAAGCACGATGGCCCCGCCCACATCCAGAGGAGCCCCGTTTCCCCCTCGGAGCTCGAGATGAGGGCTCCTTTCCCTGCTTTCAACGGGAAAGAATTCCCGGCGTTCCCGTCGCATCTCAAGAGGAGGCACTCTCAACAGGAAAGGCGAGAGGAACTCCATGGTCGTACCACCATTCCAAGAGTCCCCCAGATGTCTCAGTCCATTCCAGAGGAACCTCTTTGCCCTGCACTGGCTCATCTTTCACGCCGAGGAACGACTCACACCACGGTGGCACGTGGGACAGCCCTGTGGGAAAGCCTCGAGGGAAAGCCTCGAGGGAAAAACACAGATCCTTTGATCCACACCACGGGAAGATTGACATTGCTGCTACAGCCTGGAAGGAAAGCGCACGTGCATGCCCCCACTCGAGACGAGGCCTGACTCCCCTGGGGAGACTCCAGAAGTACCCAAAGATCCATGTCAGCCCCTGAGAGGAATCCTCGGTTCCGGCCCTGACTCCACACAAGGTTTTTGGCCCCGGTATCGACGGGAGAGGAATCCCGAGAGGCCCCCTAGCAACTCGCATGGGGACTGGCCTCTCCTGAGGCCACCAGGGCGGGTCCCTGAGGTCCCCGTCGTAACTCGAGAACACCTGCCGCAACTCGAGAAAATCCAGGAAGTTCTCCCTTCCAGGCGAGATGAGGCCTATTTCCGATGAGGCGTCTGGAGACTAATGACACCTAACCTCTGGAACTTCGAAAGGGTCTTTCACAACCTTGCTGCAACTCAAGAAGTTCACCGCCATACCCGTCTCCACTCGAGAGGAAGCACGATGGTCCCGCCCACATCCAGAGGAGCCCCGTTTCCCCCTCGGAGCTCGAGATGAGGGATCCTTTCCCTGCTTTCAACGGGAAAGAATTCCTGGCGTTCCCGTCGCATCTCAAGAGGAGGCACTCTCAACAGGAAAGGCGAGAGGAACTCCATGGTCGTACCACCATTCCAAGAGTCCCCCAGATGTCTCAGTCCATTCCAGAGGAACCTCTTTGCCCTGCACTGGCTCATCTTTCACGCCGAGGATCGACTCACACCACGGTGGCACGTGGGACAGCCCTGTGGGAAAGCCTCGAGGGAAAGCCTCGAGGGAAAACCACAGATCCTTTGATCCACGCCACGGGAAGCGTGACATTGCTGCTACAGCCTGGAAGGAATGCGCACGTGCATGCCCCCACTCTAGACGAGGCCTGACTCCCCTGGGGAGACTCCACAAGTACCCAAAGATCCATGTCAGCCCCTGAGAGGAATCCTCGGTTCCGGCCCTGACTCCACACAAGGTTTTTGGCCCCGGTATCGACGGGAGAGGAATCCCGAGAGGCCCCCTAGCACCTCGCATGGGGACTGGCATCTCTTGAGGCCACCAGGGCGGGTCCCTGAGGTCCCCGTCGTAACTCGAGAACACCTGCCGCAACTCGAGAAAATCCAGGAAGTTCTCCCTTCCAGGCGACATGAGGCCGATTTCCGATGAGGCGTCTGGAGACTAATGACACCTAACCTCTGGAACTTCGAAAGGGTCTTTCACACCCTTGCTGCAACTCAAGAAGTTCACCGCCATACCCGTCTCCACTCGAGAGGAAGCACGATGGTCCCGCCCACATCCAGAGGAGCCCCGTTTCCCCCTCGGAGCTCGAGATGAGGGCTCCTTTCCCTGCTTTCAACGGGAAAGAATTCCCGGCGTTCCCGTCGCATCTCAAGAGGAGGCACTCTCAACAGAAAAGGCGAGAGGAACTCCATGGTCGTACCACCATTCCAAGAGTCCCCCAGATGTCTCAGTCCATTCCAGAGGAACCTCTTTTCCCTGCACTGGCTCATCTTTCACGCCGAGGATCGACTCACACCACGGTGGCACGTGGGACAGCCCTGTGGGAAAGCCTCGAGGGAAAGCCTCGAGGGAAAACCACAGATCCTTTGATCCACGAGACGGAAAGAGTGACATTGCTGCTACAGCCTGGAAGGAAAGCGCACGTGCATGCCCCCACTCGAGACGAGGCCTGACTCCCCTGGGGAGACACCAGAAGTACCCAAAGATCCATGTCAGCCCCTGAGAGGAATCCTCGGTTCCGGCCCTGACTCCACACAAGGTTTTTGGCCCCGGTATCGACGGGAGAGGAATCCCGAGAGGCCCCCTAGCACCTCGCATGGGGACTGGCCTCTCTTGAGGCCACCAGGGCGGGTCCCTGAGGTCCCCGTCGTAACTCGAGAACACCTGCCGCAACTCGAGAAAATCCAGGAAGTTCTCCCTTCCAGGCGAGATGAGGCCTATTTCCGATGAGGCGTCTGGAGACTAATGACACCTAACCTCTGGAACTTCGAAAGGGTCTTTCACACCCTTGCTGCAACTCAAGAAGTTCACCGCCATACCCGTATCCACTCGAGAGGAATCACGATGGTCCCGCCCACATCCAGAGGAGCCCCGTTTCCCCCTCGGAGATCGAGATGAGGGATCCTTTCCCTGCTTTCAACGGGAAAGAATTCCCGGCGTTCCCGTCGCATCTCAAGAGGAGGCACTCTCAACAGGAAAGGCGAGAGGAACTCCATGGTCGTACCACCATTCCAAGAGTCCCCCAGATGTCTCAGTCCATTCCAGAGGAACCTCTTTGCCCTGCACTGGCTCATCTTTCACGCCGAGGATCGACTCACACCACGGTGGCACGTGGGACAGCCCTGTGGGAAAGCCTCGAGGGAAAGCCTCGAGGGAAAACCACAGATCCTTTGATCCACGCCACGGGAAGCGTGACATTGCTGCTACAGCCTGGAAGGAAAGCGCACGTGCATGCCCCCACTCTAGACGAGGCCTGACTCCCCTGGGGAGACTCCAGACGTACCCAAAGATCCATGTTAGCCCCTGAGAGGAATCCTCGGTTCCGGCCCTGACTCCACACAAGGTTTTTGGCCCCGGTATCGACGGGAGAGGAATCCCGAGAGGCCCCCTAGCACCTCGCATGGGGACTGGCCTCTCTTGAGGCCACCAGGGCGGGTCCCTGAGGTCCCCGTCGTAACTCGAGAACACCTGCCGCAACTCGAGAAAATCCAGGAAGTTCTCCCTTCCAGGCGACATGAGGCCGATTTCCGATGAGGCGTCTGGAGACTAATGACACCTAACCTCTGGAACTTCGAAAGGGTCTTTCACACCCTTGCTGCAACTCAAGAAGTTCACCGCCATACCCGTCTCCACTCGAGAGGAAGCACGATGGTCCCGCCCACATCCAGAGGAGACCCGTTTCCCCCTCGGAGCTCGAGATGAGGGATCCTTTCCCTGCTTTCAACGGGAAAGAATTCCCGGCGTTCCCGTCGCAACTCAAGAGGAGGCACTCTCAACAGGAAAGGCGAGAGGAACTCCATGGTCGTACCACCATTCCAAGAGTCCCCCAGATGTCTCAGTCCATTCCAGAGGAACCTCTTTTCCCTGCACTGGCTCATCTTTCACGCCGAGGATCGACTCACACCACGGTGGCACGTGGGACAGCCCTGTGGGAAAGCCTCGAGGGAAAGCCTCCAGGGAAAACCACAGATCCTTTGATCCACGCGACGGAAAGAGTGACATTGCTGCTACAGCCTGGAAGGAAAGCGCACGTGCATGCCCCCACTCGAGACGAGGCCTGACTCCCCTGGGGAGACTCCAGAAGTACCCAAAGATCCATGTCAGCCCCTGAGAGGAATCCTCGGTTCCGGCCCTGACTCCACACAAGGTTTTTGGCCCCGGTATCGACGGGAGAGGAATCCCGAGAGGCCCCCTAGCACCTCGCATGGGGACTGGCCTCTCTTGAGGCCACCAGGGCGGGTCCCTGAGGTCCCCGTCGTAACTCGAGAACACCTGCCGCAACTCGAGAAAATCCAGGAAGTTCTCCCTTCCAGGCGAGATGAGGCCTATTTCCGATGAGGCGTCTGGAGACTAATGACACCTAACCTCTGGAACTTCGAAAGGGTCTTTCACACCCTTGCTGCAACTCAAGAAGTTCACCGCCATACCCGTCTCCACTCGAGAGGAAGCACGATGGTCCCGCCCACATCCAGAGGAGCCCCGTTTCCCCCTCGGAGCTCGAGATGAGGGCTCCTTTCCCTGCTTTCAACGGGAAAGAATTCCCGGTGTTCCCGTCGCATCTCAAGAGGAGGCACTCTCAACAGGAAAGGCGAGAGGAACTCCATGGTCGTACCACCATTCCAAGAGTCCCCCAGATGTCTCAGTCCATTCCAGAGGAACCTCTTTGCCCTGCACTGGCTCATCTTTCACGCCGAGGATCGACTCACACCACGGTGGCACGTGGGACAGCCCTGTGGGAAAGCCTCGAGGGAAAGCCTCGAGGGAAAACCACAGATCCTTTGTTCCACGCCATGGGAAGCGTGACATTGCTGCTACAGCCTGGATGGAAAGCGCACGTGCATGCCCCCACTCGAGACGAGGCCTGACTCCCCTGGGGAGACTCCAGAAGTACCCAAAGATCCATGTCAGCCCCTGAGAGGAATCCTCGGTTCCGGCCCTGACTCCACACAAGGTTTTTGGCCCCGGTATCGACGGGAGAGGAATCCCGAGAGGCCCCCTAGCAACTCGCATGGGGACTGGCCTCTCCTGAGGCCACCACGGCGGGTCCCTGAGGTCCCCGTCGTAACTCGAGGACACCTGCCGCAACTCGAGAAAATCCAGGAAGTTCTCCCTTCCAGGCGAGATGAGGCCTATTTCCGATGAGGCGTCTGGAGACTAATGACACCTAACCTCTGGAACTTCGAAAGGGTCTTTCACACCCTTGCTGCAACTCAAGAAGTTCACCGCCATACCCGTATCCACTCGAGAGGAAGCACGATGGTCCCGCCCACATCCAGAGGAGCCCCGTTTCCCCCTCGGAGATCGAGATGAGGGATCCTTTCCCTGCTTTCAACGGGAAAGAATTCCCGGCGTTCCCGTCGCATCTCAAGAGGAGGCACTCTCAACAGGAAAGGCGAGAGGAACTCCATGGTCGTACCACCATTCCAAGAGTCCCCCAGGTGTCTCAGTCCATTCCAGAGGAAGCTCTTTGCCCTGCACTGGCTCATCTTTCACGCCGAGGATCGACTCACACCACGGTGGCACGTGGGACAGCCCTGTGGGAAAGCCTCGAGGGAAAGCCTCGAGGGAAAACCACAGATCCTTTGATCCACGCCACGGGAAGCGTGACATTGCTGCTACAGCCTGGAAGGAAAGCGCACGTGCATGCCCCCACTCGAGACGAGGCCTGACTCCCCTGGGGAGACTCCACAAGTACCCAAAGATCCATGTCAGCCCCTGAGAGGAATCCTCGGTTCCGGCCCTGACTCCACACAAGGTTTTTGGCCCCGGTATCGACGGGAGAGGAATCCCGAGAGGCCCCCTAGCACCTCGCATGGGGACTGGCCTCTCTTGAGGCCACCAGGGCGGGTCCCTGAGGTCCCCGTCGTAACTCGAGAACACCTGCCGCAACTCGAGAAAATCCAGGAAGTTCTCCCTTCCAGGCGAGATTAGGCCTATTTCCGATGAGGCGTCTGGAGACTAATGACACCTAACCTCTGGAACTTCGAAAGGGTCTTTCACACCCTTGCTGCAACTCAAGAAGTTCACCGCCATACCCGTCTCCACTCGAGAGGAAGCACGATGGCCCCGCCCACATCCAGAGGAGCCCCGTTTCCCCCTCGGAGCTCGAGATGAGGGCTCCTTTCCCTGCTTTCAACGGAAAAGAATTCCCGGCGTTCCCGTCGCATCTTAAGAGGAGGCACTCTCAACAGGAAAGGCGAGAGGAACTCCATGGTCGTACCACCATTCCAAGAGTCCCCCAGATGTCTCAGTCCATTCCAGGGGAACCTCTTTGCCCTGCACTGGCTCATCTTTCACGCCGAGGATCGACTCACACCACGGTGGCACGTGGGACAGCCCTGTGGGAAAGCCTCGAGGGAAAGCCTCGAGGGAAAACCACAGATCCTTTGATCCACGCGACGGGAAGCGTGACATTGCTGCTACAGCCTGGAAGGAAAGCGCACGTGCATGCCCCCACTCGAGACGAGGCCTGACTCCCCTGGGGAGACTCCAGAAGTACCCAAAGATCCATGTCAGCCCCTGAGAGGAATCCTCGGTTCCGGCCCTGACTCCACACAAGGTTTTTGGCCCCGGTATCGACGGGAGAGGAATCCCGAGAGGCCCCCTAGCACCTCGCATGGGGACTGGCCTCTCTTGAGGCCACCAGGGCGGGTCCCTGAGGTCCCCGTCGTAACTCGAGAACACCTGCCGCAACTCGAGAAAATCCAGGAAGTTCTCCCTTCCAGGCGAGATGAGGCCTATTTCCGATGAGGCGTCTGGAGACTAATGACACCTAACCTCTGGAACTTCGAAAGGGTCTTTCACACCCTTGCTGCAACTCAAGAAGTTCACCGCCATACCCGTCTCCACTCAAGAGGAAGCACGATGGCCCCGCCCACATCCAGAGGAGCCCCGTTTCCCCCTCGGAGCTCGAGATGAGGGCTCCTTTCCCTGCTTTCAACGGGAAAGAATTCCCGGCGTTCCCGTCGCATCTCAAGAGGAGGCACTCTCAACAGGAAAGGCGAGAGGAACTCCATGGTCGTACCACCATTCCAAGAGTCCCCCAGATGTCTCAGTCCATTCCAGGGGAACCTCTTTGCCCTGCACTGGCTCATCTTTCACGCCGAGGATCGACTCACACCACGGTGGCACGTGGGACAGCCCTGTGGGAAAGCCTCGAGGGAAAGCCTCGAGGGAAAACCACAGATCCTTTGATCCACGCCACGGGAAGCGTGACATTGCTGCTACAGCCTGGAAGGAAAGCGCACGTGCATGCCCCCACTCGAGACGAGGCAAGACTCCCCTGGGGAGACTCCAGAAGTACCCAAAGATCCATGTCAGCCCCTGAGAGGAATCCTCGGTTCCGGCCCTGACTCCACACAAGGTTTTTGGCCCCGGTATCGACGGGAGAGGAATCCCAAGAGGCCCCCTAGCACCTCGCATGGAGACTGGCCTCTCCTGAGGCCACCAGGGCGGGTCCCTGAGGTCCCCGTCGTAACTCGAGAACACCTGCCGCAACTCGAGAAAATCCAGGAAGTTCTCCCTTCCAGGCGAGATGAGGCCTATTTCCGATGAGGCGTCTGGAGACTAATGACACCTAACCTCTGGAACTTCGAAAGGGTCTTTCATACCCTTGCTGCAACTCTAGAAGTTCACCGCCATACCCGTCTCCACTCGAGAGGAAGCACGATGGTCCCGCCCACATCCAGAGGAGCCCCGTTTCCCCCTCGGAGCTCGAGATGACGGATCCTTTCCCTGCTTTCAACGGGAAAGAATTCCTGACGTTCCCGTCACATCTCAAGAGGAGGCACTCTCAACAGGAAAGGCGAGAGGAACTCCATGGTCGTACCACCATTCCAAGAGTCCCCCAGATGTCTCAGTCCATTCCAGAGGAACCTCTTTGCCCTGCACTGGCTCATCTTTCACGCCGAGGATCGACTCACACCACGGTGGCACGTGGGACAGCCCTGTGGGAAAGCCTCGAGGGAAAGCCTCGAGGGAAAACCACAGATCCTTTGTTCCACGCGACGGGAAGCGTGACATTGCTGCTACAGCCTGGAAGGAAAGCGCACGTGCATGCCCCCACTCGAGACGAGGCCTGACTCCCCTGGGGAGACTCCAGAAGTACCCAAAGATCCATGTCAGCCCCTGAGAGGAATCCTCGGTTCCGGCCCTGACTGCACACAAGGTTTTTGGCCCCGGTATCGACGGGACAGGAATCCCGAGAGGCCCCCTAGCAACTCGCATGGGGACTGGCCTCTCCTGAGGCCCCCAGGGCGGGTCCCTGAGGTCCCCGTCGTAACTCGAGAACACCTGCCGCAACTCGAGAAAATCCAGGAAGTTCTCCCTTCCAGGCGAGATGAGGCCTATTTCCGATGAGGCGTCTGGAGACTAATGACACCTAACCTCTGGAACTTCGAAAGGGTCTTTCACACCCTTGCTGCAACTCAAGAAGTTCACCGCCATACCCATCTCCACTCGAGAGGAAGCACGATGGTCCCGCCCACATCCAAAGGAGCCCCGTTTCCCCCTCGGAGCTCGAGATGAGGGATCCTTTCCCTGCTTTCAACGGGAAAGAATTCCCGGCGTTCCCGTCGCATCTCAAGAGGAGGCACTCTCAACAGGAAAGGCGAGAGGAACTCCATGGTCGTACCACCATTCCAAGAGTCCCCCAGATGTCTCAGTCCATTCCAGAGGAACCTCTTTGCCCTGCACTGGCTCATCTTTCACGCCGAGGAACGACTCACACCACGGTGGCACGTGGGACAGCCCTGTGGGAAAGCCTCGAGGGAAAGCCTCGAGGGAAAAACACAGATCCTTTGATCCACACCACGGGAAGATTGACATTGCTGCTACAGCCTGGAAGGAAAGCGCTCGTGCATGCCCCCACTCGAGACGAGGCCTGACTCCCCTGGGGAGACTCCAGAAGTACCCAAAGATCCATGTCAGCCCCTGAGAGGAATCCTCGGTTCCGGCCCTGACTCCACACAAGGTTTTTGGCCCCGGTATCGACGGGAGAGGAATCCCGAGAGGCCCCCTAGCAACTCGCATGGGGACTGGCCTCTCCTGAGGCCACCAGGGCGGGTCCCTGAGGTCCCCGTCGTAACTCGAGAACACCTGCCGCAACTCGAGAAAATCCAGGAAGTTCTCCCTTCCAGGCGAGATGAGGCCTATTTCCGATGAGGCGTCTGGAGACTAATGACACCTAACCTCTGGAACTTCGAAAGGGTCTTTCACAACCTTGCTGCAACTCAAGAAGTTCACCGCCATACCCGTCTCCACTCGAGAGGAAGCACGATGGTCCCGCCCACATCCAGAGGAGCCCCGTTTCCCCCTCGGAGCTCGAGATGAGGGATCCTTTCCCTGCTTTCAACGGGAAAGAATTCCTGGCGTTCCCGTCGCATCTCAAGAGGAGGCACTCTCAACAGGAAAGGCGAGAGGAACTCCATGGTCGTACCACCATTCCAAGAGTCCCCCAGATGTCTCAGTCCATTCCAGAGGAACCTCTTTGCCCTGCACTGGCTCATCTTCCACGCCGAGGATCGACTCACACCACGGTGGCACATGGGACAGCCCTGTGGGAAAGCCTCGAGGGAATGCCTCGAGGGAAAACCACAGATCCTTTGATCCACGCGACGGGAAGCGTGACATTGCTGCTACAGCCTGGAAGGAAAGCGCACGTGCATGCCCCCACTCGAGACGAGGCCTGACTCCCCTGGGGAGACTCCAGAAGTACCCAAAGATCCATGTCAGCCCCTGAGAGGAATCCTCGGTTCCGGCCCTGACTCCACACAAGGTTTTTGGCCCCGATATCGACGGGAGAGGAATCCCGAGAGGCCCCCTAGCACCTCGCATGGGGACTGGCCTCTCCTGAGGCCACCAGGGCGGGTCCCTGAGGTCCCCGTCGTAACTCGAGAACACCTGCCGCAACTCGAGAAAATCCAGGAAGTTCTCCCTTCCAGGCGAGATGAGGCCTATTTCCGATGAGGCGTCTGGAGACTAATGACACCTAACCTCTGGAACTTCGAAAGGGTCTTTCACACCCTTGCTGCAACTCAAGAAGTTCACCGCCATACCCGTCTCCACTCGAGAGGAAGCACGATGGTCCCGCCCACATCCAGAGGAGCCCCGTTTCCCCCTCGGAGCTCGAGATGAGGGATCCTTTCCCTGCTTTCAACGGGAAAGAATTCCCGGCGTTCCCATCGCATCTCAAGAGGAGGCACTCTCAACAGGAAAGGTGAGAGGAAATCCATGGTCGTACAACCATTCCAAGAGTCCCCCAGATGTCTCAGTCCATTCCAGAGGAACCTCTTTGCCCTGCACTGGCTCATCTTTCACGCCGAGGATCGACTCACACCACGGTGGCACGTGGGACAGCCCTGTGGGAAAGCCTCGAGGGAAAGCCTCGAGGGAAAAACACAGATCCTTTGATCCACGCGACGGGAAGCGTGACATCGCTGCTCCAGCCTGGAAGGAAAGCGCACGTTCATGCCCCCACTCGAGACGAGGCCTGACTCCCCTGGGGAGACTCCAGAAGTACCCAAAGATCCATGTCAGCCCATGAGAGGAATCCTCGGTTCCGGCCCTGACTGCACACAAGGTTTTTGGCCCCGGTATCGACGGGAGAGGAATCCCGAGAGGCCCCCTAGCAACTCGCATGGGGACTGGCCTCTCCTGAGGCCACCAGGGCGGGTCCCTGAGGTCCCCGTCGTAACTCGAGAACACCTGCCGCAACTCGAGAAAATCCAGGAAGTTCTCCCTTCCAGGCGAGATGAGGCCTATTTCCGATGAGGCGTCTGGAGCCTAATGACACCTAACCTCTGGAACTTCGAAAGGGTCTTTCACACCCTTGCTGCAACTCAAGAAGTTCACCGCCATACCCGTCTCCACTCGAGAGGAAGCACGATGGTCCCGCCCACATCCAGAGGAGCCCCGTTTCCCCCTCGGAGCTCGAGATGAGGGATCCTTTCCCTGCTTTCAACGGGAAAGAATTCCCGGCGTTCCCGTCGCTTCTCAAGAGGAGGCACTCTCAACAGGAAAGGCGAGAGGAACTCCATGGTCGTACCACCATTCCAAGAGTCCCCCAGATGTCTCAGTCCATTCCAGAGGAACCTCTTTGCCCTGCACTGGCTCATCTTTCACGCCGAGGATCGCCTCACACCACGGTGGCACGTGGGACAGCCCTGTGGGAAAGCCTCGAGGGAAAGCCTCGAGGGAAAAACACAGATCCTTTGATCCACGCGACGGGAAGCGTGACATTGCTGCTACAGCCTGGATGGAAAGCGCACGTGCATGCCCCCACTCGAGACGAGGCCTGACTCCCCTGGGGAGACTCCAGAAGTACCCAAAGATCCATGTCAGCCCCTGAGAGGAATCCTCGGTTCCGGCCCTGACTTCACACAAGGTTTTTGGCCCCGGTATCGACGGGAGAGGAATCCCGAAAGGCCCACTAGCAACTCGCATGGGGACTGGCCTCTCCTGAGGCCACAAGGGCGGGTCCCTGAGGTCCCCGTCGTAACTCGAGAACACCTGCCGCAACTCGAGAAAATCCAGGAAGTTCTCCCTTCCAGGCGAGATGAGGCCTATTTCCGATGAGGCGTCTGGAGACTAATGACACCTAACCTCTGGAACTTCGAAAGGGTCTTTCACACCCTTGCTGCAACTCAAGAAGTTCACCGCCATACCCGTCTCCACTCGAGAGGAAGCACGATGGTCCCGCCCACATCCAGAGGAGCCCCGTTTCCCCCTCGGAGCTCGAGATGAGGGATCCTTTCCCTGCTTTCAACGGGAAAGAATTCCCGGCGTTCCCGTCGCATCTCAAGAGGAGGCACTCTCAACAGGAAAGGCGAGAGGAACTCCATGGTCGTACCACCATTCCAAGAGTCCCCCAGATGTCTCAGTCCATTCCAGAGGAACCTCTTTGCCCTGCACTGGCTCATCTTTCACGCCGAGGATCGACTCACACCACGGTGGCACGTGGGACAGCCCTGTGGGAAAGCCTCGAGGGAAAGCCTCGAGGGAAAACCACAGATCCTTTGATCCACGCCACGGGAAGCGTGACATCGCTGCTACAGCCTGGAAGGAAAGCGCACGTTCATGCCCCCACTCGAGACGAGGCCTGACTCCCCTGGGGAGACTCCAGAAGTACCCAAAGATCCATGTCAGCCCATGAGAGGAATCCTCGGTTCCGGCCCTAACTGCACACAAGGTTTTTGGCCCCGGTATCGACGGGAGAGGAATCCCGAGAGGCCCCCTAGCAACTCGCATGGGGACTGGCCTCTCCTGAGGCCACCAGGGCGGGTCCCTGAGGTCCCCGTCGTAACTCGAGAACACCTGCCGCAACTCGAGAAAATCCAGGAAGTTCTCCCTTCCAGGCGAGATGAGGCCTATTTCCGATGAGGCGTCTGGAGCCTAATGACACCTAACCTCTGGAACTTCGAAAGGGTCTTTCACACCCTTGCTGCAACTCAAGAAGTTCACCGCCATACCCGTCTCCACTCGAGAGGAAGCACGATGGTCCCGCCCACATCCAGAGGAGCCCCGTTTCCCCCTCGGAGCTCGAGATGAGGGATCCTTTCCCTGCTTTCAACGGGAAAGAATTCCCGGCGTTCCCGTCGCTTCTCAAGAGGAGGCACTCTCAACAGGAAAGGCGAGAGGAACTCCATGGTCGTACCACCATTCCAAGAGTCCCCCAGATGTCTCAGTCCATTCCAGAGGAACCTCTTTGCCCTGCACTGGCTCATCTTTCACGCCGAGGATCGCCTCACACCACGGTGGCACGTGGGACAGCCCTGTGGGAAAGCCTCGAGGGAAAGCCTCGAGGGAAAAACACAGATCCTTTGATCCACGCGACGGGAAGCGTGACATTGCTGCTATAGCCTGGAAGGAAAGCGCACGTGCATGCCCCCACTCGAGACGAGGCCTGACTCCCCTGGGGAGACTCCACAAGTACCCAAAGATCCATGTCAGCCCCTGAGAGGAATCCTCGGTTCCGGCCCTGACTCCACACAAGGTTTTTGGCCCCGGTATCGACGGGAGAGGAATCCCGAAAGGCCCCCTAGCAACTCGCATGGGGACTGGCCTCTCCTGAGGCCACCAGGGCGGGTCCCTGAGGTCCCCGTCGTAACTCGAGAACACCTGCCGCAACTCGAGAAAATCCAGGAAGTTCTCCCTTCCAGGCGAGATGAGGCCTATTTCCGATGAGGCGTCTGGAGACTAATGACACCTAACCTCTGGAACTTCGAAAGGGTCTTTCACACCCTTGCTGCAACTCAAGAAGTTCACCGCCATACCCGTCTCCACTCGAGAGGAAGCACGATGGTCCCACCCACATCCAGAGGAGCCCCGTTTCCCCCTCGGAGCTCGAGATGAGGGATCCTTTCCCTGCTTTCAACGGGAAAGAATTCCCGGCGTTCCCGTCGCATCTCAAGAGGAGGCACTCTCAACAGGAAAGGCGAGAGGAACTCCATGGTCGTACCACCATTCCAAGAGTCCCCCAGATGTCTCAGTCCATTCCAGGGGAACCTCTTTGCCCTGCACTGGCTCATCTTTCACGCCGAGGATCGACTCACACCACGGTGGCACGTGGGACAGCCCTGTGGGAAAGCCTCGAGGGAAAGCCTCGAGGGAAAACCACAGATCCTTTGATCCACGCGACGGGAAGCGTGACATTGCTGCTACAGCCTGGAAGGAAAGCGCACGTGCATGCCCCCACTCGAGACGAGGCCTGACTCCCCTGGGGAGACTCCAGAAGTACCCAAAGATCCATGTCAGCCCCTGAGAGGAATCCTCGGTTCCGGCCCTGACTCCACACAAGGTTTTTGGCCCCGGTATCGACGGGAGAGGAATCCCGAGAGGCCCCCTAGCACCTCGCATGGGGACTGGCCTCTCTTGAGGCCACCAGGGCGGGTCCCTGAGGTCCCCGTCGTAACTCGAGAACACCTGCCGCAACTCGAGAAAATCCAGGAAGTTCTCCCTTCCAGGCGAGATGAGGCCTATTTCCGATGAGGCGTCTGGAGACTAATGACACCTAACCTCTGGAACTTCGAAAGGGTCTTTCACACCCTTGCTGCAACTCAAGAAGTTCATCGCCATACCCGTCTCCACTCGAGAGGAAGCACGATGGTCCCGCCCACATCCAGAGGAGCCCCGTTTCCCCCTCGTAGCTCGAGATGAGGGATCCTTTCCCTGCTTTCAACGGGAAAGAATTCCCAGCGTTCCCGTCGCATCTCAAGAGGAGGCACTCTCAACAGGAAAGGCGAGAGGAACTCCATGGTCGTACCACCATTCCAAGCGTCCCCCAGATGTCTCAGTCCATTCCAGAGGAACCTCTTTGCCCTGCACTGGCTCATCTTTCACGCCGAGGATCGACTCACACCACGGTGGCACGTGGGACAGCCCTGTGGGAAAGCCTCGAGGGAAAGCCTCGAGGGAAAAACACAGATCCTTTGATCCACGCGACGGGAAGCGTGACATTGCTGCTACAGCCTGGAAGGAAAGCGCACGTGCATGCCCCCACTCGAGACGAGGCCTGACTCCCCTGGGGAGACTCCAGAAGTACCCAAAGATCCATGTCAGCCCCTGAGAGGAATCCTCGGTTCCGGCCCTGACTTCACACAAGGTTTTTGGCCCCGGTATCGACGGGAGAGGAATCCCGAAAGGCCCCCTAGCAACTCGCATGGGGACTGGCCTCTCCTGAGGCCACAAGGGCGGGTCCCTGAGGTCCCCGTCGGAACTCGAGAACACCTGCCGCAACTCGAGAAAATCCAGGAAGTTCTCCCTTCCAGGCGAGATGAGGCCTATTTCCGATGAGGCGTCTGGAGACTAATGACACCTAACCTCTGGAACTTCGAAAGGGTCTTTCACACCCTTGCTGCAACTCAAGAAGTTCACCGCCATACCCGTCTCCACTCGAGAGGAAGCACGATGGTCCCGCCCACATCCAGAGGAGCCCCGTTTCCCCCTCGGAGCTCGAGATGAGGGATCCTTTCCCTGCTTTCAACGGGAAAGAATTCCCGGCGTTCCCGTCGCATCTCAAGAGGAGGCACTCTCAACAGGAAAGGCGAGAGGAACTCCATGGTCGTACCACCATTCCAAGAGTCCCCCAGATGTCTCAGTCCATTCCAGAGGAACCTCTTTGCCCTGCACTGGCTCATCTTTCACGCCGAAGATCGACTCACACCACGGTGGCACGTGGGACAGCCCTGTGGGAAAGCCTCGAGGGAAAGCCTCGAGGGAAAACCACAGATCCTTTGATCCACGCCACGGGAAGCGTGACATCGCTGCTACAGCCTGGAAGGAAAGCGCACGTTCATGCCCCCACTCGAGACGAGGCCTGACTCCCCTGGGGAGACTCCAGAAGTACCCAAAGATCCATGTCAGCCCATGAGAGGAATCCTCGGTTCCGGCCCTGACTGCACACAAGGTTTTTGGCCCCGGTATCGACGGGAGAGGAATCCCGAGAGGCCCCCTAGCAACTCGCATGGGGACTGGCCTCTCCTGAGGCCACCAGGGCGGGTCCCTGAGGTCCCCGTCGTAACTCGAGAACACCTGCCGCAACTCGAGAAAATCCAGGAAGTTCTCCCTTCCAGGCGAGAAGAGGCCTATTTCCGATGAGGCGTCTGGAGCCCAATGACACCTAACCTCTGGAACTTCGAAAGGGTCTTTCACACCCTTGCTGCAACTCAAGAAGTTCACCGCCATACCCGTCTCCACTCGAGAGGAAGCACGATGGTCCCGCCCACATCCAGAGGAGCCCCGTTTCCCCCTCGGAGCTCGAGATGAGGGATCCTTTCCCTGCTTTCAACGGGAAAGAATTCCCGGCGTTCCCGTCGCTTCTCAAGAGGAGGCACTCTCAACAGGAAAGGCGAGAGGAACTCCATGGTCGTACCACCATTCCAAGAGTCCCCCAGATGTCTCAGTCCATTCCAGAGGAACCTCTTTGCCCTGCACTGGCTCATCTTTCACGCCGAGGATCGACTCACACCACGGTGGCACGTGGGACAGCCCTGTGGGAAAGCCTCGAGGGAAAGCCTCGAGGGAAAAACACAGATCCTTTGATCCACGCGACGGGAAGCGTGACATTGCTGCTACAGCCTGGAAGGAAAGCGCACGTGCATGCCCCCACTCGAGACGAGGCCTGACTCCCCTGGGGAGACTCCACAAGTACCCAAAGATCCATGTCAGCCCCTGAGAGGAATCCTCGGTTCCGGCCCTGACTCCACACAAGGTTTTTGGCCCCGGTATCGACGGGAGAGGAATCCCGAAAGGCCCCCTAGCAACTCGCATGGGGACTGGCCTCTCCTGAGGCCACCAGGGCGGGTCCCTGAGGTCCCCGTCGTAACTCGAGAACACCTGCCGCAACTCGAGAAAATCCAGGAAGTTCTCCCTTCCAGGCGAGATGAGGCCTATTTCCGATGAGGCGTCTGGAGACTAATGACACCTAACCTCTGGAACTTCGAAAGGGTCTTTCACACCCTTGCTGCAACTCAAGAAGTTCACCGCCATACCCGTCTCCACTCGAGAGGAAGCACGATGGTCCCACCCACATCCAGAGGAGCCCCGTTTCCCCCTCGGAGCTCGAGATGAGGGATCCTTTCCCTGCTTTCAACGGGAAAGAATTCCCGGCGTTCCCGTCGCATCTCAAGAGGAGGCACTCTCAACAGGAAAGGCGAGAGGAACTCCATGGTCGTACCACCATTCCAAGAGTCCCCCAGATGTCTCAGTCCATTCCAGAGGAACCTCTTTGCCCTGCACTGGCTCATCTTTCACGCCGAGGATCGACTCACACCACGGTGGCACGTGGGACAGCCCTGTGGGAAAGCCTCGAGGGAAAGCCTCGAGGGAAACCCACAGATCCTTTGATCCACGCCACGGGAAGCGTGACATTGCTGCTACAGCCTGGAAGGAAAGCGCACGTGCATGCCCCCACTCGAGACGAGGCCTGACTCCCCTGGGGAGACTCCAGAAGTACCCAAAGATCCATGTCAGCCCCTGAGAGGAATCCTCGGTTCCGGCCCTGACTGCACACAAGGTTTTTGGCCCCGGTATCGACGGGAGAGGAATCCCGAGAGGCCCCCTAGCAACTCGCATGGGGACTGGCCTCTCCTGAGGCCACCAGGGCGGGTCCCTGAGGTCCCCGTCGTAACTCGAGAACACCTGCCGCAACTCGAGAAAATCCAGGAAGTTCTCTCTTCCAGGCGAGATGAGGCCTATTTCCGATGAGGCGTCTGGAGCCTAATGACACCTAACATCTGGAACTTCGAAAGGGTCTTTCACACCCTTGCTGCAACTCAAGAAGTTCACCGCCATACCCGTCTCCACTCGAGAGGAAGCACGATGGTCCCGCCCACATCCAGAGGAGCCCCGTTTCCCCCTCGTAGCTCGAGATGAGGGATCCTTTCCCTGCTTTCAACGGGAAAGAATTCCCGGCGTTCCCGTCGCAACTCAAGAGGAGGCACTGTCAACAGGAAAGGCGAGAGGAACTCCATGGTCGTACCACCATTCCAAGAGTCCCCCAGATGTCTCAGTCCATTCCAGAGGAACCTCTTTGCCCTGCACTGGCTCATCGTTCACGCCGAGGATCGACTCACACCACGGTGGCACGTGGGACAGCCCTGTGGGAAAGCCTCGAGGGAAAGCCTCGAGGGAAAAACACAGATCCTTTGATCCACGCGACGGGAAGCGTGACATTGCTGCTACAGCCTGGAAGGAAAGCGCACGTGCATGCCCCCACTCGAGACGAGGCCTGACTCCCCTGGGGAGACTCCAGAAGTACCCAAAGATCCATGTCAGCCCCTGAGAGGAATCCTCGGTTCCGGCCCTGACTCCACACAAGGTTTTTGGCCCCGGTATCGACGGGAGAGGAATCCCGAGAGGCCCCCTAGCAACTCGCATGGGGACTGGCCTCTCCTGAGGCCACCAGGGCGGGTCCCTGAGGTCCCCGTCGTAACTAGAGAACACCTGCCGCAACTCGAGAAAATCCAGGAAGTTCTCCCTTCCAGGCGAGATGTGGCCTATTTCCGATGAGGCGTCTGGAGACTAATGACACCTAACCTCTGGAACTTCGAAAGGGTCTTTCACACCCTTGCTGCAACTCAAGAAGTTCACCGCCATACCCGTCTCCACTCGAGAGGAAGCACGATGGCCCGGCCCACATCCAGAGGATCCCCGTTTCCCCCTCGGAGCTCGAGATGAGGGATCCTTTCCCTGCTTTCAACGGGAAAGAATTCCCGGCGTTCCCGTCGCATCTCAAGAGGAGGCACTCTCAACAGGAAAGGCGAGAGGAACTCCATGGTCGTACCACCATTCCAAGAGTCCCCCAGATGTCTCAGTCCATTCCAGAGGAACCTCTTTGCCCTGCACTGGCTCATCTTTCACGCCGAGGATCGACTCACACCACGGTGGCACGTGGGACAGCCCTGTGGGAAAGCCTCGAGGGAAAACCACAGATCCTTTGATCCACGCCACGGGAAGCGTGACATTGCTGCTACAGCCTGGAAGGAAAGCGCACGTGCATGCCCCCACTCGAGACGAGGCCTGACTCCCCTGGGGAGACTCCAGAAGTACCCAAAGATCCATGTCAGCCCCTGAGAGGAATCCTCGGTTCCGGCCCTGACTGCACACAGGGTTTTTGGCCCCGGTATCGACGGGAGAGGAATCCCGAGAGGCCCCCTAGCAACTCGCATGGGGACTGGCCTCTCCTGAGGCCACCAGGGCGGGTCCCTGAGGTCCCCGTCGTAACTCGAGAACACCTGCCGCAACTCGAGAAAATCCAGGAAGTTCTCCCTTCCAGGCGAGATGAGGCCTATTTCCGATGAGGCGTCTGGAGACTAATGACACCTAAACTCTGGAACTTCGAAAGGGTCTTTCACACCCTTGCTGCAACTCAAGAAGTTCACCGCCATACCCGTCTCCACACGAGAGGAAGCACGGTGGTCCCGCCCACATCCAGAGGAGCCCCGTTTCCCCCTCGGAGCTCGAGATGAGGGATCCTTTCCCTGCTTTCAACGGGAAAGAATTCCCGGCGTTCCCGTCGCATCTCAAGAGGAGGCACTCTCAACAGGAAAGGCGAGAGGAACTCCATGGTCGTACCACCATTCCAAGAGTCCCCCAGATGTCTCAGTCCATTCCAGAGGAACCTCTTTGCCCTGCACTGGCTCATCTTTCACGCCGAGGATCGACTCACACCACTGTGGCACGTGGGACAGCCCTGTGGGAAAGCCTTGAGGGAAAGCCTCGAGGGAAAACCACAGATCCTTTGATACACGCGACGGGAAGCATGACATTGCTGCTACAGCCTGGAAGGAAAGCACACGTGCATGCCCCCACTCGAGACGAGGCCTGACTCCCCTGGGGAGACTCCACAAGTACCCAAAGATCCATGTCAGCCCCTGAGAGGAATCCTCGGTTCCGGCCCTGACTGCACACAAGGTTTTTGGCCCCGGTATCGACGGGAGAGGAATCCCGAGAGGCCCCCTAGCAACTCGCATGGGGACTGGCCTCTCCTGAGGCCACCAAGGCGGGTCCCTGAGGTCCCCGTCGTAACTCGAGAACACCTGCCGCAACTCGAGAAAATCCAGGAAGTTCTCCCTTCCAGGCGAGATGAGGCCTATTTCCGATGAGGCGTCTGGAGACTAATGACACCTAACCTCTGGAACTTCGAAAGGGTCTTTCACACCCTTGCTGCAACTCAAGAAGTTCACCGCCATACCCGTCTCCACTCGAGAGGAAGCACGATGGTCCCGCCCACATCCAGAGGAGCCCCGTTTCCCCCTGGGAGCTCGAGATGAGGGATCCTTTCCCTGCTTTCAACGGGAAAGAATTCCCGGCGTTCCCGTCGCATCTCAAGAGGAGGCACTCTCAACAGGAAAGGCGAGAGGAACTCCATGGTCGTACCACCATTCCAAGAGTCCCCCAGATGTCTCAGTCCATTCCAGAGGAAGCTCTTTGCCCTGCACTGGCTCATCTTTCACGCCGAGGATCGACTCACACCACGGGGGCACGTGGGACAGCCCTGTGGGAAAGCCTCGAGGGAAAGCCTCGAGGGAAAAACAGAGATCCTTTGATCCACGCGACGGGAAGCGTGACATTGCTGCTACAGCCTGGAAGGAAAGCGCACGTGCATGCCCCCACTCGAGACGAGGCCTGACTCCCCTGGGGAGACTCCAGAAGTACCCAAAGATCCTTGTCAGCCCCTGAGAGGAATCCTCGGTTCCGGCCCTGACTCCACACAAGGTTTTTGGCCCCGGTATCGACGGGAGAGGAATCACGAGAGGCCCCCTAGCAACTCGCATGGGGACTGGCCTCTCCTGAGGACACCAGGGCTGGTCCCTGAGGTCCCCGTCGTAACTCGAGAACACCTGCCTCAACTCGAAAAAATCCAGGAAGTTTTCCCTTCCAGGCGAGATGAGGCCTATTTCCTATGAGGCGTCTGGAGACTAATGACACCTAAATTCTGGAACTTCGAAAGGGTCTTTCACACCCTTGCTGCAACTCAAGAAGTTCACCGCCATACCCGTCTCCACTCGAGAGGAAGCACGATGGTCCCGCCCACATCCAGAGGAGCCCCGTTTCCCCCTCGGAGCTCGAGATGAGGGATCCTTTCCCTGCTTTCAACGGGAAAGAATTCCCGGCGTTCCCGTCGCATCTCAAGAGGAGGCACTCTCAACAGGAAAGGCGAGAGGAACTCCATGGTCGTACCACCATTCCAAGAGACCCCCAGATGTCTCAGTCCATTCCATAGGAACCTCTTTGCCCTGCACTGGCTAATCTTTCACGCCGAGGATCGACTCACACCACGGTGGCACGTGGGACAGCCCTGTGGGAAAGCCTCGAGGGAAAGCCTCGAGGGAAAAACACAGATCCTTTGATCCTCGCCACGGGAAGCGTGACATTGCTGCTACAGCCTGGAAGGAAAGCGCACGTGCATGCCCCCACTCGAGACGAGGCCTGACTCCCCTGGGGAGACTCCAGAAGTACCCAAAGATCCATTTCAGCCCCTGAGAGGAATCCTCGGTTCCGGCCCTGACTCCACACAAGGTTTTTGGCCCCGGTATCGACGGGAGAGGAATCCCGAAAGGCCCCCTAGCAACTCGCATGGGGACTGGCCTCTCCTGAGGCCACCAGGGCGGGTCCCTGAGGTCCCCGTCGTAACTCGAGAACACCTGCCGCAACTCGAGAAAATCCAGGAAGTTCTCCCTTCCAGGCGAGATGAGGCCTATTTCCGATGAGGCGTCTGGAGCCTAATGACACCTAACCTCTGGAACTTCGAAAGGGTCTTTCACACCCTTGCTGCAACTCAAGAAGTTCACCGCCATACCCGTCTCCACTCGAGAGGAAGCACGATGGTCCCACCCACATCCAGAGGAGCCCCGTTTCCCCCTCGGAGCTCGAGATGAGGGATCCTTTCCCTGCTTTCAACGGGAAAGAATTCCCGGCGTTCCCGTCGCATCTCAAGAGGAGGCACTCTCAACAGGAAAGGCGAGAGGAACTCCATGGTCGTACCACCATTCCAAGAGTCCCCCAGATGTCTCAGTCCATTCCAGAGGAACCTCTTTGCCCTGCACTGGCTCATCTTTCACGCCGAGGATCGACTCACACCACGGTGGCACGTGGGACAGCCCTGTGGGAAAGCCTCGAGGGAAAGCCTCGAGGGAAAACCACAGATCCTTTGATCCACGCCACGGGAAGCGTGACATTGCTGCTACAGCCTGGAAGGAAAGCGCACGTGCATGCCCCCACTCGAGACGAGGCCTGACTCCCCTGGGGAGACTCCAGAAGTACCCAAAGATCCATGTCAGCCCCTGAGAGGAATCCTCGGTTCCGGCCCTGACTCCACACAAGGTTTTTGGCCCCGGTATCGACGGGAGAGGAATCCCGAGAGGCCCCCTAGCAACTCGCATGGGGACTGGCCTCTCCTGAGGCCACCAGGGCGGGTCCCTGAGGTCCCCGTCGTAACTCGAGAACACCTGCCGCAACTCGAGAAAATCCAGGAAGTTCTCCCTTCCAGGCGAGATGAGGCCTATTTCCGATGAGGCGTCTGGAGCCTAATGACACCTAACCTCTGGAACTTCGAAAGGGTCTTTCACACCCTTGCTGCAACTCAAGAAGTTCACCGCCATACCCGTCTCCACTCGAGAGGAAGCACGATGGTCCCGCCCACATCCAGAGGAGCCCCGTTTCCCCCTCGGAGCTCGAGATGAGGGATCCTTTCCCTGCTTTCAACGGGAAAGAATTCCCGGCGTTGCCGTCGCATCTCAAGAGGAGGCACTCTCAACAGGAAAGGCGAGAGGAACTCCATGGTCGTACCACCATTCCAAGAGTCCCCCAGATGTCTCAGTCCATTCCAGAGGAACCTCTTTGCCCTGCACTGGCTCATCTTTCACGCCGAGGATCGACTCACACCACGGTGGCACGTGGGACAGCCCTGTGGGAAAGCCTCGAGGGAAAGCCTCGAGGGAAAACCACAGATCCTTTGATCCACGCCACGGGAAGCGTGACATTGCTGCTACAGCCTGGAAGGAAAGCGCACGTGCATGCCCCCACTCGAGACGAGGCCTGACTCCCCTGGGGAGACTCCAGAAGTACCCAAAGATCCATGTCAGCCCCTGAGAGGAATCCTCGGTTCCGGCCCTGACTGCACACAAGGTTTTTCGCCCCGGTATCGACGGGAGAGGAATCCCGAGAGGACCCATGGAACTCGCATGGGGACTGGCCTCTCCTGAGGCCACCAGGGCGGGTCCCTGAGGTCCCCGTCGTAACTCGAGAACACCTGCCGCAACTCGAGAAAATCCAGGAAGTTCTCCCTTCCAGGCGAGATGAGGCCTATTTCCGATGAGGCGTCTGGAGACTAATGACACCTAACCTCTGGAACTTCGAAAGGGTCTTTCACACCCTTGCTGCAACTCAAGAAGTTCACCGCCATACCCGTCTCCACTCGAGAGGAAGCACGATGGTCCCGCCCACATCCAGAGGAGCCCCGTTTCCCCCTCGGAGCTCGAGATGAGGGATCCTTTCCCTGCTTTCAACGGGAAAGAATTCCCGGCGTTCCCGTCGCATCTCAAGAGGAGGCACTCTCAACAGGAAAGGCGAGAGGAACTCCATGGTCGTACCACCATTCCAAGAGTTCCCCAGATGTCTCAGTCCATTCCAAAGGAACCTCTTTGCCCTGCACTGGCTCATCTTTCACGCCGAGGATCGACGCACACCACGGTGGCACGTGGGACAGCCCTGTGGGAAAGCCTCGAGGGAAAGCCTCGAGGGAAAACCACAGATCCTTTGATCCACGCCACGGGAAGCGTGACATTGCTGCTACAGCCTAGAAGGAAAGCGCACGTGCATGCCCCCACTCGAGACGAGGCCTGACTCCCCTGGGGAGACTCCAGAAGTACCCAAAGATCCATGTCAGCCCCTGAGAGGAATCCTCGGTTCCGGCCCTGACTCCACACAAGGTTTTTGGCCCCGGTATCGACGGGAGAGGAATCCCGAGAGGCCCCCTAGCAACTCGCATGGGGACTGGCCTCTCCTGAGGCCACCAGGGCGTGTCCCTGAGGTCCCCGTCGTAACTGGAGAACACCTGCCGCAACTCGAGAAAATCCAGGAAGTTCTCCCTTCCAGGCGAGATGAGGCCTATTTCCGATGAGGCGTCTGGAGCCTAATGACACCTAACCTCTGGAACTTCGAAAGGGTCTTTCACACCCTTGCTGCAACTCAAGAATTTCACCGCCATACCCGTCTCCACTCGAGAGGAAGCACGATGGTCCCGCCCACATCCAGAGGAGCCCCGTTTCCCCCTCGTAGCTCGAGATGAGGGATCCTTTCCCTGCTTTCAACGGGAAAGAATTCCCGGCGTTCCCGTCGCATCTCAAGAGGAGGCACTCTCAACAGGAAAGGCCAGAGGAACTCCAAGGTCGTACCACCATTCCAAGAGTCCCCCAGATGTCTCAGTCCATTACAGAGGAACCTCTTTGCCCTGCACTGGCTCATCTTTCACGCCGAGGATCGACTCACACCACGGTGGCACGTGGGACAGCCCTGTGGGAAAGCCTCGAAGGAAAGCCTCGAGGGAAAAACACAGATCCTTTGATCCACGCGACGGGAAGCGTGACATTGCTGCTACAGCCTGGAAGGAAAGCGCACATGCATGCCCCCACTCGAGACGAGGCCTGACTCCCCTGGGGAGACTCCAGAAGTACCCAAAGATCCATGTCAGCCCCTGAGAGGAATCCTCGGTTCCGGCCCTGACTCCACACAAGGTTTTTGGCCCCGGTATCGACGGGAGAGTAATCCCGAGAGGCCCCCTAGCAACTCGCATGGGGACTGGCCTCTCCTGAGGCCACCAGGGCGGGTCCCTGAGGTCCCCGTCGTAACTCGAGAACACCTGCCGCAACTCGAGAAAATCCAGGAAGTTCTCCCTTCCAGGCGAGATGAGGCCTATTTCCGATGAGGCGTCTGGAGCCTAATGACACCTAACCTCTGGAACTTCGAAAGGGTCTTTCACACCCTTGCTGCAACTCAAGAAGTTCACCGCCATACCCGTCTCCACTCGAGAGGAAGCACGATGGTCCCGCCCACATCCAGAGGAGCCCCGTTTCCCCCTCGGAGCTCGAGATGAGGGATCCTTTCCCTGCTTTCAACGGGAAAGAATTCCCGGCGTTGCCCTCGCATCTCAAGAGGAGGCACTCTCAACAGGAAAGGCGAGAGGAACTCCATGGTCGTACCACCATTCCAAGAGTCCCCCAGATGTCTCAGTCCATTCCAGAGGAACCTCTTTGCCCTGCACTGGCTCATCTTTCACGCCGAGGATCGACTCACACCACGGTGGCACGTGGGACAGCCCTGTGGGAAAGCCTCGAGGGAAAGCCTCGAGGGAAAACCACAGATCCTTTGATCCACGCCACGGGAAGCGTGACATTGCTGCTACAGCCTGGAAGGAAAGCGCACGTGCATGCCCCCACTCGAGACGAGGCCTGACTCCCCTGGGGAGACTCCAGAAGTACCCAAAGATCCATGTCAGCCCCTGAGAGGAATCCTCGGTTCCGGCCCTGACTGCACACAAGGTTTTTGGCCCCGGTATCGACGGTAGAGGAATCCCGAGAGGCCCCCTAGCAACTCGCATGGGGACTGGCCTCTCCTGAGGCCACCAGGGCGGGTCCCTGAGGTCCCCGTCGTAACTGGGGAACACATGCCGCAACTCGAGAAAATCCAGGAAGTTCTCCCTTCCAGGCGAGATGAGGCCTATTTCCGATGAGGCGTCTGGAGCCTAATGACACCTAACCTCTGGAACTTCGAAAGGGTCTTTCACACCCTTGCTGCAACTCAAGAAGTTCACCGCCATACCCGTCTCCACTCGAGAGGAAGCACGATGGTCCCGCCCACATCCAGAGGAGCCCCGTTTCCCCCTCGGAGCTCGAGATGAGGGATCCTTTCCCTGCTTTCAACGGGAAAGAATTCCCGGCGTTCCCGTCGCATCTCAAGAGGAGGCACTCTCAACAGGAAAGGCGAGAGGAACTCCATGGTCGTACCACCATTCCAAGAGTCCCCCAGATGTCTCAGTCCATTCCAGAGGAACCTCTTTGCCCTGCACTGGCTCATCTTTCACGCCGAGGATCGACTCACACCACGGTGGCACGTGGGACAGCCCTGTGGGAAAGCCTCGAGGGAAAACCACAGATCCTTTGATCCACGCCACGGGAAGCGTGACATTGCTGCTACAGCCTGGAAGGAAAGCGCACGTGCATGCCCCCACTCGAGACGAGGCCTGACTCCCCTGGGGAGACTCCAGAAGTACCCAAAGATCCATGTCAGCCCCTGAGAGGAATCCTCGGTTCCGGCCCTGACTGCACACAAGGTTTTTGGCCCCGGTATCGACGGGAGAGGAATCCCGAGAGGCCCCCTAGCAACTCGCATGGGGACTGGCCTCTCCTGAGGCCACCAGGGCGGGTCCCTGAGGTCCCCGTCGTAACTCGAGAACACCTGCCGCAACTCGAGAAAATCCAGGAAGTTCTCCCTTCCAGGCGAGAGGAGGCCTATTTCCGATGAGGCGTCTGGAGACTAATGACACCTAAACTCTGGAACTTCGAAAGGGTCTTTCACACCCTTGCTGCAACTCAAGAAGTTCACCGCCATACCCGTCTCCACACGAGAGGAAGCACGGTGGTCCCGCCCACATCCAGAGGAGCCCCGTTTCCCCCTCGGAGCTCGAGATGAGGGATCCTTTCCCTGCTTTCAACGGGAAAGAATTCCCGGCGTTCCCGTCGCATCTCAAGAGGAGGCACTCTCAACAGGAAAGGCGAGAGGAACTCCATGGTCGTACCACCATTCTAAGAGTCCCCCAGATGTCTCAGTCCATTCCAGAGGAACCTCTTTGCCCTGCACTGGCTCATCTTTCACGCCGAGGATCGACTCACACCACTGTGGCACGTGGGACAGCCCTGTGGGAAAGCCTTGAGGGAAAGCCTCGAGGGAAAACCACAGATCCTTTGATACACGCGACGGGAAGCGTGACATTGCTGCTACAGCCTGGAAGGAAAGCACACGTGCATGCCCCCACTCGAGACGAGGCCTGACTCCCCTGGGGAGACTCCACAAGTACCCAAAGATCCATGTCAGCCCCTGAGAGGAATCCTCGGTTCCGGCCCTGACTGCACACAAGGTTTTTGGCCCTGGTATCGACGGGAGAGGAATCCCGAGAGGCCCCCTAGCAACTCGCATGGGGACTGGCCTCTCCTGAGGCCACCAAGGCGGGTCCCTGAGGTCCCCGTCGTAACTCGAGAACACCTGCCGCAACTCGAGAAAATCCAGGAAGTTCTCCCTTCCAGGCGAGATGAGGCCTATTTCCGATGAGGCGTCTGGAGACTAATGACACCTAAATTCTGGAACTTCGAAAGGGTCTTTCACACCCTTGCTGCAACTCAAGAAGTTCACCGCCATACCCGTCTCCACTCGAGAGGAAGCACGATGGTCCCGCCCACATCCAGAGGAGCCCCGTTTCCCCCTCGGAGCTCGAGATGAGGGATCCTTTCCCTGCTTTCAACGGGAAAGAATTCCCGGCGTTCCCGTCGCATCTCAAGAGGAGGCACTCTCAACAGGAAAGGCGAGAGGAACTCCATGGTCGTACCACCATTCCAAGAGTCCCCCAGATGTCTCAGTCCATTCCAGAGGAACCTCTTTACCCTGCACTGGCTAATCTTTCACGCCGAGGATCGACTCACACCACGGTGGCACGTGGGACAGCCCTGTGGGAAAGCCTCGAGGGAAAGCCTCGAGGGAATAACACAGATCCTTTGATCCACGCGACGGGAAGCGTTACATTGCTGCTACAGCCTGGAAGGAAAGAGCACGTGCATGCCCCCACTCGAGACGAGGCCTGACTCCCCTGGGGAGACTCCAGAAGTACCCAAAGATCCATGTCAGCCCCTGAGAGGAATCCTCGGTTCCGGCCCTGACTCCACACAAGGTTTTTGGCCCCGGTATCGACGGGAGAGGAATCCCGAAAGGCCCCCTAGCAACTCGCATGGGGACTGGCCTCTCCTGAGGCCACCAGGGCGGGTCCCTGAGGTCCCCGTCGTAACTCGAGAACACCTGCCTCAACTCGAGAAAATCCAGGAAGTTCTCCCTTCCAGGCGAGATGAGGCCTATTTCCGATGAGGCGTCTGGAGCCTAATGACACCTAACCTCTGGAACTTCGAAAGGGTCTTTCACACCCTTGCTGCAACTCAAGAAGTTCACCGCCTTACCCGTCTCCACTCGAGAGGAAGCACGATGTTCCCACCCACATCCAGAGGAGCCCCGTTTCCCCCTCGGAGCTCGAGATGAGGGATCCTTTCCCTGCTTTCAACGGGAAAGAATTCCCGGCGTTCCCATCGCATCTCAAGAGGAGGCACTCTCAACAGGAAAGGCGAGAAGAACTCCATGGTCGTACCACCATTCCAAGAGTCCCCCAGATGTCTCAGTCCATTCCAGAGGAACCTCTTTGCCCTGCACTGGCTCATCTTCCACGCCGAGGATCGACTCACACCACGGTGGCACGTGGGACAGCCCTGTGGGAAAGCCTCGAGGGAAAGCCTCGAGGGAAAACCACAGATCCTTTGATCCACGCCACGGGAAGCGTGACATTGCTGCTACAGCCTGGAAGGAAAGCGCACGTGCATGCCCCCACTCGAGACGAGGCCTGACTCCCCTGGGGAGACTCCAGAAGTACCCAAAGATCCATGTCAGCCCCTGAGAGGAATCCTCGGTTCCGGCCCTGACTCCACACAAGGTTTTTGGCCCCGGTATCGACGGGAGAGGAATCCCGAGAGGCCCCCTAGCAACTCGCATGGGGACTGGCCTCTCCTGAGGCCACCAGGGCGGGTCACTGAGGTCCCCGTCGTAACTCGAGAACACCTGCCGCAACTCGAGAAAATCCAGGAAGTTCTCCCTTCCAGGCGAGATGAGGCCTATTTCCGATGAGGCGTCTGGAGCCTAATGACACCTAACCTCTGGAACTTCGAAAGGGTCTTTCACACCCTTGCTGCAACTCAAGAAGTTCACCGCCATACCCGTCTCCACTCGAGAGGAAGCACGATGGTCCCGCCCACATCCAGAGGAGCCCCGTTTCCCCCTCGGAGCTCGAGATGAGGGATCCTTTCCCTGCTTTCAACGGGAAAGAATTCCCGGCGTTCCCGTCGCATCTCAAGAGGAGGCACTCTCAACAGGAAAGGCGAGAGGAACTCCATGGTCGTACCACCATTCCAAGAGTCCCCCAGATGTCTCAGTCCATTCCAGAGGAACCTCTTTGCCCTGCACTGGCTCATCTTTCACGCCGAGGATCGACTCACACCACGGTGGCACGTGGGACAGCCCTGTGGGAAAGCCTCGAGGGAAAGCCTCGAGGGAAAACCACAGATCCTTTGATCCACGCCACGGGAAGCGTGACATTGCTGCTACAGCCTGGAAGGAAAGCACACGTGCATGCCCCCACTCGAGACGAGGCCTGACTCCCCTGGGGAGACTCCAGAAGTACCCAAAGATCCATGTCAGCCCCTGAGAGGAATCCTCGGTTCCGGCCCTGACTCCACACAAGGTTTTTGGCCCCGGTATCGATGGGAGAGGAATCCCGAGAGGCCCCCTAGCAACTCGCATGGGGACTGGCCTCTCCTGAGGCCACCAGGGCGGGTCCCTGAGGTCCCCGTCGTAACTCGAGAACACCTGCCGCAACTCAAGAAAATTCAGGAAGATCTCCCTTCCAGGCGAGATGAGGCCTATTTCCGATGAGGCGTCTGGAGACTAATGACACCTAACCTCTGGAACTTCGAAAGGGTCTTTCACACCCTTGCTGCAACTCAAGAAGTTCACCGCCATACCCGTCTCCACTCGAGAGGAAGCACGATGGTCCCGCCCACATCCAGAGGAGCCCCGTTTCCCCCTCGGAGCTCGAGATGAGGGATCCTTTCCCTGCTTTCAACGGGAAAGAATTCCCGGCGTTCCCGTCGCATCTCAAGAGGAGGCACTCTCAACAGGAAAGGCGAGAGGAACTCCATGGTCGTACCACCATTCCAAGAGTCCCCCAGATGTCTCAGTCCATTCCAGAGGAACCTCTTTGCCCTGCACTGGCTCATCTTTCACGCCGAGGATCGACTCACACTACGGTGGCACGTGTGACAGCCCTGTGGGAAAGCCTCGAGGGAAAGCCTCGAGGGAAAACCACAGATCCTTTGATCCACGCCACGGGAAGCGTGACATTGCTGCTACAGCCTGGAAGGAAAGCGCACGTGCATGCCCCCACTCGAGACGAGGCCTGACTCCCCTGGGGAGACTCCAGAAGTACCCAAATATCCATGTCAGCCCCTGAGAGGAATTCTCGGTTCCGGCCCTGACTGCACACAAGGTTTTTGGCCCCGGTATCGACGGGAGAGGAATCCCGAGAGGCCCCCTAGCAACACGCATGGGGACTGGCCTCTCCTGAGGCCACCAGGGCGGGTCCCTGAGGTCCCCGTCGTAACTCGAGAACACCTGCCGCAACTCGAGAAAATCCAGGAAGTTCTCCCTTCCAGGCGAGATGAGGCCTATTTCCGATGAGGCCTCTGGAGCCTAATGACACCTAACCTCTGGAACTTCGAAAGGGTCTTTCACACCCTTGCTGCAACTCAAGAAGTTCACCGCCATACCCGTCTCCACTCGAGAGGAAGCACGATGGTCCCGCCCACATCCAGAGGAGCCCCGTTTCCCCCTCGGAGCTCGAGATGAGGGATCCTTTCCCTGCTTTCAACGGGAAAGAATTCCCGGCGTTGCCGTCGCATCTCAAGAGGAGGCACTCTCAACAGGAAAGGCGAGAGGAACTCCATGGTCGTACCACCATTCCAAGAGTCCCCCAGATGTCTCAGTCCATTCCAGAGGAACCTCTTTGCCCTGCACTTGCTCATCTTTCACGCCGAGGATCGACTCACACCACGGTGGCACGTGGGACAGCCCTGTGGGAAAGCCTCGAGGGAAAGCCTCGAGGGAAAAACACAGATCCTTTGATCCACGCGACGGGAAGCGTGATATTGCTGCTACAGCCTGGAAGGAAAGCGCACGTGCATGCCCCCACTCGAGACGAGGCCTGACCCCCTGGGGAGACTCCAGAAGTACCCAAAGATCCATGTCAGCCCCTGAGAGGAATCCTCGGTTCCGGCCCTGACTTCACACAAGGTTTTTGGCCCCGGTATCGACGGGAGAGGAATCACGAGAGGCCCCCTAGCAACTCGCATGGGGACTGGCCTCTCCTGAGGCCACCAGGGCGGGTCCCTGAGGTCCCCGTCGTAACTCGAGAACACCTGCCGCAACTCGAGAAAATCCAGGAAGTTCTCCCTTCCAGGCGAGATGAGGCCTATTTCCGATGAGGCGTCTGGAGACTAATGACACCTAACCTCTGGAACTTCGAAAGGGTCTTTCACACCCTTGCTGCAACTCAAGAAGTTCACCGCCATACCCGTCTCCACTCGAGAGGAAGCACGATGGTCCCGCCCACATCCAGAGGAGCCCCGTTTCCCCCTCGGAGCTCGAGATGAGGGATCCTTTCCCTGCTTTCAACGGGAAAGAATTCCCGGCGTTGCCGTCGCATCTCAAGAGGAGGCACTCTCAACAGGAAAGGCGAGAGGAACTCCATGGTCGTACCACCATTCCAAGAGTCCCCCAGATGTCTCAGTCCATTCCAGAGGAACCTCTTTGCCCTGCACTTGCTCATCTTTCACGCCGAGGATCGACTCACACCACGGTGGCACGTGGGACAGCCCTGTGGGAAAGCCTCGAGGGAAAGCCTCGAGGGAAAAACACAGATCCTTTGATCCACGCGACGGGAAGCGTGATATTGCTGCTACAGCCTGGAAGGAAAGCGCACGTGCATGCCCCCACTCGAGACGAGGCCTGACCCCCTGGGGAGACTCCAGAAGTACCCAAAGATCCATGTCAGCCCCTGAGAGGAATCCTCGGTTCCGGCCCTGACTTCACACAAGGTTTTTGGCCCCGGTATCGACGGGAGAGGAATCCCGAGAGGCCCCCTAGCAACTCGCATGGGGACTGGCCTCTCCTGAGGCCACCAGGGCGGGTCCCTGAGGTCCTCGTCGTAACTCGAGAACACCTGCCGCAACTCGAGAAAATCCAGGAAGTTCTCCCTTCCAGGCGAGATGAGGCCTATTTCCGATGAGGCGTCTGGAGACTAATGACACCTAACCTCTGGAACTTCGAAAGGGTCTTTCACACCCTTGCTGCAACTCAAGAAGTTCACCGCCATACCCGTCTCCACTCGAGAGGAAGCACGATGGTCCCGCCCACATCCAGAGGAGCCCCGTTTCCCCCTCGGAGCTCGAGATGAGGGATCCTTTCCCTGCTTTCAATGGGAAAGAATTCCCGGCGTTCCCGTCGCATCTCAAGAGGAGGCACTCTCAACAGGAAAGGCGAGAGGAACTCCAAGGTCTTACCACCATTCCAAGAGTCCCCCAGATGTCCCAGTCCATTCCAGAGGAACCTCTTTGCCATGCACTGGCTCATCTTGCACAGCGAGGATCGACTCACACCACGGTGGCACGTGGGACAGCCCTGTGGGAAAGCCTCGAGGGAAAGCCTCGAGGGAAAACCACAGATCCTTTGATCCACGCCACGGGAAACGTGACATTGCTGCTACAGCCTGGAAGGAAAGCGCACATGCATGCCCCCACTCGAGACGAGGCCTGACTCCCCTGGGGAGACTCCAGAAATACCCAAAGATCCATGTCAGCCCCTGAGAGGAATCCTCGGTTCCGGCCCTGACTCCACACAAGAATTTTGGCCCCGGTATCGACGGGCGAGGAATACCGAGAGGCCCCCTAGCAACTCGCATGGGGACTGGCCTCTCCTGAGGCCACCAGGGCGGGTCCCTGAGGTCCCCGTCGTAACTCGAGAACACCTGCCGCAACTCGAGAAAATCCAGGAAGTTCTCCCTTCCAGGCGAGATGAGGCCTATTTCCGATGAGGCGTCTGGAGACTAATGACACCTAACCTCTGGAACTTCGAAAGGGTCTTTCACACCCTTGCTGCAACTCAAGAAGTTCACCGCCATACCCGTCTCCACTCGAGAGGAAGCACGATGGTCCCGCCCACTTCCAGAGGAGCCCCGTTTCCCCCTTGGAGCTCGAGATGAGGGATCCTTTCCCTGCTTTCAACGGGAAAGAATTCCCGGCGTTCCCGTCGCATCTCAAGAGGAGACACTCTCAACAGGAAAGGCGAGAGGAACTCCATGGTCGTACCACCATGCCAAGAGACCCCCAGATGTCTCAGTCCATTCCAGAGGAAACTCTTTGCCCTGAACTGGCTCATCTTTCACGCCGAGTATGACTCACACCACGGTGGCACGTGGGACAGCCCTGTGGGAAAGCCTCGAGGGAAAGCCTCGAGGGAAAACCACAGATCCTTTGATCCACGCCACGGGAAGCGTGACATTGCTGCTACAGCCTGGAAGGAAAGCGCACGTGCATGCCCCCACTCGAGACGAGGCCTGACCCCCTGGGGAGACTCCAAAAGTACCCAAAGATTCATGTCAGCCCCTGAGAGGAATCCTCGGTTCCGGCCCTGACTTCACACAAGGTTTTTGGCCCCGGTATCGACGGGAGAGGAATCCCGAGAGGCCCCCTAGCAACTCGCATGGGGACTGGCCTCTCCTGAGGCCACCAGGGCGGGTCCCTGAGGTCCCCGTCGTAACTCGAGAACACCTGCCGCAACTCGAGAAAATCCAGGAAGTTCTCCCTTCCAGGCGAGATGAGGCCTATTTCCGATGAGGCGTCTGGAGACTAATGACACCTAACCTCTGGAACTTCGAAAGGGTCTTTCACACCCTTGCTGCAACTCAAGAAGTTCACCGCCATACCCGTCTCCACTCGAGAGGAAGCACGATGGTCCCGCCCACATCCAGAGGAGCCCCGTTTCCCCCTCAGAGCTCGAGATGAGGGATCCTTTCCCTGCTTTCAACGGGAAAGAATTCCCGGCGTTCCCGTCGCATCTCAAGAGGAGGCACTCTCAACAGGAAAGTCGAGAGGAACTTCATGGTCGTACCACCATTCCAAAAGTCCCCCAGATGTCTCAGTCCATTCCAGAGGAACCTCTTTGCCCTGCACTGGCTCATCTTTCACGCCGAGGATCGACTCACATCACGGTGGCACGTGGGACAGCCCTGTGGGAAAGCCTCGAGGGAAAGCCTCGAGGGAACCCCACAGATCCTTTGATCCACGCCACGGGAAGCGTGACATTGCTGCTACAGCCTGGAAGGAAAGCGCACGTGCATGCCCCCACTCGAGACGAGGCCTGACTCCCCTGGGGAGACTCCAGAAGTACCCAAAGATCCATGTCAGCCCCTGAGAGGAATCCTCGGTTCCGGCCCTGACTCCACACAAGGTTTTTGGCCCCGGTATCGACGGGAGAGGAATCCCGAGAGGCCCCCTAGCAACTCGCATGGGGACTGGCCTCTCCTGAGGCCACCAGGGCGGGTCACTGAGGTCCCCGTCGTAACTCGAGAACACCTGCCGCAACTCGAGAAAATCCAGGAAGTTCTCCCTTCCAGGCGAGATGAGGCCTATTTCCGATGAGGCGTCTGGAGCCTAATGACACCTAACCTCTGGAACTTCGAAAGGGTCTTTCACACCCTTGCTGCAACTCAAGAAGTTCACCGCCATACCCGTCTCCACTCGAGAGGAAGCACGATGGTCCCGCCCACATCCAGAGGAGCCCCGTTTCCCCCTCGGAGCTCGAGATGAGGGATCCTTTCCCTGCTTTCAACGGGAAAGAAATCCCAGCGTTTCAGTCGCATCTCAAGAGGAGGCACTCTCAACAGGAAAGGCGAGAGGAACTCCATGGTCGTACCACCATTCCAAGAGTCCCCCAGATGTCTCAGTCCATTCCAGAGGAACCTCTTTGCCCTGCACTGGCTCATCTTTCACGCCGAGGATCGACTCACACCACGGTGGCACGTGGGACAGCCCTGTGGGAAAGCCTCGAGGGAAAGCCTCGAGGGAAAACCACAGATCCTTTGATCCACGCCACGGGAAGCGTGACATTGCTGCTACAGCCTGGAAGGAAAGCGCACGTGCATGCCCATACTCGAGACGAGGCCTGACTCCCCTGGGGAGACACCAGAAGTACCCAAAGATCCATGTCAGCCCCTGAGAGGAATCCTCGGTTCCGGCCCTGACTCCACACAAGGTTTTTGGCCCGGGTATCGACGAGAGAGGAATCCCGAGAGGGCCCCTAGCAACTCGCATGGGGACTGGCCTCTCCTGAGGCCACCAGGGCGGGTCCCTGAGGTCCCCGTCGTAACTCGAGAACATCTGCCGCAACTCGAGAAAATCCAGGAAGTTCTCCCTTCCAGGCGAGATGAGGCCTATTTCCGATGAGGCGTCTGGCGACTAATGACACCTAACCTCTGGAACTTCGAAAGGGTCTTTCACACCCTTGCTTCAACTCAAGAAGTTCACCGCCATACCCGTCTCCACTCGAGAGGAAGCACGATGGTCCCGCCCACATCCAGAGGATCCCGTTTCCCCCTTGGAGCTCGAGATGATGGATCCTTTCCCTGCTTTCAACGGGAAAGAATTCCCGGCGTTCCCGTCGCTCTCAAGAGGAGGCACTCTCAACAGGAAAGGCGAGAGGAACTCCATGGTCGTACCACCATTCCAAGAGTCCCCCAGATGTCTCAGTCCATTCCAGAGGAACCTCTTTGCCCTGCACTGGCTCATCTTTCACGCCGAGGATCGACTCACACCACGGTGGCACGTGGGACAGCCCTGTGGGAAAGCCTCGAGGGAAAACCACAGATCCTTTGATCCCCGCGACGGGAAGCGAGACTTTGCTGCTACAGCCTGGAAGGAAAGCGCACGTGCATGCCCCCACTCGAGACGAGGCCTGACTCCCCTGGGGAGACTCCAGAAGTACCCAAAGATCCATGTCAGCCCCTGAGAGGAATCCTCGGTTCCGGCCCTGACACCACACAAGGATTTTGGCCCGGTATCGACGGGAGAGGAATCCCGAGAGGCCCCCTAGCATCTCGCATGGGGACTGGCCTCTCCTGAGGCCACCAGGGCGGGTACCTGAGGTCCCCGTCGTAACTCGAGAACACCTGCCGCAACTCGAGAAAATCCAGGAAGTTCTCCCTTCCAGGCGAGATGAGGCCTATTTCCGATGAGGCGTCTGGAGACTAATGACACCTAACCTCTGGAACTTCGAAAGGGTCTTTCACACCCTTGCTGCAACTCAAGAAGTTCACCGCCATACCCGTCTCCACTCGAGAGGAAGCACGATGGTCCCGCCCACATCCAGAGGAGCCCCGTTTCCCCCTCGGAGCTCGAGATGAGGGATCCTTTCCCTGCTTTCAACGGGAAAGAATTCCCGGCGTTCCCGTCGCATCTCAAGAGGAGGCACTCTCAACAGGAAAGGCGAGAGGAACTCCATGGTCGTACCACCATTCCAAGAGTCCCCCAGATGTCTCAGTCCATTCCAGAGGAACCTCTTTGCCCTGCACTGGCTCATCTTTCACGCCGAGGATCGACTGACACCACGGTGGCACGTGGGAGAGCCCTGTGGGAAAGCCTCGAGGGAAATCCTCGAGGGAAAACCACAGATGCTTTGAGCCACGCGACGGGAAGCGTGACATTCCTGCTACAGCCTGGAAGGAAAGCGCACGTGCATGCCCCCACTCGAGACTAGGCCTGACTCCCCTGGGGAGACTCCAGAAGTACCCAAAGATCCATGTCATCCCCTGAGACGAATCCTCGGTTCCGGTCCTGACACCACACAAGGATTTTGGCCCCGGTATCGTCGGGAGAGGAATCCCGAGAGGCCGCCTAGCAACTCGCATGGGGACTGGCCTCTCCTGAGGCCACCAGGGCGGGTCCCTGAGGTCCCCATCGTAATTCGAGAACACCTGCCGCAACTCGAGAAAATCCAGGAAGTTCTCCCTTCCAGGCGAGATGAGGCCTATTTCCGATGAGGCGTCTGGAGACTAATGACACCTAACCTCTGGAACTTCAAAAGGGTCTTTCACACCCTTGCTGCAACTCAAGAAGTTCACCGCCATACCCGTCTCCACTTGAGAGGAAGCACGATGGTCCCGCCCACATCCAGAGGAGCCCCGTTTCCCTCTCGGAGCTCGAGATGAGGGATCCTTTCCCTGCTTTCAACGGGAAAGAATTTCCGGCGTTCCCGTCGCATCTCAAGAGGAGGCACTCTCAACAGGAAAGGCGAGAGGAACTCCATGGTCGTACCACCATTCCAAGAGTCCCCCAGATGTCTCAGTCCATTCCAGAGGAACCTCTTTGCCCTGCACTGGCTCATCTTTCACGCCGAGGATCGACTCACACCACGGTGGCACGTGGGACAGCCCTGTGGGAAAGCCTCGAGGGAAAGCCTCGAGTGAAAACCACAGATCCTTTGATCCACGCGACGGAAAGCGTGACATTGCTGCTACAGCCTGGAAGGAAAGCGCACGTGCATGCCCCCACTCTAGACGAGGCCTGACTCCCCTGGGGAGACTCCAGAAGTACCCAAAGATCCATGTCAGCCCCTGAGAGGAATCCTCGGTTCCGGCCCTGACTGCACACTAGGTTTTTGGCCCCGGTATCGACGGGAGAGGAATCCCGAGAGGCCCCCTAGCAACTCGCATGGAGAGTGGCCTCTCCTGAGGCCACCAGGGCGGGTCCCTGAGGTCCCCGTCGTAACTCGAGAACACCTGCCGCAACTCGAGAAAATCCAGGAAGTTCTCCCTTCCAGGCGAGATGAGGCCTATTTCCGATGAGGCGTCTGGAGACTAATGACACCTAAACTCTCGAACTTCGAAAGGGTCTTTCACACCCTTGCTGCAACTCAAGAAGTTCACCGCCATACCCGTCTCCACTCGAGAGGAAGCACGATGGTCCCGCCCACATCCAGAGGAGCCCCGTTTCCCCCTCGGAGCTCGAGATGAGGGATCCTTTCCCTGCTTTCAACGGGAAAGAATTCCCGGCGTTCCCGTCGCATCTCAAGAGGAGGCACTCTCAACAGGAAAGGCGAGAGGAACTCCATGGTCATACCACCATTCCAAGAGTCCCCCAGATGTCTCAGTCCATTCCAGAGGAAACTCTTTGCCCTGCACTGGCTCATCTTTCACGCCGAGGATCGACTCACACCACGGTGGCCCGTGGGACAGCCCTGTGGGAAAGCCTCGAGGGAAAACCACAGATCCTTTGATCCCCGCGACGGGAAGCGAGACTTTGCTGCTACAGCCTGGAAGGAAAGCGCACGTGCATGCCCCCACTCGAGACTAGGCCTGACTCCCCTGGGGAGACTCCAGAAGTACCCAAAGATGCATGTCAGCCCCTGAGAGGAATCCTCGGTTCCGGCCCTGACTCCACACAAGGTTTTTGGCCCGGGTATCGACGGGAGAGGAATCCCGAGAGGGCCCCTAGCAAATCGCATGGGGACTGGCCTCTCCTGAGGCCACCAGGGCGGGTCCCTGAGGTCCCCGTCGTAACTCGAGAACACCTGCCACAACTCGAGAAATTACAGGAAGTTCTCCCTTCCAGGCGAGATGAGGCCTATTTCCGATGAGGCCTCTGGAGACTAATGACACCTAAACTCTGGAACTTCGAAAGGGTCTTTCACACCCTTGCTGCAACTCAAGAAGTTCACCGCCATACCCGTCTCCACTCGAGAGGAAGCACGATGGTCCCGCCCACATCCAGAGGAGCGCCGTTTCCCCCTCGGAGCTCGAGATGAGGGATCCTTTCCCTGCTTTCAACGGGAAAGAATTCCCGGCGTTCCCGTCGCATCTCAAGTGGAGGCACTTTCAACAGGAAAGGCGAGAGGAACTCCATGGTCGTACCACCATTCCAAGAGTCCCCCAGATGTCTCAGTCCATTCCAGAGGAACCTCTTTGCCCTGCACTGGCTCATCTTTCACGCCGAGGATCGACTCACACCACGGTGGCACGTGGGACAGCCCTGTGGGAAATCCTCGAGGGAAAGCCTCGAGGGAAAACCACAGATCGTTTGATCCACGCGACGGGAAGCGTGACATTGCTGCTACAGCCTGGAAGGAAAGCGCACGTGCATGCCCCCACTCTAAACTAGGCCTGACTCCCCTGGGGAGACTCCAGAAGTACCCAAAGATCCATGTCAGCCCCTGAGAGGAATCCTCGGTTCCGGCCCTGACTCCACACAAGGTTTTTGGCCCCGGAATCGTCGGGAGAGGAATCCCGAGAGGCCCCCTAGCAACTCGCATGGGGACTGGCCTCTCCTGAGGCCACCAGGGCGGGTACCTGAGGTCCCCGTCGTAACTCGAGAACACCTGCCGCAACTCGAGAAAATCCAGGAAGATCTCCCTTCCAGGCGAGATGAGGCCTATTTCCGATGAGGCGTCTGGAGACTAATGACACCTAACCTCTGGAACTTCGAAAGGCTCTTTCACACCCTTGCTGCAACTCAAGAAGTTCACCGCCATACCCGTCTCCACTCGAGAGGAAGCACGATGGTCCCGCCCACATCCAGAGGAGCCCCGTTTCCCCCTCGGAGCTCGAGATGAGGGATCCTTTCCCTGCTTTCAACGGGAAAGAATTCCCGGCGTTCCCGTCGCATCTCAAGAGGAGGCACTCTCAACAGGAAAGGCGAGAGGAACTCCATCTTCGTACCACCATGCCAAGAGTCCCCCAGATGTCTCTGTCCATTCCAGAGGAACCTCTTTGCCCTGCACTGGCTCATGTTTCATGCCGAGGATCGACTCACACCACGGTGGCACGTGGGACAGCCCTGTGGGAAAGCCTCGAGGGAAAACCACAGATCCTTTGATCCCCGCGACGGGAAGCGAGACTTTGCTGCTACAGCCTGGAAGGAAAGCGCACGTGCATGCCCCCACTCGAGACGAGGCCTGACTCCGCTGGGGAGACTCCAGAAGTACCCAAAGATCCATGTCAGCCCCTGAGAGGAATTCTCGGTTCCGGCCCTGACTGCACACAAGGTTTTTGGCCCCGGTATCGACGGGAGAGGAATCCCGAGAGGCCCCCTAGCAACTCGCATGGGGACTGGCCTCTCCTGAGGCCACCAGGGCGGGTCCCTGAGGTCCCCGTCGTAACTCGAGAACACCTGCCGCAACTCGAGAAAATCCAGGAAGTTCTCCCTTCCAGGCGAGATGAGGCCTATTTCCGATGAGGCGTCTGGAGACTAATGACACCTAACCTCTGGAACTTCGAAAGGGTCTTTCACACCCTTGCTGCAACTCAAGAAGTTCACCGCCATACCCGTCTCCACTCGAGAGGAAGCACGATGGTCCCGCCCACATCCAGAGGAGCCCCGTTTCCCCCTCGGACTCGAGATGAGGGATCCTTTCCCTGCTTTCAACGGGAAAGAATTCCCGGCGTTCCCGTCGCTCTCAAGAGGAGGCACTCTCAACAGGAAAGGCGAGAGGAACTCCATGGTCGTACCACCATTCCAAGAGTCTCCCAGATGTCTCAGTCCATTCCAGAGGAACCTCTTTGCCCTGCACTGGCTCATCTTTCACGCCGAGGATCGACTCACACCACGGTGGCACGTGGGACAGCCCTGTGGGAAAGCCTCGAGGGAAAGCCTCGAGGGAAAACCACAGATCCTTTGAGCCACGCGACGGGAAGCGTGACATTCCTGCTACAGCCTGGAAGGAAAGCGCACGTGCATGCCCCCACTCGAGACTAGGCCTGACTCCCCTGGGGAGACTCCAGAAGTACCCAAAGATCCATGTCATCCCCTGAGAGGAATCCTCGGTTCCGGCCCTGACAACACACAAGGATTTTGGCCCCGGTATCGACGGGAGAGGAATCCCGAGAGGCCCCCTAGCAACTCGCATGGGTACTGGCCTCTCCTGAGGCCACCAGGGCGGGTCCCTGAGGTCCCCATCGTAACTCGAGAACACCTGCCGCAACTCGAGAAAATCCAGGAAGTTCTCCCTTCCAGGCGAGATGAGGCCTATTTCCGATGAGGCGTCTGGAGACTAATGACACCTAACCTCTGGAACTTCGAAAGGGTCTTTCACACCCTTGCTGCAACTCAAGAAGTTCACCGCCATACCCGTCTCCACTCGAGAGGAAGCACGATGGTCCCGCCCACATCCAGAGGAGCCCCGTTTCCCTCTCGGAGCTCGAGATGAGGGATCCTTTCCCTGCTTTCAACGGGAAAGAATTTCAGGCGTTCCCGTCGCATCTCAAGAGGAGGCACTCTCAACAGGAAAGGCGAGAGGAACTCCATGGTCGTACCACCATTCCAAGAGTCTCCCAGATGTCTCAGTCCATTCCAGAGGAACCTCTTTGCCCTGCACTGGCTCATCTTTCACGCCGAGGATCGACTCACACCACGGTGGCACGTGGGACAGCCCTGTGGGAAAGCCTGCAGGGAAAGCCTCGAGGGAAAACCACAGATCCTTTGATCCACGCGACGGAAAGCGTGACATTGCTGCTACAGCCTGGAAGGAAAGCGCACGTGCATGCCCCCACTCGAGACGAGGCCTGACTCCCCTGGGGAGACTCCAGAAGTACCCAAAGATCCATGTCAGCCCCTGAGAGGAATCCTCGGTTCCGGCCCTGACTCCACACAAGGTTTTTGGCCCGGGTATCGACGGGAGAGGAATCCCGAGAGGGCCCCTAGCAAATCGCATGGGGACTGGCCTCTCCTGAGGCCACCAGGGCGGGTCCCTGAGGTCCCCGTCGTAACTCGAGAACACCTACCGCAACTCGAGAAAATCCAGGAAGTTCTCCCTTCCAGGCGAGATGAGGCCTATTTCCGATGAGGCGTCTGGAGACTAATGACACCTAACCTCCGGAACTTCGAAAGGGTCTTTCACACCCTTGCTTCAACTCAAGAAGTTCACCGCCATACCCGTCTCCACTCGAGAGGAAGCACGATGGTCCCGCCCACATCCAGAGTATCCCATTTCCCCCTCGGCGCTCGAGATGAGGGATCCTTTCCCTGCTTTCAACGGGAAAGAATTCCCGGCGTTCCCGTCGCATCTCAAGAGGAGGCACTCTCAACAGGAAAGGCGAGAGGAAATCCATGGTCGTACCACAATTCCAAGAGTCCCCCAGATGTCTCAGTCCATTCCAGAGGAACCTCTTTGCCCTGCACTGGCTCATCTTTCACGCCGAGGATCGACTCACACCACGGTGGCACGTGGGACAGCCCTGTGGGAAAGCCTCGAGGGAAAACCACAGATCCTTTGATCCCCGCGACGGGAAGCGAGACTTTGCTGCTACAGCCTGGAAGGAAAGCGCACGTGCATGCCCCCACTCGAGACGAGGCCTGACTCCGCAGGGGAGACTCCAGAAGTACCCAAAGATCCATGTCAGCCCCTGAGAGGAATCCTCGGTTCCGGCCCTGACTTCACACAAGGTTTTTGGCCCCGGTATCGACGGGAGAGGAATCCCGAGAGGCCCCCTAGCAACTCGCATGGGG
This sequence comes from Capricornis sumatraensis, assembly GCF_032405125.1. NCBI lineage: Eukaryota > Metazoa > Chordata > Mammalia > Artiodactyla > Bovidae > Capricornis > Capricornis sumatraensis. The sequence goes on from NW_027184619.1 coordinate 1,063,548, forward strand.
ACTGGCCTCTCCTGAGGCCACCAAGGCGGGTCCCTGAGGTCCCCGTCGTAACTCGAGAACACCTGCCGCAACTCGAGAAAATCCAGGAAGTTCTCCCTTCCAGGCGAGATGAGGCCTATTTCCGATGAGGCGTCTGGAGACTAATGACACCTAACCTCTGGAACTTCGAAAGGGTCTTTCACACCCTTGCTGCAACTCAAGAAGTTCACCGCCATACCCGTCTCCACTCGAGAGGAAGCACGATGGTCCCGCCCACATCCAGAGGAGCCCCGTTTCCCCCTCAGAGCTCTAGATGAGGGATCCTTTCCCTGCTTTCAACGGGAAAGAATTCCCGGCGTTCCCGTCGCATCTCAAGAGGAGGCACTCTCAACAGGAAAGGCGAGAGGAACTCCATGGTCGTACCACCATTCCAAAAGTCCCCCAGATGTCTCAGTCCATTCCAGAGGAACCTCTTTGCGCTGCACTGGCTCATGTTTCATGCCGAGGATCGACTCACACCACGGTGGCACGTGGGACAGCCCTGTGGGAAAGCCTCGAGGGAAAACCACAGATCCATTGATCCCCGCGACGGGAAGCTAGACTTTGCTGCTACAGCCTGGAAGGAAAGCGCACGTGCATGCCCCCACTCGAGACGAGGCCTGACTCCGCTGGGGAGACTCCAGAAGTACCCAAAGATCCATGTCAGCCCCTGAGAGGAATCCTCGGTTCCGGCCCTGACTGCACACAAGGTTTTTGGCCCCGGTATCGACAGGAGAGGAATCCCGAGAGGCCCCCTAGCAACTCGCATGGGGACTGGCCTCTCCTGAGGCCACCAGGGCGGGTCCCTGAGGTCCCCGTCGTAACTCGAGAACACCTGCCGCAACTCGAGAAAATCCAGGAAGTTCTCCCTTCCAGGCGAGATGAGGCCTATTTCCGATGAGGCGTCTGGATACTAATGACACCTAACCTCTGGAACTTCGAAAGGGTCTTTCACACCCTTGCTGCAACTCAAGAAGTTCACCGCCATACCCGTCTCCACTCGAGAGGAAGCTCGATGGTCCCGCCCACATCCAGAGGAGCCCCGTTTCCCCCTCGGAGCTCGAGATGAGGGATCCTTTCCCTGCTTTCAACGGGAAAGAAATCCCGGCGTTTCAGTCGCATCTCAAGAGGAGGCACTCTCAACAGGAAAGGCGAGAGGAACTCCATGGTCGTACCACCATTCCAAGAGTCCCCCAGATGTCTCAGTCCATTCCAGAGGAACCTCTTTGCCCTGCACTGGCTCATCTTTCACGCCGAGGATCGACTCACACCACAGTGGCACGTGGGACAGCTCTGTGGGAAAGCCTCTAGGGAAAGCCTCGAGGGAAAACCACAGATCCTTTGATCCACGCCACGGGAAGCGTGACATTGCTGCTACTGCCTGGAAGGAAAGCGCACGTGCATGCCCCGACTCAAGACGAGGCCTGACTCCCCTGGGGAGACTCCAAAAGTACCCAAGGATCCATGTCAGCCCCTGAGAGGAATCCTCGGTTCCGGCCCTGACTCCACACAAGGTTTTTGGCCCGGGTATCGAGGGGAGAGGAATCCCGAGAGGGCCCCTAGCAACTCGCATGGGGACTGGCCTCTCCTGAGGCCACCAGGGCGGGTCCCTGAGGTCCCCGTCGTAACTCGAGAACACCTGCCGCAACTCGAGAAAATCCAGGAAGTTCTCCCTTCCAGGCGAGATGAGGCCTATTTCCGATGAGGCGTCTGGAGACTAATGACACCTAACCTCCGGAACTTCGAAAGGGTCTTTCACACCCTTGCTGCAACTCAAGAAGTTCACCGCCATACCCGTCTCCACTCGAGAGGAAGCACGATGGTCCCGCCCACATCCAGAGGATCCCGTTTCCCCCTCGGCGCTCGAGATGAGGGATCCTTTCCCTGCTTTCAACGGGAAAGAATTCCCGGCGTTCCCGTCGCATCTCAAGAGGAGGCACTCTCAACAGGAAAGGCGAGAGGAACTCCATGGTCGTACCACCATTCCAAGAGTCCCCCAGATGTCTCAGTCCATTCCAGAGGAACCTCTTTGCCCTGCACTGGCTCATCTTTCACGCCGAGGATCGACTCACACCACGGTGGCACGTGGGACAGCCCTGTGGGAAAGCCTCGAGGGAAAACCACAGATCCTTTGATCCCCGCGACGGGAAGCGAGACTTTGCTGCTACAGCCTGGAAGGAAAGCGCACGTGCATGCCCCCACTCGAGACGAGGCCTGACTCCGCTGGGGAGACTCCAGAAGTACCCAAAGATCCATGTCAGCCCCTGAGAGGAATCCTCGGTTCCGGCCCTGACTCCACACAAGGTTTTTGGCCCCGGTATCGATGGGAGAGGAATCCCGAGAGGCCCCCTAGCAACTCGCATGGGGACTGGCCTCTCCTGAGGCCACCAGGGCGGGTCCCTGAGGTCCCCGTCGTAACTCGAGAACACCTGCCGCAACTCGAGAAAATCCAGGAAGTTCTCCCTTCCAGGCGAGATGAGGCCTATTTCCGATGAGGCGTCTGGAGACTAATGACACCTAACCTCTGGAACTTCGAAAGGGTCTTTCACACCCTTGCTGCAACTCAAGAAGTTCACCGCCATACCCGTCTCCACTCGAGAGGAAGCACGATGGTCCCGCCCACATCCAGAGGAGCCCCGTTTCCCCCTCGGACTCGAGATGAGGGATCCTTTCCCTGCTTTCAACGGGAAAGAATTCCCGGCGTTCCCGTCGCATCTCAAGAGGAGGCACTCTCAACAGGAAAGGCGAGAGGAACTCCATGGTCGTACCACCATTCCAAGAGTCCCCCAGATGTCTCAGTCCATTCCAGAGGAACCTCTTTGCCCTGCACTGGCTCATCTTTCACGCCGAGGATCGACTCACACCACGGTGGCACGTGGGACAGCCCTGTGGGAAAGCCTCGAGGGAAAGCCTCGAGGGATAACCACAGATCCTTTGATCCACGCGACGGGAAGCGTGACATTGCTGCTACAGCCTGGAAGGAAAGCGCACGTGCATGCCCCCACTCGAGACTAGGACTGACTCCCCTGGGGAGACTCCACAAGTACCCAAAGATCCATGTCAGCCCCTGAGAGGAATCCTCGGTTCCGGCCCTGACTAAACACAAGGATTTTGGCCCCGGTATCGATGGGAGAGGAATCCCGAGAAGCCCCCTAGCAACTCGCATGGGGACTGGCCTCTCCTGAGGCCACCAGGGCGGGTCCCTGAGGTCCCCGTCGTAACTCGAGAACACCTGCCACAACTCGAGAAAATCCAGGAAGTTCTCCCTTCCAGGCGAGATGAGGCCTATTTCCGATGAGGCGTCTGGAGACTAATGACACCTAACCTCTGGAACTTCGAAAGGGTCTTTCACACCCTTGCTGCAACTCAAGAAGTTCACCGCCATGCCCGTCTCCACTCGAGAGGAAGCACGATGGTCCCGCCCACATCCAGAGGAGCCCCGTTTCCCCCTCGGAGCTCGAGATGAGGGATCCTTTCCCTGCTTTCAACGGGAAAGAATTCCCGGCGTTCCCGTCGCATCTCAAGCGGAGGCACTCTCAACAGGAAAGGCGAGAGGAAATCCATGGTCGTACCACCATTCCAAGAGTCCCCCAGATGTCTCAGTCCATTCCAGAGGAACCTCTCTGCCCTGCACTGGCTCATCTTTCACGCCGAGGATCGACTCACACCACGGTGGCACGTGGGACAGCCCTGTGGGAAAGCCTCGAGGGAAAGCCTCGAGGGAAAACCACAGATCCTTTGTTCCACGCCACAGGAAGCGTGACATCGCAGCTACAGCCTGGAAGGAAAGCGCACGTGCATGCCCCCACTCGAGACGAGGCCTGACTCCCCTGGGGAGACTCCACAAGTACCCAAAGATCCAGGTCAGCCCCTGAGAGGAATCCTCGGTTCCGGCCCTGACTCCACACAAGGTTTTTGGCCCGGGTATCGACGGGAGAGGAATCCCGAGAGGGACCCTAGCAAATCGCATGGGGACTGGCCTCTCCTGAGGCCACCAGGGCGGGTCCCTGAGGTCCCCATCGTAACTCGAGAACACCTGCCGCAACTCGAGAAAATCCAGGAAGTTCTCCCTTACAGGCGTGATGAGGCCTATTTCCGATGAGGCGTCTGGAGACTAATGACACCTAACCTCTGGAACTTCGAAAGGGTCTTTCACACCCTTGCTGCAACTCAAGAAGTTCACCGCCATACCCGTCTCCACTCGAGAGGAAGCACGATGGTCCCGCCCACATCCAGAGGAGCCCCGTTTCCCCCTCGGAGCTCGAGATGAGGGATCCTTTCCCTGCTTTCAACGGGAAAGAATTCCCGGCGTTCCCGTCGCATCTCAAGAGGAGGCACTCTCAACAGGAAAGGCGAGAGGAACTCCATGGTCGTACCACCATGCCAAGAGTCCCCCAGATGTCTCAGTCCATTCCAGAGGAACCTCTTTGCCCTGCACTGGCTCATGTTTCATGCCGAGGATCGACTCACACCGCGGTGGCACGTGGGACAGCCCTGTGGGAAAGCCTCGAGGGAAAACCACAGATCCTTTGATCCCCGCGACGGGAAGCGAGACTTTGCTGCTACAGCCTGGAAGGAAAGCGCACGTGCATGCCCCCACTCGAGACGAGGTCTGACTCCGCTGGGGAGACTCCAGAAGTACCCAAAGATCCATGTCAGCCCCTGAGAGGAATCCTCGGTTCCGGCCCTGACTGCACACAAGGTTTTTGGCCCCGATATCGACGGGAGAGGAATCCCGAGAGGCCCCATAGCAACTCGCATGGGGACTGGCCTCTCCTGAGGCCACCAGGGCGGGTCCCTGAGGTCCCCGTCGTAACTCGAGAACACCGCCGCAACTCGAGAAAATCCAGGAAGTTCTCCCTTCCAGGCGAGATGAGGCCTATTTCCGATGAGGCGTCTGGAGACTAATGACACCTAACCTCTGGAACTTCGAAAGGGTCTTTCACACCCTTGCTGCAACTCAAGAAGTTCACCGCCATACCCGTCTCCACTCGAGAGGAAGCTCGATGGTCCCGCCCACATCCAGAGGAGCCCAGTTTCCCCCTCGGAGCTCGAGATGAGGGATCCTTTCCCTGCTTTCAACGGGAAAGAAATCCCGGCGTTTCAGTCGCATCTCAAGAGGAGGCACTCTCAACAGGAAAGTCGAGAGGAACTCCATGGTCGTACCACCATTCCAAGAGTCCCCCAGATGTCTCAGTCCATTCCAGAGGAACCTCTTTGCCCTGCACTGGCTCATCTTTCACGCCGAGGATCGACTCACACCACGGTGGCACGTGGGACAGCCCTGTGGGAAAGCCTCGAGGGAAAGCCTCGAGGGAAAACCACAGATCGTTTGATCCACGCGACGGGAAGCGTGACATTGCTGCTACAGCCTGGAAGGAAAGCGCACGTGCATGCCCCCACTCTAAACTAGGCCTGACTCCCCTGGGGAGACTCCAGAAGTACCCAAAGATCCATGTCAGCCCCTGAGAGGAATCCTCGGTTCCGGCCCTGACTCCACACAAGGTTTTTGGCCCCGGTATCGACGGGAGAGGAATCCCGAGAGGCCCCCTAGCAACTCGCATGGGGACTGGCCTCTCCTGAGGCCACCAGGGCGGGTCCCTGAGGTCCCCGTCGTAACTCGAGAACACCTGCCGCAACTCGAGAAAATCCAGGAAGTTCTCCCTTCCAGGCGAGATGAGGCCTATTTCCGATGAGGCGTCTGGAGACTAATGACACCTAACCTCTGGAACTTCGAAAGGGTCTTTCACACCCTTGCTGCAACTCAAGAAGTTCACCGCCATACCCGTCTCCACTCGAGACGAAGCACGATGGTCCCGCCCACATCCAGAGGAGCCCCGTTTCCCCTCGGACTCGAGATGAGGGATCCTTTCCCTGCTTTCAACGGGAAAGAATTCCCGGCGTTCCCGTCGCTCTCAAGAGGAGGCACTCTCAACAGGAAAGGCGAGAGGAACTCCATGGTCGTACCACCATTCCAAGAGTCCCCCAGATGTCTCAGTCCATTCCAGAGGAACCTCTTTGCCCTGCACTGGCTCATCTTGAACGCCGAGGATCGACTCACACCACGGTGGCACGTGGGACAGCCCTGTGGGAAAGCCTCGAGGGAAAGCCTCGAGGGAAAACCACAGATCCTTTGATCCACGCCACGGGAAGCGTGACATCGCTGCTACAGCTTGGAAGGAAAGCGCACGTGCATGCCCCCACTCGAGACGAGGCCTGACTCCCCTGGGGAGACTCCACAAGTACCCAAAGATCCATGTCAGCCCCTGAGAGGAATCCTCGGTTCCGGCCCTGACTCCACACACGGTTTTTGGCCCGGATATCGATGGGAGAGGAATCCCGAGAGGGCCCCTAGCAAATCGCATGGGGACTGGCCTCTCCTGAGGCCACCAGGGCGGGTCCCTGAGGTCCCCGTCGTAACTCGAGAACACCTGCCCCAACTCGAGAAAATCCAGGAAGTTCTCCCTTCCAGGCGAGATGAGGCCTATTTCCGATGAGGCCTCTGGAGACTAATGACACCTAACCTCTGTAACTTCGAAAGGGTCTTTCACACCCTTGCTGCAACTCAAGAAGTTCACTGCCATACCCGTCTCCACTCGAGAGGAAGCACGATGGTCCCGCCCACATCCAGAGGAGCCCCGTTTCCCCCTCGGAGCTCGAGATGAGGGATCCTTTCCCTGCTTTCAACGGGAAAGAATTCCCGGCGTTCCCGTCGCATCTCAAGAGGAGGCACTCTCAACAGGAAAGGCGAGAGGAAATCCATGGTCGTACCACCATTCCAAGAGTCCCCCAGATGTCTCAGTCCATTCCAGAGGAACCTCTCTGCCCTGCACTGGCTCATCTTTCACGCCGAGGATCGACTCACACCACGGTGGCACGTGGGACAGCCCTGTGGGAAAGCCTCGAGGGAAAGCCTCGAGGGAAAACCACAGATCCTTTGTTCCACGCCACAGGAAGCGTGACATCGCTGCTACAGCCTGGAAGGAAAGCGCACGTGCATGCCCCCACTCAAGACGAGGCCTGACTCCCCTGGGGAGACTCCACAAGTACCCAAAGATCCATGTCAGCCCCTGAGAGGAATCCTCGGTTCCGGCCCTGACTCCACACAAGGTTTTTGGCCCGGGTATCGACGGGAGAGGAATCCCGAGAGGGACCCTAGCAAATCGCATGGGGACTGGCCTCTCCTGAGGCCACCAGGGCGGGTCCCTGAGGTCCCCATCGTAACTCGAGAACACCTGCCGCAACTCGAGAAAATCCAGGAAGTTCTCCCTTCCAGGCGTGATGAGGCCTATTTCCGATGAGGCGTCTGGAGACTAATGACACCTAACCTCTGGAACTTCGAAAGGGTCTTTCACACCCTTGCTGCAACTCAAGAAGTTCACCGCCATACCCGTCTCCACTCGAGAGGAAGCACGATGGTCCCGCCCACATCCAGAGGAGCCCCGTTTCCCCCTCGGAGCTCGAGATGTGGGATCCTTTCCCTGCTTTCAACGGGAAAGAATTCCCGGCGTTCCCGTCGCATCTCAAGAGGAGGCAGTCTCAACAGGAAAGGCGAGAGGAACTCCATGGTCGTACCACCATGCCAAGAGTCCCCCAGATGTCTCAGTCCATTCCAGAGGAACCTCTTTGCCCTGCACTGGCTCATGTTTCATGCCGAGGATCGACTCACACCACGGTGGCACGTGGGACAGCCCTGTGGGAAAGCCTCGAGGGAAAACCACAGATCCTTTGATCCCCGCGACGGGAAGCGAGACTTTGCTGCTACAGCCTGCAAGGAAAGCGCACGTGCATGCCCCCACTCGAGACGAGGCCTGACTCCGCTGGGGAGACTCCAGAAGTACCCAAAGATCCATGTCAGCCCCTGAGAGGAATCCTCGGTTCCGGCCCTGACTGCACACAAGGTTTTTGGCCCCGGTATCGACGGGAGAGGAATCCCGAGAGGCCCCCTAGCAACTCGCATGGGGACTGGCCTCTCCTGAGGCCACCAGGGCGGGTCCCTGAGGTCCCCGTCGTAACTCGAGAACACCTGCCGCAACTCGAGAAAATCCAGGAAGTTCTCCCTTCCAGGCGAGATGAGGCCTATTTCCGATGAGGCGTCTGGAGACTAATGACACCTAACCTCTGGAACTTCGAAAGGGTCTTTCACACCCTTGCTGCAACTCAAGAAGTTCACCGCCATACCCGTCTCCACTCGAGAGGAAGCTCGATGGTCCCGCCCACATCCAGAGGAGCCCCGTTTCCCCCTCGGAGCTCGAGATGAGGGATCCTTTCCCTGCTTTCAACGGGAAAGAAATCCCGGCGTTTCAGTCGCATCTCAAGAGGAGGCACTCTCAACAGGAAAGGCGAGAGGAACTCCATGGTCGTACCACCATTCCAAGAGTCCCCCAGATGTCTCAGTCCATTCCAGAGGAACCTCTTTGCACTGCACTGGCTCATCTTTCACGCCGAGGATCGACTCACACCACGGTGGCACGTGGGACAGCCCTGTGGGAAAGCCTCGAGGGAAAGCCTCGAGGGAAAACCACAGATCGTTTGATCCACGCGACGGGAAGCGTGACATTGCTGCTACAGCCTGGAAGGAAAGCGCACGTGCATGCCCCCACACTAAACTAGTCCTGACTCCCCTGGGGAGACTCCAGAAGTAACCAAAGATCCATGTCAGCCCCTGAGAGGAATCCTCGGTTCCGGCCCTGACTCCACACAAGGTTTTTGGCCCCGGTATCGACGGGAGAGGAATCCCGAGAGGCCCCCTAGCAACTCGCATGGGGACTGGCCTCTCCTGAGGCCACCAGGGCGGGTACCTGAGGTCCCCGTCGTAACTCGAGAACACCTGCCGCAACTCGAGAATATCCAGGAAGTTCTCCCTTCCAGGCGAGATGAGGCCTATTTCCGATGAGGCGTCTGGAGACTAATGACACCTAACCTCTGGAACTTTGAAAGGGTCTTTCACACCCTTGCTGCAACTCAAGAAGTTCACCGCCATACCCGTCTCCACTCGAGAGGAAGCACGATGGTCCCGCCCACATCCAGAGGAGCCCCGTTTCCCCCTCGGAGCTCGAGATGAGGGATCCTTTCAATGCTTTCAACGGGAAAGAATTCCCGGCGTTCCCGTCGCATCTCAAGCGGAGGCACTCTCAACAGGAAAGGCGAGAGGAAATCCATGGTCGTACCACCATTCCAAGAGTCCCCCAGATGTCTCAGTCCATTCCAGAGGAACCTCTCTGCCCTGCACTGGCTCATCTTTCATGCCGAGGATCGACTCACACCACGGTGGCACGTGGGACAGCCCTGTGGGAAAGCCTCGAGGGAAAGCCTCGAGGGATAACCACAGATCCTTTGATCCACGCGACGGGAAGCGTGACATTGCTGCTACAGCCTGGAAGGAAAGCGCACGTGCATGCCCCCACTCGAGACTAGGCCTGACTCCCCTGGGGAGACTCCACAAGTACCCAAAGATCCATGTCAGCCCCTGAGAGGAATCCTCGGTTCCGGCCCTGACTAAACACAAGGATTTTGGCCCCGGTATCGATGGGAGAGGAATCCCGAGAAGCCCCCTAGCAACTCGCATGGGGACTGGCCTCTCCTGAGGCCACCAGGGCGGGTCCCTGAGGTCCCCGTCGTAACTCGAGAACACCTGCCGCAACTCGAGAAAATCCAGGAAGTTCTCCCTTCCAGGCGAGATGAGGCCTATTTCCGATGAGGCGTCTGGAGACTAATGACACCTAACCTCTGGAACTTCGAAAGGGTCTTTCACACCCTTGCTGCAACTCAAGAAGTTCACCGCCATAGCCGTCTCCACTCGAGACGAAGCACGATGGTCCCGCCCACATCCAGAGGAGCCCCGTTTCCCCTCGGACTCGAGATGAGGGATCCTTTCCCTGCTTTCAACGGGAAAGAATTCCCGGCGTTCCCGTCGCTCTCAAGAGGAGGCACTCTCAACAGGAAAGGCGAGAGGAACTCCATGGTCGTACCACCATTCCAAGAGTCCCCCAGATGTCTCAGTCCATTCCAGAGGAACCTCTCTGCCCTGCACTGGCTCATCTTTCACGCCGAGGATCGACTCACACCACGGTGGCACGTGGGACAGCCCTGTGGGAAAGCCTCGAGGGAAAGCCTCGAGGGAAAACCACAGATCCTTTGATCCACGCCACGGGAAGCGTGACATCGCTGCTACAGCTTGGAAGGAAAGCGCACGTGCATGCCCCCACTCGAGACGAGGCCTGACTCCCCTGGGGAGACTCCACAAGTACCCAAAGATCCATGTCAGCCCCTGAGAGGAATCCTCGGTTCCGGCCCTGACTCCACACACGGTTTTTGGCCCGGATATCGATGGGAGAGGAATTCCGAGAGGGCCCCTAGCAAATCGCATGGGGACTGGCCTCTCCTGAGGCCACCAGGGCGGGTCCCTGAGGTCCCCGTCGTAACTCGAGAACACCTGCCCCAACTCGAGAAAATCCAGGAAGTTCTCCCTTCCAGGCGAGATGAGGCCTATTTCCGATGAGGCCTCTGGAGACTAATGACACCTAACCTCTGTAACTTCGAAAGGGTCTTTCACACCCTTGCTGCAACTCAAGAAGTTCACCGCCATACCCGTCTCCACTCGAGAGGAAGCACGATGGTCCCGCCCACATCCAGAGGAGCCCCGTTTCCCCCTCGGAGCTCGAGATGAGGGATCCTTTCCCTGCTTTCAACGGGAAAGAATTCCCGGCGTTCCCGTCGCATCTCAAGAGGAGGCACTCTCAACAGGAAAGGCGAGAGGAAATCCATGGTCGTACCACCATTCCAAGAGTCCCCCAGATGTCTCAGTCCATTCCAGAGGAACCTCTCTGCCCTGCACTGGCTCATCTTTCACGCCGAGGATCGACTCACACCACGGTGGCACGTGGGACAGCCCTGTGGGAAAGCCTCGAGGGAAAGCCTCGAGGGAAAACCACAGATCCTTTGTTCCACGCCACAGGAAGCGTGACATCGCTGCTACAGCCTGGAAGGAAAGCGCACGTGCATGCCCCCACTCGAGACGAGGCCTGACTCCCCTGGGGAGACTCCACAAGTACCCAAAGATCCATGTCAGCCCCTGAGAGGAATCCTCGGTTCCGGCCCTGACTCCACACAAGGTTTTTGGCCCGGGTATCGACGGGAGAGGAATCCCGAGAGGGACCCTAGCAAATCGCATGGGGACTGGCCTCTCCTGAGGCCACCAGGGCGGGTCCCTGAGGTCCCCATCGTAACTCGAGAACACCTGCCGCAACTCGAGAAAATCCAGGAAGTTCTCCCTTCCAGGCGTGATGAGGCCTATTTCCGATGAGGCGTCTGGAGACTAATGACACCTAACCTCTGGAACTTCGAAAGGGTCTTTCACACCCTTGCTGCAACTCAAGAAGTTCACCGCCATACCCGTCTCCACTCGAGAGGAAGCACGATGGTCCCGCCCACATCCAGAGGAGCCCCGTTTCCCCCTCGGAGCTCGAGATGTGGGATCCTTTCCCTGCTTTCAACGGGAAAGAATTCCCGGCGTTCCCGTCGCATCTCAAGAGGAGGCAGTCTCAACAGGAAAGGCGAGAGGAACTCCATGGTCGTACGACCATGCCAAGAGTCCCCCAGATGTCTCAGTCCATTCCAGAGGAACCTCTTTGCCCTGCACTGGCTCATGTTTCATGCCGAGGATCGACTCACACCACGGTGGCACGTGGGACAGCCCTGTGGGAAAGCCTCGAGGGAAAACCACAGATCCTTTGATCCCCGCGACGGGAAGCGAGACTTTGCTGCTACAGCCTGCAAGGAAAGCGCACGTGCATGCCCCCACTCGAGACGAGGCCTGACTCCGCTGGGGAGACTCCAGAAGTACCCAAAGATCCATGTCAGCCCCTGAGAGGAATCCTCGGTTCCGGCCCTGACTGCACACAAGGTTTTTGGCCCCGGTATCGACGGGAGAGGAATCCCGAGAGGCCCCCTAGCAACTCGCATGGGGACTGGCCTCTCCTGAGGCCACCAGGGCGGGTCCCTGAGGTCCCCGTCGTAACTCGAGAACACCTGCCGCAACTCGAGAAAATCCAGGAAGTTCTCCCTTCCAGGCGAGATGAGGCCTATTTCCGATGAGGCGTCTGGAGACTAATGACACCTAACCTCTGGAACTTCGAAAGGGTCTTTCACACCCTTGCTGCAACTCAAGAAGTTCACCGCCATACCCGTCTCCACTCGAGAGGAAGCTCGATGGTCCCGCCCACATCCAGAGGAGCCCAGTTTCCCCCTCGGAGCTCGAGATGAGGGATCCTTTCCCTGCTTTCAACGGGAAAGAAATCCCGGCGTTTCAGTCGCATCTCAAGAGGAGGCACTCTCATCAGGAAAGGCGAGAGGAACTCCATGGTCGTACCACCATTCCAAGAGTCCCCCAGATGTCTCAGTCCATTCCAGAGGAACCTCTTTGCCCTGCACTGGCTCATCTTTCACGCCGAGGATCGACTCACACCACGGTGGCACGTGGGACAGCCCTGTGGGAAAGCCTCGAGGGAAAACCACAGATCCTTTGATCCCCGCGACGGGAAGCGAGACTTTGCTGCTACAGCCTGGAAGGAAAGCGCACGTGCATGCCCCCACTCGACACGAGGCCTGACTCCCCTGGGGAGACTCCAGAAGTACCCAAAGATCCATGTCAGCCCCTGAGAGGAATCCTCGGTTCCGGCCCTGACTCCACACAAGGTTTTTGGCCCCGGTATCGACGGGAGAGGAATCCCGAGAGGCCCCGCATGAACTCGAATGGGGACTGGCCTCTCCTGAGGCCACCAGGGCGGGTCCGTGAGATCCCCGTCGTAACTCGACAACACCTGCCCCAACTCGCGAAAATCCAGGAAGATCTCCCTTCCAGACGAGATGAGGCCTATTTCCAATGAGGCGTCTGGAGACTAATGACACCTAACCTCTGGAACTTCGAAAGGGTCTTTCACACCCTTGCTGCAACTCAAGAAGTTCACCGCCATACCCGTCTCCACTCGAGAGGAAGCACGAGGTTCGGCCCACATCCAGAGGAGCCCCGTTTCCCCCTCGGAGCTCGAGATGAGGGATCCTTTCCCTGCTTTCAACGGGAAAGAATTCCCGGCGTTCCCGTCGCATCTCAAGAGGAGGCACTCTCAACAGGAAAGGCGAGAGGAACTCCATGGTCGTACCACCATTCCAAGAGTCCCCCAGATGTCTCAGTCCATTCCAGAGGAACCTCTTTGCCCTGCACTGGCTCATCTTTCACGCCGAGGATCGACTCACACCACGGTGGCAGGTGGGACAGCCCTGTGGGAAAACCTCGAGGGAAAGCCTCGAGGGAAAACCACAGATCCTTTGATCCACGCGACGGGAAGTGTGACATTGCTGCTACAGCCTGGAAGGAAAGCGCACGTGCATGCCCCCACTCGAGACGAGGCCTGATCCCCTGGGGAGACTCCAGAAGTACCCAAAGATCCATGTCAGCCCCTGAGAGGAATCCTCGGTTCCGGCCCTGACTCCACAAAAGGTTTTTGTCCCCGGTATCGACCGGAGAGGAATCCCGAGAGGCCCCCTAGCACCTCGTATGAGGACTGGCCTCTCCTGAGGCCACCAGGGCGGGTCCCTGAGGTCCCAGTCGTAACTCGAGAACACCTGCCGCAACTCGAGAAAATCCAGGAAGTTCTCCCTTCCAGGCGAGATGAGGCCTATTTCCGATGAGGCGTCTGGAGACTAATGACACCTAACCTCTGGAACTTCGAAAGGGTCTTTCACACCCTTGCTGCAACTCAAGAAGTTCACCGCCATACCCGTCTCCACTCGAGAGGAAGCACGATGGTCCCGCCCACATCCAGAGGAGCCCCGTTTCCCACTCGTAGCTCGAGATGAGGGATCCTTTCCCTCCTTTCAACGGGAAAGAATTCCCGGCGTTCCCGTCGCATCTCAAGAGGAGGCACTCTCAACAGGAAAGGCGAGAGGAACTCCATGGTCGTACCACCATTCCAAGAGTCCCCCAGATGTCTCAGTCCATTCCAGAGGAACCTCTTTGCCCTGCACTGGCTCATCTTTCACGCCGAGGATCGACTCACACCACGGTGGCACGTGGGACAGCCCTGTGGGAAAGCCTCGAGGGAAAGCCTCGAGGGAAAACCACAGATCCTTTGATCCACGCGACGGGAAGCGTGACATTGCTGCTACAGCCTGGAAGGAAAGCGCACGTGCATGCCCCCACTCGAGACGAGGCCTGACTCCCCTGGGGATACTCCAGAAGTACCCAAAGATCCATGTCAGCCCCTGAGAGGAATCCTCGGTTCCGGCCCTGACTCCACACAAGGTTTTTGGCCCCGGTATCGACGGGAGAGGAATCCCGAGAGGCCCCCTAGCACCTCGCATGGGGACTGGCCTCTCCTGAGGCCACCAGGGCGGGTCCCTGAGGTCCCCGTCGTAACTCGAGAACACCTGCCGCAACTCAAGAAAATCCAGGAAGTACTCCCTTCCAGGCGAGATGAGGCCTATTTCCGATGAGGCGTCTGGAGACTAATGACACCTAACCTCTGGAACTTCGAAAGGATCTTTCACACCCTTGCTGCAACTCAAGAAGTTCACCGCCATACCCGTCTCCACTCGAGAGGAAGCACGATGGTCCCGCCCACATCCAGAGGAGCCCAGTTTCCCCCTCGTAGCTCGAGATGAGGGATCCTTTCCCTGCTTTCAACAGGAAAGTATTCCCGGCGTTCCCGTCGCATCTCAAGAGGAGGCACTCTCAACAGGAAAGGCGAGAGGAATTCCGTGGTCGTACCACCATTTCAAGAGTCCCCCAGATGTCTCAGTCCATTCCAGAATAAACTCTTTGCCCTGCACTGATTCATCTTTCACGCCGAGGATCGACTCACACCACGGTGGCACGTGGGACAGCCCTGTGGGAAAGCCTCGAGGGAAAGCCTCGAGGGAAAACCACAGATCGTTTGATCCACGCGACGGGAAGCGTGACATTGCTGCTACAGCCTGGAAGGAAAGCGCACGTGCATGCCCCCACTCGAGACGAGGCCTGACTCCCCTGGGGAGACTCCAGAAGTACCCAAAGATCCATGTCAGCCCCTGAGAGGAATCCTCGTTTCCGGCCCTGACTCCACACAAGGTTTTTGGCCCCGGTATCGATGGGAGAGGAATCCCGAGAGGCCCCCTAGCACCTCGCATGGGGACTGGCCTCTCCTGAGGCCACCAGGGCGGGTCCCTGAGGTCCCCGTCGTAACTCGAGAACACCTGCCGCAACTCGAGAAAATCCAGGAAGTTCTCCCTTCCAGGCGAGATGAGGCCTATTTCCGATGAGGCGTCTGGAGACTAATGACACCTAACCTCTGGAACTTCGAAAGGGTCTTTCACACCCTTGCTGCAACTCAAGAAGTTCACCGCCATACCCGGCTCCACTCGAGAGGAAGCACGATGGTCCCGCCCACATCCAGAGGAGCCCCGTTTCCCCCTCGGAGCTCGAGATGAGGGATCCTTTCCCTGCTTTCAACGGGAAAGAATTCCCGGCGTTGCCGTCGCATCTCAAGAGGAGGCACTCTCAACAGGAAAGGCGAGAGGAACTCCATGGTCGTACCACCATTCCAAGAGTCCCCCAGATGTCTCAGTCCATTCCAGAGGAACCTCTTGGCCCTGCACTGGCTCATCTTTCACGCCGAGGATCGACTCACACCACGGTGGCACATGGGACAGCCCTGTGGGAAAGCCTCGAGGGAAAGCCTCGAGGGAAAACCACAGATCCTTTGATCCACGCGACGGGAAGCATGACATTGCTGCTACAGCCTGGAAGGAAAGCGAACGTGCATGCCCCCACTCGAGACGAGGCCTGACTCCCCTGGGGATACTCCAGAAGTACCCAAAGATCCATGTCAGCCCCTGAGAGGAATCCTCGGTTCCGGCCCTGACTCCACACAAGGTTTTTGGCCCCGGTATCGACGGGAGAGGAATCCCGAGAGGCCCCCTAGCACCTCGCATGGGGACTGGCCTCTCCTGAGGCCACCAGGGCGGGTCCCTGAGGTCCCCGTCGTAACTCGAGAACACCTGCCGCAACTCTAGAAAATCCAGGAAGTTCTCCCTTCCACGCCAGATGAGGCCTATTTCCGATGAGGCGTCTGGAGACTAATGACACCTAACCTCTGGAACTTCGAAAGGGTCTTTCACACCCTTGCTGCAACTCAAGAAGTTCACCGCCATACCCGTCTCCACTCGAGAGGAAGCACGATGGTCCCGCCCACATCCAGAGGAGCCCCGTTTCCCCCTCGTAGCTCGAGATGAGGGATCCTTTCCCTGCTTTCAACGGGAAAGAATTCCCGGCGTTCCCGTCGCATCTCAAGAGGAGGCACTCTCAACAGGAAAGGCAAGAGGAACTCCATGGTCGTACCACCATTCCAAGAGTCCCCCAGATATCTCAGTCCATTCCAGAGGAACCTCATTGCCCTGCACTGGCTCATCTTTCACGCCGAGGATCGACTCACACCACGGTGGCACGTGGGACAGCCCTGTGTAAAGCCTCGAGGGAAAACCTCGAGGGAAAACCACAGATCCTTTGATCCACGCCACGGGAAGTGTGACATTGCTGCTAGAGCCTGGAGGAAAGCGCACGTGCATGCCCCCACTCGAGACGAGGCCTGACTCCCCTGGGGAAACTCCAGAAGTACCCAAAGATCCATGTCAGCCCTTGAGAGGAATCCTCGGTTCCGGCCCTGACTGTACAAAAGGTTTTTCGCCCTTGTATCGACGGGAGAGGAATCCCGAGAGGCCCCCTAGCACCTCGCATGGGTACTGGCCTCTCGTGAGGCCACCAGGGCGGGTCCCTGAGGTCCCCGTCGTAACTCGAGAACACCTGCCGCAACTCAAGAAAATCCAGGAAGTTCTCCCTTCCAGGCGAGATGAGGCCTATTTCCGATGAGGCGTCTGGAGACTAATGACACCTAACCTCTGGAACTTCGAAAGGATCTTTCACACCCTTGCTGCAACTCAAGAAGTTCACCGCCATACCCGTCTCCACTCGAGAGGAAGCACGATGGTCCCGCCCACATCCAGAGGAGCCCCGTTTCCCCCTCGTAGCTCGAGATGAGGGATCCTTCCCCTGTTTCAACAGGAAAGAATTCCCGGCGTTCCCGTCGCATCTCAAGAGGAGGCACTATCAACAGGAAAGGCGAGAGGAACTCCGTGGTCGTACCACCATTCCAAGAGTCCCCCAGATGTCTCAGTCCATTCCAGAATAACCTCTTTGCCCTGCACTGGTTCATCTTTCACGCCGAGGATCGACTCACACCACGGTGGCACGTGGGACAGCCCTGTGGGAAAGCCTCGAGGGAAAGCCTCGAGGGAAAACCACAGATCCTTTGATCCACGCGACGGGAAGCGTGACATTGCTGCTACAGCCTGGAAGGAAAGCGCACGTGCATGTCCCCACTCGAGACGAGGCCTGACTCCCCTGGGGAGACTCCACAAGTACCCAAAGATCCATGTCAGCCCCTGAGAGGAATCCTCGTTTCCGGCCCTGACTCCACACAAGGTTTTTGGCCCCGGTATCGATGGGAGAGGAATCCCGAGAGGTCCCCTAGCACCTCGCATGGGGACTGGCCTCTCCTGAGGCCACCAGGGCGGGTCCCTGAGGTCCCCGTCGTAACTCGAGAACACCTGCTGCAACTCGAGAAAATCCAGGAAGTTCTCCCTTCCAGGCGAGATGAGGCCTATTTCCGATGAGGCGTCTGGAGACTAATGACACCTAACCTCTGGAACTTCGAAAGGGTCTTTCACACCCTTGCTGCAACTCAAGAAGTTCACCGCCATACCCGTCTCCACTCGAGAGGAAGCACGATGGTACTGCCCACATCCAGAGGAGCCCCGTTTCCCCCTCTTAGCTCGAGATGAGGGATCCTTTCCCTGCATTCAACGGGAAAGAATTCACGGTGTTCCCGTCGCATCTCAAGATTAGGCACTCTCAACAGGAAAGGCGAGAGGAACTCCATGGTCGTACCACCGTTCCAAGAGTCCCCCAGATGTCTCAGTCTATTCCAGAGGAATCTCTTTGCCCTGAACTGGCTCATCTTTCACGCCGAGGATCGACTCACACCACGGAGGCAAGTGGGACAGCCCTGTGGGAAAGCCTCGAGGGAAAGCCTCGAGGGAAAACCACAGATCCTTTGTTCCACGCGACGGGAAGCGTGACATTGCTGCTACAGCCTGGAGGAAAGCGCACGTGCATGCCCCCACACGAGACGAGGCCTGATTCCCCTGGGGAGACTCCACAAGTACCCAAAGATCCATGTCAGCCCCTGAGAGGAATCCTCGGTTCCGGCCCCGACTCTACACAAGGATTTTGGTCCCGGTATCGACGGGAGAGGAATCCCCAGAGGCCCCCTAGCACCTCGCATGGGGACTGGCCTCTCCTGAGGCCAGCAGGGCGGGTCCCTGAGGTCCCCGTCGTAACTCGAGAACACCTGCCGCAACTCGAGAAAATCCAGGAAGTTCTCCCTTCCAGGCGAGATGAGGCCTATTTCCGATGAGGCGTCTGGAGACTAATGACACCTAACCTCTGGAACTTCGAAAGGATCTTTCACACCCTTGCTGCAACTCAAGAAGTTCACCGCCATACCCGTCTCCACTCGAGAGGAAGCACGATGGTCCCGCCCACATCCAGAGGAGCCCCGTTTCCCCCTCGTAGCTCGAGATGAAGGATCCTTTCCCTGCTTTCAACAGGAAAGAATTCCCGGCGTTCCCGTCCCATCTCAAGAGGAGGCACTCTCAACAGGAAAGGCGAGAGGAATTCCGTGGTCGTACCACCATTCCAAGAGTCCCCCAGATGTCTCAGTCCATTCCAGAAGAACCTCTTTGCCCTGCAC
Organism: Capricornis sumatraensis; assembly: GCF_032405125.1. Lineage (NCBI taxonomy): Eukaryota > Metazoa > Chordata > Mammalia > Artiodactyla > Bovidae > Capricornis > Capricornis sumatraensis. The sequence goes on from NW_027184619.1 coordinate 1,082,411, forward strand.
TGGTTCATCTTTCACGCCGAGGATCGACTCACACCACGGTGGCACGTGGGACAGCCCTGTGGGAAAGCCTCGAGGGAAAGCCTTGAGGGAAAAACACAGATCCTTTGATCCACGCGACGGGAAGCGTGACATTGCTGCTACAGCCTGGAAGGAAAGCGCACGTGCATGCCCCCACTCGAGACGAGGCCTGACTCCCCTGGGGAGACTCCACAAGTACCCAAAGATCCATGTCAGCCCCTGAGAGGAATCCTCGTTTCCGGCCCTGACTCCACACAAGGTTTTTGGCCCCGGTATCGATGGGAGAGGAATCCCGAGAGGTCCCCTAGCACCTCGCATGGGGACTGGCCTCTCCTGAGGCCACCAGGGCGGGTCCCTGAGGTCCCCGTCGTAACTCGAGAACACCTGCCGCAACTCGAGAAAATCCAGGAAGTTCTCCCGTCCAGGCGAGATGAGGCCTATTTCCGATGAGGCGTCTGGAGACTAATGACACCTAAACTCTGGAACTTCGAAAGGGTCTTTCACACCCTTGCTGCAACTCAAGAAGTTCTGCGCCATACCCGTCTCCACTCGAGAGGAAGCACGATGGTTCTGCCCACATCCAGAGGAGCCCCGTTTCCCCCTCTTAGCTCGAGATGAGGGATCCTTTCCCTGCATTCAACGGGAAAGAATTCCCGGCGTTCCCGTCGCATCTCAAGATTAGGCACTCTCAACAGGAAAGGCGAGAGGAACTCCATGGTCGTACCACCATTCCAAGAGTCCCCCAGATGTCTCAGTCCATTCCAGAGGAACCTCTTTGCCCTGCACTGGCTCATCTTTCACGCCGAGGATCGACTCACACCACGGTGGCACGTGGGACAGCCCTGTGGGAAAGCCTCGAGGGAAAGCCTCGAGGGAAAACCACAGATCCTTTGATCCATGCGACGGGAAGCCTGACATTGCTGCTACAGCCTGGAGGAAGGCGCACGTGCATGCCCCCACTCGAGACGAGGCCTGACTCCCCTGGGGAGACTCCAGAAGTACCCAAAGATCCATGTCAGCCCCTGAGAGGAATCCTCGGTTCCGGCCCTGACTCTACACAAGGTTTTTGGCCCCGGTATCGACGGGAGAGGAATCTCGAGAGGCACCCAAGCACGTCGCAAGGGGACTGGCCTCTCCTGAGGCCACCAGGGCGGGTCCCTGAGGTCCCCGTCGTAACTCGAGAACACCTGCCGCAACTCGAGAAAATCCAGGAAGTTCTCCCTTCCAGGCGAGATGAGGCCTATTTCCGATGAGGTGTCTGGAGACTAATGACACCTAACCTCTGGAACTTCGAAAGGATCTTTCACACCCAGGCTGCAACACAAGAAGTTCACCGCCATACCCGTCTCCACTCGAGAGGAAGCACGATGGTCCCGCCCACATCCAGAGGAGCCCCGTTTCCCCCTCGTAGCTCGAGATGAGGGATCCTTTCCCTGCTTTCAACGGGAAAGAATTCCCGGCGTTCCCGTCGCATCTCAAGATTAGGCACTCTCAACAGGAAAGGCGAGAGGAACTCAATGGTCGTACCACCATTCCAAGAGTCCCCCAGATGTCTCAGTCCCTTCCAGAGGAAGCTCTTTGCCCTGCACTAGCTCATCTTTCACGCCGAGGATCGACTCACACCACGGAGGCAAGTGGGACAGCCCTGTGGGAAAGCCTTGAGGGAAAGCCTCGAGGGAAAACCACAGATCCTTTGATCCAGGTGACGGGAAGCGTGACATTGCTGCTACAGCCTGGAAGGAAAGCGCACGTGCATGCCCCCACACGGGACGAGGCCTAACTCCCCTGGGGAGACTCCAGAAGTACCCAAAGATCCATGTCAGCCCCTGAGAAGAATCCTCGCTTCCGGCCCTGACTCCACACAAGGTTTTTGGCCCCGGTATCGACGGGAGAGGAATCCCGAGAGGCCCCCTAGCACCTCGCATGGGGACTGGCCTCTCCTGAGGGCACCAGGGCGGGTCCCTGAGGTCCCTGTCGAAACACGAGAACACCTGCCGCATCTCGAGAAAATCCAGGAAGTTCTCCCTTCCAGGCGAGATGAGGCCTATTTCCGATGAGACGTCTGGAGACTAATGACACCTAACCTCTGGAACTTCAAAAGGGTCTTTCACACCCTTGTTGCAACTCAAGAAGTTCACCGCCATACCCATCTCCACTCGAGAGGAAGCACGATGGTACCGCCCACATCCAGAGGAGCCCCGTTTCCCCCTGTTAGCTCGTAATGAGGGATCCTTTCCCTGCTTTCAAAGGGAAAGAATTCCCGGCGTTCCCGTCGCATCTCAAGATTAGGCACTCTCAACAGGAAAGGCGAGAGGAACTCCATGGTCGTACCACCATTCCAAGAGTCCCCCAGATGTCTCAGTCCATTCCAGAGGAACCTCTTTGCCCTGCACTGGCTCATCTTTCACGCCGAGGATCAACTCACACCACGGTGGCACGTAGGACAGCCCTGTGGGAAAGCCTCGAGGGAAAGCCTCGAGGGAAAACCACAGATCCTTTGATCCACGCGACGGGAAGCCTGACATTGCTGCTACAGCCTGGAGGAAAGCGCACGTGCATGCCCCCACTCGAGACGAGGCCTGACTCCCCTGGGGAGACTCCAGACGTACCCAAAGATCCATGTCAGCCCCTGAGAGGAATCCTCGGTTCCGGCCCTGACTCTACACAAGGTTTTTGGCCCCGGTATCGACGGAAGAGGAATCTCGAGAGGCACCCAAGCACCTCGCAAGGGGACTGGCCTCTCCTGAGGCCACCAGGGCGGGTCCCTGAGGTCCCCGTCGTAACTCGAGAACACCTGCCGCAACTCGAGAAAATCCAGGAAGTTCTCCCTTCCAGGCGAGATGAGGCCTATTTCCGATGAGGTGTCTGCAGACTAATGACACCTAACCTCTGGAACTTCGAAAGGATCTTTCACACCCTGGCTGCAACTCAAGAAGTTCACCGCCATACCCGTCTCCACTCGAGAGGAAGCACGATGGTCCCGCCCACATCCAGAGGAGCCCCGTTTCCCCCTCGTAGCTCGAGATGAGGGATCCTTTCCCTGATTTCAACGGGAAAGAATTCCCGGCGTTCCCGTCGCATCTCAAGAGGAGGCACTCTCAACAGGAAAGGCGAGAGGAATTCCGTGGTCGTACCACCATTCCAAGAGTCCCCCAGATGTCTCAGTCCATTCCAGAGGAAGCTCTTTGCCCTGCACTGGCTCATCTTTCACGCCGAGGATCGACTCACACCACGGTGGCACGTGGGACAGCCCTGTGGGAAAGCCTCGAGGGAAAGCCTTGAGGGAAAACCACAGATGCTTTGATCCACCCGACGGGAAGCGTGACATTGCAGCTGCAGCCTGGAAGGAAAGCGCACGTGCATGCCCCCACTCGAGACGAGGCCTGACTCCCCTGGGGAGACTCCAGAAGTACCCAAAGATCCATGTCAGCCCCTGAGAGGAATCCTCGGTTCCGGCCCTGACTCTACACAAGGTTTTTGGCCCCGGTATCGACGGGAGAGGAATCCCGAGAGGCCCCCTAGCACCTCGCATGGGAACTGGCCTCTCCTGAGGCCATCAGGGCGGGTCCCTGAGGTCCCCGTCGTAACTCGAGAACACCTGCCGCAACTCGAGAAAATCCAGGAAGTTCTCCCTTCCAGGCGAGATGAGGCCTATTTCCGATGAGGCGTCTGGAGACTAATGACACCTAACATCTGGAACTTCGAAAGGGTCTTTCACACCCTTGCTTCAACTCAAGAAGTTCACCGCCATACCCGTCTCCACTCGAGAGGAAGCACGATGGTACCGCCCACATCCAGAGGAGCCCCGTTTCCCCCTCTTAACTCGAGATGAGGTATCCTTTCCCTGCTTTCAACGGGAAAGAATTCCCGGCGTTCCCGTCGCATCTCAAGATTAGGCACTCTCAACAGGATAGGCGAGAGGAACTCAATGGTCGTACCACCATTCCAAGAGTCCCCCAGATGTCTCAGTCCATTCCAGAGGAAGCTCTTTGCCCTGCACTGGCTCATCTTTCACGCCGAGGATCGACTCACACCACGGAGGCAAGTGGGACAGCCCCGTGGGAAAGCCTCGAGGGAAAGCCTCGAGGGAAAACCACAGATCCTTTGATCCACGCGACGGGAAGCGTGACATTGCTGCTACAGCCTGGAAGGAAAGCGCACGTGCATGCCCCCACACGGGACGAGGCCTAACTCCCCTGGGGAGACTCCAGAAGTACCCAAAGATCCATGTCAGCCCCTGAAAAGAATCCTCGCTTCCGGCCCTGACTCCACACAAGGTTTTTGGCCCCGGTATCGACGGGAGAGGAATCCCGAGAGGCCCCCTAGCACCTCGCATGGGGACTGGCCTCTCCTGAGGGCACCAGGGCGGGTCCCTGAGGTCCCCGTCGAAACTCGAGAACACCTGCCGCAACTCGAGAAAATCCAGGAAGTTCTCCCTTCCAGGCGAGATGAGGCCTATTTCCGATGAGACGTCTGGAGACTAATGACACCTAACCTCTGGAACTTCGAAAGGGTCTTTCACACCCTTGTTGCAACTCAAGAAGTTCACCGCCATACCCATCTCCACTCGAGAGGAAGCACGATGGTACCGCCCACATCCAGAGGAGCCCCGTTTCCCCCTGTTAGCTCGTAATGAGGGATCCTTTCCCTGCTTTCAAAGGGAAAGAATTCCCGGCGTTCCCGTCGCATCTCAAGATTAGGCACTCTCAACAGGAAAGGCGAGAGGAACTCCATGGTCGTACCACCATTCCAAGAGTCCCCCAGATGTCTCAGTCCATTCCAGAGGAATCTCTTTGCCCTGCACTGGCTCATCTTTCACGCCGAGGATCAACTCACACCACGGTGGCACGTAGGACAGCCCTGTAGGAAAGCCTCGAGGGAAAGCCTCGAGGGAAAACCACAGATCCTTTGATCCACGCGACGGGAAGCCTGACATTGCTGCTACAGCCTGGAGGAAAGCGCACGTGCATGCCCCCACTCGAGACGAGGCCTGACTCCCCTGGGGAGACTCCAGAAGTACCCAAAGATCCATGTCAGCCCCTGAGAGGAATCCTCGGTTCCGGCCCTGACTCTACACAAGGTTTTTGGCCCCGGTATCGACGGGAGAGGAATCTCGAGAGGCACCCAAGCACCTCGCAAGGGGACTGGCCTCTCCTGAGGCCACCAGGGCGGGTCCCTGAGGTCCCCGTCGTAACTCGAGAACACCTGCCGCAACTCGAGAAAATCCAGGAAGTTCTCCCTTCCAGGCGAGATGAGGCCTATTTCCGATGAGGTGTCTGCAGACTAATGACACCTAACCTCTGGAACTTCGAAAGGATCTTTCACACCCTGGCTGCAACTCAAGAAGTTCACCGCCATACCCGTCTCCACTCGAGAGGAAGCATGATGGTCCCGCCCACATCCAGAGGAGCCCCGTTTCCCCCTCGTAGCTCGAGATGAGGGATCCTTTCCCTGCTTTCAACGGGAAAGAATTCCCGGCGTTCCCGTCGCATCTCAAGAGGAGGCACTCTCAACAGGAAAGGCGAGAGGAATTCCGTGGTCGTACCACCATTCCAAGAGTCCCCCAGATGTCTCAGTCCATTCCAGAGGAAGCTCTTTGCCCTGCACTGGCTCATCTTTCACGCCGAGGATCGACTCACACCACGGTGGCACGTGGGACAGCCTTGTGGGAAAGCCTCGAGGGAAAGCCTTGAGGGAAAACCACAGATGCTTTGATCCACCCGACGGGAAGCGTGACATTGCTGCTACAGCCTGGAAGGAAAGCGCACGTGCATGCCCCCACTCGAGACGAGGCCTGACTCCCCTGGGGAGACTCCAGAAGTACCCAAAGATCCATGTCAGCCCCTGAGAGGAGTCCTCGGTTCCGGCCCTGACTCTACACAAGGTTTTTGGCCCCGGTATCGACGGGAGAGGAATCTCGAGAGGCACCCAAGCACCTCGCAAGGGGACTGGCCTCTCCTGAGGCCACCAGGGCGGGTCCCTGAGGTCCCCGTCGTAACTCGAGAACACCTGCCGCAACTCGAGAAAATCCAGGAAGTTCTCCCTTCCAGGCGAGATGAGGCCTATTTCCGATGAGGTGTCTGGAGACTAATGACACCTAACCTCTGGAACTTCGAAAGGATCTTTCACACCCAGGCTGCAACACAAGAAGTTCACCGCCATACCCGTCTCCACTCGAGAGGAAGCACGATGGTACCGCCCACATCCAGAGGAGCCCCGTTTCCCCCTCGTAGCTCGAGATGAGGGATCCTTTCCCTGCTTTCAACGGGAAAGAATTCCCGGCGTTCCCGTCGCATCTCAAGAGGAGGCACTCTCAACAGGAAAGGCGAGAGGAATTCCGTGGTCGTACCACCATTCCAAGAGTCCCCCAGATGTCTCAGTCCATTCCAGAGGAAGCTCTTTGCCCTGCACTGGCTCATCTTTCACGCCGAGGATCGACTCACACCACGGTGGCACGTGGGACAGCCCTGTGGGAAAGCCTCGAGGGAAAGCCTTGAGGGAAAACCACAGATGCTTTGATCCACCCGACGGGAAGCGTGACATTGCTGCTACAGCCTGGAAGGAAAGCGCACGTGCATGCCCCCACTCGAGACGAGGCCTGACTCCCCTGGTGAGACTCCAGAAGTACCCAAAGATCCATGTCAGCCCCTGAAAGGAATCCTCGTTTCCGGCCATGACTCCACACAAGGTTTTTGGCCCCGGTATCGACGGGAGAGGAATCCCGAGAGGCCCCCTAGCACCTCGCATGGGAACTGGCCTCTCCTGAGGCCACCAGGGCGGGTCCCTGAGGTCCCCGTCGTAACTCGAGAACACCTGCCGCAACTCGAGAAAATCCAGGAAGTTCTCCCTTCCAGGCGAGATGAGGCCTATTTCCGATGAGGCGTCTGGAGACTAATGACACCTAACATCTGGAACTTCGAAAGGGTCTTTCACACCCTTGCTTCAACTCAAGAAGTTCACCGCCATACCCGTCTCCACTCGAGAGGAAGCACGATGGTACCGCCCACATCCAGAGGAGCCCCGTTTCCCCCTCTTAACTCGAGATGAGGTATCCTTTCCCTGCTTTCAACGGGAAAGAATTCCCGGCGTTCCCGTCGCATCTCAAGATTAGGCACTCTCAACAGGAAAGGCCAGAGGAACTCAATGGTCGTACCACCATTCCAAGAGTCCCCCAGATGTCTCAGTCCATTCCAGAGGAAGCTCTTTGCCCTGCACTGGCTCATCTTTCACGCCGAGGATCGACTCACACCACGGAGGCAAGTGGGACAGCCCTGTGGGAAAGCTTCGAGGGAAAGCCTCGAGGGAAAACCACAGATCCTTTGATCCACGCGACGGGAAGCGTGACATTGCTGCTACAGCCTGGAAGGAAAGCGCACGTGCATGCCCCCACACGGGACGAGGCCTAACTCCCCTTGGGAGACTCCAGAAGTACCCAAAGATCCATGTCAGCCCCTGAGAGGAATCCTCGCTTCCGGCCCTGACTCCACACAAGGTTTTTGGCCCCGGTATCGACGGGAGAGGAATCCCGAGAGGCCCCCTAGCACCTCGCATGGGGACTGGCCTCTCCTGAGGCCACCAGGGCGGGTCCCTGAGGTCCCCGTCGTAACTCGAGAACATCTGCCGCAACTCGAGAAAATCCAGGAAGTTCTCCCTTCCAGGCGAGATGAGGCCTATTTCCGATGAGACGTCTGGAGACTAATGACACCTAACCTCTGGAACTTCGAAAGGGTCTTTCACACCCTTGCTGCAACTCAAGAAGTTCACCGCCATACCCATCTCCACTCGAGAGGTAGCACGATGGTACCGCCCACATCCAGAGGAGCCCCGTTTCCCCCTGTTAGCTCGTAATGAGGGATCCTTTCCCTGCTTTCAACGGGAAAGAATTCCCGGCGTTCCCGTCGCATCTCAAGATTAGGCACTCTCAACAGGAAAGGCGAGAGGAACTCCATGGTCGTACCACCATTCCAAGAGTCCCCCAGATGTCTCAGTCCATTCCAGAGGAACCTCTTTGCCCTGCACTGGCTCATCTTTCACGCCGAGGATCGACTCACACCACGGTGGCACGTAGGACAGCCCTGTGGGAAAGCCTCGAGGGAAAGCCTCGAGGGAAAACCACAGATCCTTTGATCCACGCGACGGGAAGCGTGACATTGCTGCTACAGCCTGGAGGAAAGCGCACGTGCATGCCCCCACTCGAGACGAGGCCTGACTCCCCTGGGGAGACTCCAGAAGTACCCAAAGATCCATGTCAGCCCCTGAGAGGAATCCTCGGTTCCGGCCCTGACTCCACACAAGGTTTTTGGCCCCGGTATCGACGGGAGAGGAATCTCGAGAGGCACCCAAGCAACTCGCAAGGGGACTGGCATCTCCTGAGGCCACCAGGGCGGGTCCCTGAGGTCCCCGTCGTAACTAGAGAACACCTGCCGCAACTCGAGAAAATCCAGGAAGTTCTCCCTTCCAGGCGAGATGAGGCCTATTTCCGATGAGGCGTCTGGAGACTAATGACACCTAACCTCTGGAACTTCGAAAGGGTCTTTCACACCCTTGCTGCAACTCAAGAAGTTCACCGCCATACCTGTCTCCACTCGAGAGGAAGCACGATGGTCCCGCCGACATCCAGAGGAGCCCCATTTCCCCCTCGTAGCTCGAGATGAGGGATCTTTTCCCTGCTTTCAACGGGAAAGAATTCCCGGAGTTCCCGTCGCATCTCAAGAGGAGGCACTCTCAACAGGAAAGGCGAGAGGAATTCTGTGGTCGTACCACCATTCCAAGAGTCCCCCAGATGTCTCAGTCAATTCCAGAGGAAGCTCTTTGCCCTGCACTGGCTCATCTTTCACGCCGAGGATCGACTCACACCACGGTGGCACGTGGGATAGCCCTGTGGGAAAGCCTCGTGGGAAAGCCTTGAGGGAAAACCACAGATCCTTTGATCCACGCGACGGGAAGCGTGACATTGCTGCTACAGCCTGGAAGGAAAGCGCACGTGCATGCCCCCACTCGAGACGATGCCTGACTCCCCTGGGGAGACTCCAGAAGTACCCAAAGATCCATGTCAGCCCCTGAGAGGAATCCTCGGTTCCGGCCCTGACTCTACACAAGGTTTTTGGCCCCGGTATCGACGGGAGAGGAATCTCGAGAGGCACCCAAGCACCTCGCAAGGGGACTGGCCTCTCCTGAGGCCACCAGGGCGGGTCCCTGAGGTCCCCGTCGTAACTCGAGAACACCTGCCGCAACTCGAGAAAATCCAGGAAGTTCTCCCTTCCAGGCGAGATGAGGCCTATTTCCGATGAGGTGTCTGCAGACTAATGACACCTAACCTCTGGAACTTCGAAAGGATCTTTCACACCCTGGCTGCAACTCAAGAAGTTCACCGCCATACCCGTCTCCACTCGAGAGGAAGCATGATGGTCCCGCCCACATCCAGAGGAGCCCCGTTTCCCCCTCGTAGCTCGAGATGAGGGATCCTTTCCCTGCTTTCAACGGGAAAGAATTCCCGGCGTTCCCGTCGCATCTCAAGAGGAGGCACTCTCAACAGGAAAGGCGAGAGGAATTCCGTGGTCGTACCACCATTCCAAGAGTCCCCCAGATGTCTCAGTCCATTCCAGAGGAACCTCTTTGCCCTGCACTGGCTCATCTTTCACGCCGAGGATCGACTCACACCACGGTGGCACGTGGGACAGCCTTGTGGGAAAGCCTCGAGGGAAAGCCTTGAGGGAAAACCACAGATGCTTTGATCCACCCGACGGGAAGCGTGACATTGCTGCTACAGCCTGGAAGGAAAGCGCACGTGCATGCCCCCACTCGAGACGAGGCCTGACTCCCCTGGGGAGACTCCAGAAGTACCCAAAGATCCATGTCAGCCCCTGAGAGGAATCCTCGGTTCCGGCCCTGACTCTACACAAGGTTTTTGGCCCCGGTATCGACGGGAGAGGAATCTCGAGAGGCACCCAAGCACCTCGCAAGGGGACTGGCCTCTCCTGAGGCCACCAGGGCGGGTCCCTGAGGTCCCCGTCGTAACTCGAGAACACCTGCCGCAACTCGAGAAAATCCAGGAAGTTCTCCCTTCCAGGCGAGATGAGGCCTATTTCCGATGAGGTGTCTGGAGACTAATGACACCTAACCTCTGGAACTTCGAAAGGATCTTTCACACCCAGGCTGCAACACAAGAAGTTCACCGCCATACCCGTCTCCACTCGAGAGGAAGCACGATGGTACCGCCCACATCCAGAGGAGCCCCGTTTCCCCCTCGTAGCTCGAGATGAGGGATCCTTTCCCTGCTTTCAACGGGAAAGAATTCCCGGCGTTCCCGTCGCATCTCAAGAGGAGGCACTCTCAACAGGAAAGGCGAGAGGAATTCCGTGGTCGTACCACCATTCCAAGAGTCCCCCAGATGTCTCAGTCCATTCCAGAGGAAGCTCTTTGCCCTGCACTGGCTCATCTTTCACGCCGAGGATCGACTCACACCACGGTGGCACGTGGGACAGCCCTGTGGGAAAGCCTCGAGGGAAAGCCTTGAGGGAAAACCACAGATGCTTTGATCCACCCGACGGGAAGCGTGACATTGCTGCTACAGCCTGGAAGGAAAGCGCACGTGCATGCCCCCACTCGAGACGAGGCCTGACTCCCCTGGTGAGACTCCAGAAGTACCCAAAGATCCATGTCAGCCCCTGAGAGGAATCCTCGTTTCCGGCCATGACTCCACACAAGGTTTTTGGCCCCGGTATCGACGGGAGAGGAATCCCGAGAGGCCCCCTAGCACCTCGCATGGGAACTGGCCTCTCCTGAGGCCACCAGGGCGGGTCCCTGAGGTCCCCGTCGTAACTCGAGAACACCTGCCGCAACTCGAGAAAATCCAGGAAGTTCTCCCTTCCAGGCGAGATGAGGCCTATTTCCGATGAGGCGTCTGGAGACTAATGACACCTAACATCTGGAACTTCGAAAGGGTCTTTCACACCCTTGCTTCAACTCAAGAAGTTCACCGCCATACCCGTCTCCACTCGAGAGGAAGCACGATGGTACCGCCCACATCCAGAGGAGCCCCGTTTCCCCCTGTCAGCTCGTAATGAGGGATCCTTTCCCTGCTTTCAACGGGAAAGAATTCCCGGCGTTCCCGTCGCATCTCAAGATTAGGCACTCTCAACAGGAAAGGCGAGAGGAACTCCATGGTCGTACCACCATTCCAAGAGTCCCCCAGATGTCTCAGTCCATTCCAGAGGAACCTCTTTGCCCTGCACTGGCTCATCTTTCACGCCGAGGATCGACTCACACCACGGTGGCACGTAGGACAGCCCTGTGGGAAAGCCTCGAGGGAAAGCCTCGAGGGAAAACCACAGATCCTTTGATCCACGCGACGGGAAGCGTGACATTGCTGCTACAGCCTGGAGGAAAGCGCACGTGCATGCCCCCACTCGAGACGAGGCCTGACTCCCCTGGGGAGACTCCAGAAGTACCCAAAGATCCATGTCAGCCCCTGAGAGGAATCCTCGGTTCCGGCCCTGACTCCACACAAGGTTTTTGGCCCCGGTATCGACGGGAGAGGAATCTCGAGAGGCACCCAAGCACCTCGCAAGGGGACTGGCATCTCCTGAGGCCACCAGGGCGGGTCCCTGAGGTCCCCGTCGTAACTAGAGAACACCTGCCGCAACTCGAGAAAATCCAGGAAGTTCTCCCTTCCAGGCGAGATGAGGCCTATTTCCGATGAGGCGTCTGGAGACTAATGACACCTAACCTCTGGAACTTCGAAAGGGTCTTTCACACCCTTGCTGCAACTCAAGAAGTTCACCGCCAAACCCGGCTTCAGTCGAGAGGAAGCACGATGGTCCCGCCCACATCCAGAGGAGCCCCGTTTCCCCCTCGTAGCTCGAGATGAGGGATCCTTTCCCTGCTTTCAACGGGAAAGAATTCCCGGCGTTCCCGTCGCATCTCAAGAGGAGGCACTCTCAACAGGAAAGGCGAGAGGAACTCCATGGTCGTACCACCATTCCAAGAGTCCCCCAGATGTCTCAGTCCATTCCAGAGGGACCTCTTTGCCCTGCACTGGCTCATCTTTCACGCCGAGGATCGACTCACACCACGGTGGCACGTGGAACAGCCCTGTGGGAAAGCCTCGAGGGAAAGCCTCGAGGGAAAACCACAGATCCTTTGATCCACGCCACTGGAAGCGTGACATTGCTGCTACAGCCTTGAAGGAAAGCGCACGTGCATGCCCCCTCTCGAGATGAGGCCTGACTCCCCTGGGGAGACTCCAGAAGTACCCAAAGATCCATGTCAGCCCCTGAGAGGAATCCTCGCTTCCGGCCCTGACTCCACACAAGGTTTTTGGCCATGTTATCGACGGGAGAGGAATACCGAGAGGCCACCTAGCAACTCGCATGGGGACTGGCCTCTCCTGAGGCCACCAGGGCTGGTCCCTGAGGTCCCCGTCGTAACTCGAGAACACCTGCCGCAACTCGAGAAAATCCAGGAAGTTCTCCCTTCCAGGCGAGATGAGGCCTATTTCCGATGAGGCGTCTGGAGACTAATGACACCTAACCTCTGGAACTTCGAAAGGGTCTTTCACACCCTTGCTGCAACTCAAGAAGTTCACCGCCATACCCGTCTCCACTCGAGAGGAAGGACGATGGTCCCGCCCACATCCAGAGGAGCCCCGTTTCCCCCTCGTAGCTCGAGATGAGGGATCCTTTCCCTGCTTTCAACGGGAAAGAATTCCTGGCGTTCCCGTCGCATCTCAAGAGGAGGCACTCTCAACAGGAAAGGCGAGAAGAACTTCATGGTCGTACCACCATTCCAAGAGTCCCCCAGATGTCTCAGTCCATTCCAGAGGAACCTCTTTGCCCTGCACTGGCTCATCTTTCACGCCGAGGATCGACTCACACCAGGGTGGTACGTGGGACAGCCCTGTGGGAAAGCCTCGAGGGAAAGCCTCGAGGGAAAACCACAGATCCTTTGAGCCACGCGACGGAAAGCGTGACATTGCTTCTACAGCCTGGAAGGAAAGCGAACGTGCATGCCCCCACTCGGGACGAGGCCTGACTCCCCTGGGGAGACTCCAGAAGTACCCTAAGATCCATGTCAGCCCCTGAGAGGAATCCTCGGTTCCGGCCCTGACTCTACACAAGGTTTTTGGCCCCGGTATCGACCGGAGAGGAATCCCGAGAGGACCCCTAGCATTTCCAATGGGTACTGGCCTCTCATGAGGCCACCAGGGCGGGTCCCTGACGTCCCCGTCGTAACTCGAGAACACCTGCCGCAACTCGAGAAAATCCAGGAAGTTCTCCCTTCCAGGTGAGATGAGGCCTATTTCCGATGAGGCGTCTGGAGACTAATGACACCTAACCTCTGGAAGTTCGAAAGGATCTTTCACACCCTTGCTGCAACTCAAGAAGTTCACCGCCATACCCGTCTCCACTCGAGAGGAAGCACGATGGTCCCGCCCACATCCAGAGGAGCCCCGTTTCCCCCTCATAGCTCGAGATGAGGGATCCTTTCCCTGCTTTCACCGGGAAAGAATTCCCGGCGTTTCCGTCGCATCTCAAGAGGAGGCACTCTCAACAGGAGAGGCGAGAGGAACTCCATGGTCGTACCACCATTCCAAGAGTCCCCCAGATGTCTCAGTCCATTCCATAGGAACCTCTTTGCCCTGCCCTGGCTCATCTTTCACGCCGAGGATCGAGTCACACCACGGTGGTACGTGGGACAGCCCTGTGGGAAAGCCTCGAGGGAAAGCCTCGAGGGAAAACCACAGATCCTTTGATCCACGCCACGGGAAGCGTGACATTGCTGCTACAGCCTGTAAGGAAAGCGCACGTGCATGCCCCCACTCGGGTCGAGGCCTGACTCCCCTGGGGAGACTCCAGAAGTACCCAAAGATACATGTCAGCCCCTGGGAGGAATCCTCGTTTCCGGCCCTGACTCCACACAAGTTTTTTGGCCCCGGTATCGACGGGAGAGGAATCCCGAGAGGCCCCCTAGCACCTCGCAAGGGGACTGGCCTCTCCTGAGTCCACCAGGGCCGGTCCCTGAGGTCCCCGTCGTAACTCGAGAACACCTGCCGCAACTCGAGAAAATCCAGGAAGTTCTCCCTTCCAGGCGAGATGAGGCCTATTTCCGATGAGGCGTCTGGCGACTAATGACACCTAACCTCTGGAACTTCGAAAGGGTCTTTCACACCCTTGCTGCAACTCAAGAAGTTCACCGCCATACCCGTCTCCACTCGAGAGGAAGCACGATGGTCCCGCCCACGTCCAGAGGAGCCCCGTTTCCCCCTCGTAGCTCGAGATGAGGGATCCTTTCCCTGTTTTCAACGGGAAAGAATTCCTGGCGTTCCCGTCGCATCTAAAGAGGAGGCACTCTCAACAGGAAAGGCGAGAAGAACTTCATGGTCGTACCACCATTCCAAGAGTCCCCCAGATGTCTCAGTCCATTCCAGAGGAACCTCTTTGCCCTGCACTGGCTCATCTTTCACGCCGAGGATCGACTCACACCACGGTGGCACGTGGGACAGCCTTGTGGGAAAGCCTCGAGGGAAAGCCTCGAGGGAAAACCACAGATCCTTTGATCCACGCCACGGGAAGCGTGACATTGCTGCTACTGCCTGGAAGGAAAGCGCACGTGCATGCCCCCACTCGGGACGAGGCCTGACTCCTCTGGGGAGACTCCAGAAGTACCCAAAGATCCATGTCAGCCCCTGAGAGGAATCCTCGGTTCCGGCCGTGACTCCACACAAGGTTTTTGTCCCCGGTATCGACGGGAGAGGAATCCCGAGAGGCCCCCTAACAACTCGCATGTGGACTGGCCTTTCCTGTGGACACCAGGCCGGGTCCCTGAGGTCCCCGTCGTAACTCGAGAACACCTGCCGCAGCTCGAGATTATCCAGGAAGTTCTCCCTTCCAGGCGAGATGAGGCCTATTTCCAATGAGGTGTCTGGAGACTAATGACACCTAACCTCTGGAACTTCGAAAGGGTCTTCACACCCTTGCTGCAACTCAAGATGTTCATCGCCATACCCATCTCCACTCGAGAGGAGGCACGATGGTCCCGCCCACATCCAGAGGAGCCCCGTTTCCCCCTCGGAGCTCGAGATGAGGGATCCTTTCCCTGCATTCCACGGGAAAGAATTCCCGGTGTTCCCGTCGCATCTCAAGAGGAGGCACTCTCAACATGAAAGGCGAGAGGAACTCCATGGTCGTACCACCATTCCAAGAGTCCCCCAGATGTTTCAGTCCATTCCAGAGGAAACTCTTTGCCCTGCACTGGCTCATCTTTCACGCCGAGGATCGACTCACACCACGGTGGCACGTGGGACAGCCCTGTGGGAAAGCCTCGAGGGAAAGCCTCGAGGGAAAACCATAGATCCTTTGATCCAAGCGACGGGAAGCGTGACATTGCTGCTACAGCCTGGAAGGAAAGCGCACGTGCATGCCCCCACTCGAGACGAGGCCTGACTCCCCTTGGGAGACTCCAGAAGTACCCAAAGATCCATGTCAGCCCCTGAGAGGAATCCTCGGTTCCGGCCCTGACTCCACACAAGGTTTTTGGCCCCGGTATCGAAGGGAGAGGAATCCCGAGTGTCACCATAGCAACTCGCATGGGGACTGGCCTTTCCTGAGGCCACCAGGGCGGGTCCCTGAGGTCCCCGTCGTAACTCGAGAACACCTGCCGCAACTCGAGAAAATCCAGGAAGTTCTCCCTTCCAGGCGAGATGAGGCCTATTTCCGATGAGGCGTCTGGAGACTAATGACACCTAACCTCTGGAACTTCGAAAGGGTCTTTCACACCCTTGCTGCAACTCAAGAAGTTCACCGCCATACCCGTCTCCACTCGAGAGGAAGCACGATGGTCCCGCCCACATCCCGAGGAGCCCCGTTTCCCCCTCGGAGCTCGAGATGAGGGATCCTTTCCCTGCTTTCAACGGGAAAGAATTCACGGCTTTCCCGTCGCATCTCAAGAGGAGGCACTCTCAACAGGAAAGGCGAGAGGGACTTCATGGTCGTACCACCATTCCAAGAGTCCCCCAGATGACTCAGTCCATTCCAGAGGAACCTCTTTGCCCTGCACTGTCTCAACTTTCACGCCGAGGATCGACTCACACCACGGTGGCACGTGGGACAGCCCTGTGGGAAAGCCTCGAGGGAAAGCCTCGAGGGAAAACCATAGATCCTTTGATCCACGCGACGGGAAGCGTGACATTGCTGCTACAGCCTGGAAGGAAAGCGCACGTGCATGCCCCCACTCGAGACGAGGCCTGACTCCCCTTGGGAGACT
The DNA here is from genome assembly GCF_032405125.1 of Capricornis sumatraensis. NCBI lineage: Eukaryota > Metazoa > Chordata > Mammalia > Artiodactyla > Bovidae > Capricornis > Capricornis sumatraensis. Next base: position 1,098,692 of record NW_027184619.1, read on the forward strand.
CCAGAAGTATCCAAAGATCCATGTCAGCCCCTGAGAGGAATCCTCGGTTCCGGCCCTGACTCCACACAAGGTTTTTGGCCCCGGTATCGACGGGAGAGGAATCCCGAGTGTCACCATAGCAACTCGCATGGGGACTGGCCTTTCCTGAGGCCACCAGGGCGGGTCCCTGAGGTCCCCGTCGTAACTCGAGAACACCTGCCGCAACTCGAGAAAATCCAGGAAGTTCTCCCTTCCAGGCGAGATGAGGCCTATTTCCGATGAGGCGTCTGGAGACTAATGACACCTAACCTCTGGAACTTCGAAAGGGTCTTTCACACCCTTGCTGCAACTCAAGAAGTTCACCGCCATACCCGGCTCCACTCGAGAGGAAGCACAATGGTCCCGCCCACATCCAGAGGAGCCCCGTTTCCCCCTCGTAGCTCGAAATGAGGGATCCTTTCCCTGCTTTCAGCAGGAAAGTATTCCCGGCGTTGCCGTCGCATCTCAAGAGGAGGCACTCTCAACAGGAAAGGCGAGAGGAACTCCATGGTCGTACCACCATTCCAAGAGTCCCCCAGATGTCTCAGTCCATTCCAGAGGAACCTCTTAGCCCTGCACTGGCTGATCTTTCACGCCGAGGATCGACTCACACCACGGTCGCACGTGGGACAGCCCTGTGGGAAAGCCTCGACGGAAAGCCTCGAGGGAAAACCACAGATCCTTTGATCCACGCGACGGGAAGCTTGACATTGCTGCTACAGCCTGGAAGGAAAGCGCACGTGCATGCCCCCACTCGAGACGAAGCCTGACTCCCCTGGGGAAACTCCAGAAGTACCCAAAGTTTCATGTCAGCCACTGAGAGGAATCCTCGGTTCCGGCCCTGCCTCCACACAAGGTTTTTGGCCCCGGTATCGACGGGAGAGGAATCCCGAGAGGCCCCCTAGCAACTCGCATGGGGACTGGCCTTTCCTGAGGCCACCAGGGCGTGTCCCTGAGGTCCCCGTCGTAACTCGAGAACACCTGCCGCAACTCGAGAAAATCCAGGAAGTTCTCCCTTCCAGGCGAGATGAGGCCTATTTCTGATGAGGCGTCTGGAGTCTAACGACACCTAACCTCTGGAACTTCGAAAGGGTCTTTCACACCCTTCCTGCAACTGAGGAAGTTCACCGCCATACCCGTCTCCACTCGAGAGGAAGCACGATGGTCCCGCCCACATCCAGAGGAGCCCCGTTTCCCCCTCGTAGCTCGAGATGAGGGATCCTTTCCCTGCTTTCAACGGGAAAGAATTCACGGCTTTCCCGTCGCATCTCAAGAGGAGGCACTCTCAACAGGAAAGGCGAGAGGGACTTCATGGTCGTACCACCATTCCAAGAGTCCCCCAGATGACTCAGTCCATTCCAGAGGAACCTCTTTGCCCTTCACTGGCTCAACTTTCACGCCGAGGATCGACTCACACCACGGTGGCACGTGGGACAGCCCTGTGGGAAAGCCTCGAGGGAAAGCCTCGAGGGAAAACCATAGATCCTTTGATCCACGCGACGGGAAGCGTGACATTGCTGCTACAGCCTGGAAGGAAAGCGCACGTGCATGCCCCCACTCGAGACGAGGCCTGACTCCCATGGGGAGACTCCAGAAGTACCCAAAGATCCATGTCAGCACCTGAGAGGAATCCTCGGTTCCGGCCCTGACTCCACACAAGGCTTTTGGCCCCGGTATAGCTGGGAGAGGAATTCCAAGAAGCCCCCTAGCAACTCGCATGGGGACTGGCCTCTCCTGAAGCCACCAGGGCGGGTCCCTGAGGTCCCCGTCGTAACTCGAGAACACCTGCCGCAACTCAAGTAAATCCAGTAAGTTCTCCCTTCCAGGCGAGATGAGGCCTGTTTCCGATGAGGCGTCTGGAAACTAATGACACCGAACCTCTGGAACTTCGAAAGGGTCTTTCACACCCTTGCTGCAACTCAAGAAGTTCACCGCCATACCCGTCTCTACTCGAGAGGAATCACGATGGTCCCGCCCACATCCAGAGGAGCCCCGTTTGCCCCTCGTAGCTCAAGATGAGGGATCCTTTCCCTGCTTTCAACGGGAAAGAATTCCCGGCGTCCCCGTCGCATCTCAAGAGGAGGGACTCTCAACAGGAAAGGCGAGAGGAACTCCATGGACATACCACCATTCCAAGAGTCCCCCAGATGTCTCAGTCCATTCCAGAGGAACCTCTTTGCCCTGCACTGGCTCATCTTTCACGCCGAGGATCTACTCACACCACGGTGGCACGTGGGACAGCCCTGTGGGAAATCCTCGAGGGAAAGCCTCTAGGGAAAACCACAGATCCTTTGATTGTCACGACAGGAAGCGAGACATTTCAGCTACAGCCTGGAAGGAAAGCGCACGTGCATGCCCCCACTCGAGACGAGGCCTGACTCCCCTGGGGAGACTCCAGAAGTACCCAAAGATCCATGTCAGGCCCTGAGAGGAATCCTCGGTTCCGGCCCTGACTCCACACAAGGTTTTTGGCCCCGGTATCGATGGGAGAGGAATTCCAAGAAGCCGCCTAGCAACTCGCATGGGGACTGGCCTTTCCTGAGGCCAACAGGGCGGGTCCCTGAGGTCCCCGTCATAACTCGAAGAACACCTGCCGCAAGTCGAGAAAATCCAGGAAGTTCTCCCTTCCAGGCGAGATGAGGCCTATTTCCGATGAGGCGTCTGGAGACTAATGACACCTAACCTCTGGAACTTCGAAAGGGTCTTTCACACCCTTGCTGCAAATCAAGAAGCTCACCGCCATAACCGTCTCCACTCGAGAGGAAGCACGATGGTCCCGCCCACATCCAGAGGAGCCCCGTTTCCCCCTCGTAGCTCGAGATGAGGGATCCTTTCCCTGCTTTCAATGGGAAAGAATTTCCGACGTTCCCGTCGCATCTCAAGAGGAGGCACTCTCAACAGGATAGGCGAGAGGAACTCAATGGTCGTACCACCATTCCAAGAGTCCCCCAGATGTCTCAGTCCATTCCAGAGGAAGCTCTTTGCCCTGCACTGGCTCATCTTTCACGCCGAGGATCGACTCACACCACCGAGGCAAGTGGGACAGCCCCGTGGGTAAGCCTCGAGGGAAAGCCTCGAGGGAAAACCACAGATCCTTTGATCCACGCGACGGGAAGCGTGACATTGCTGCTACAGCCTGGAAGGAAAGCGCACGTGCATGCCCCCACACGGGACGAGGCCTAACTCCCCTGGGGAGACTCCAGAAGTACCCAAAGATCCATGTCAGCCCCTGAAAAGAATCCTCGCTTCCGGCCCTGACTCCACACAAGGTTTTTGGCCCCGGTATCGACGGGAGAGGAATCCCGAGAGGCCCCCTAGCACCTCGCATGGGGACTGGCCTCTCCTGAGGGCACCAGGGCGGGTCCCTGAGGTCCCCGTCGAAACTCGAGAACACCTGCCGCAACTCGAGAAAATCCAGGAAGTTCTCCCTTCCAGGCGAGATGAGGCCTATTTCCGATGAGACGTCTGGAGACTAATGACACCTAACCTCTGGAACTTCGAAAGGGTCTTTCACACCCTTGTTGCAACTCAAGAAGTTCACCGCCATACCCATCTCCACTCGAGAGGAAGCACGATGGTACCGCCCACATCCAGAGGAGCCCCGTTTCCCCCTGTTAGCTCGTAATGAGGGATCCTTTCCCTGCTTTCAAAGGGAAAGAATTCCCGGCGTTCCCGTCGCATCTCAAGATTAGGCACTCTCAACAGGAAAGGCGAGAGGAACTCCATGGTCGTACCACCATTCCAAGAGTCCCCCAGATGTCTCAGTCCATTCCAGAGGAACCTCTTTGCCCTGCACTGGCTCATCTTTCACGCCGAGGATCAACTCACACCACGGTGGCACGTAGGACAGCCCTGTAGGAAAGCCTCGAGGGAAAGCCTCGAGGGAAAACCACAGATCCTTTGATCCACGCGACGGGAAGCCTGACATTGCTGCTACAGCCTGGAGGAAAGCGCACGTGCATGTCCCCACTCGAGACGAGGCCTGACTCCCCTGGGGAGACTCCAGAAGTACCCAAAGATCCATGTCAGCCCCTGAGAGGAATCCTCGGTTCCGGCCCTGACTCTACACAAGGTTTTTGGCCCCGGTATCGACGGGAGAGGAATCTCGAGAGGCACCCAAGCACCTCGCTAGGGGACTGGCCTCTCCTGAGGCCACCAGGGCGGGTCCCTGAGGTCCCCGTCGTAACTCGAGAACACCTGCCGCAACTCGAGAAAATCCAGGAAGTTCTCCCTTCCAGGCGAGATGAGGCCTATTTCCGATGAGGTGTCTGCAGACTAATGACACCTAACCTCTGGAACTTCGAAAGGATCTTTCACACCCTGGCTGCAACTCAAGAAGTTCACCGCCATACCCGTCTCCACTCGAGAGGAAGCATGATGGTCCCGCCCACATCCAGAGGAGCCCCGTTTCCCCCTCGTAGCTCGAGATGAGGGATCCTTTCCCTGCTTTCAACGGGAAAGAATTCCCGGCGTTCCCGTCGCATCTCAAGAGGAGGCACTCTCAACAGGAAAGGCGAGAGGAATTCCGTGGTCGTACCACCATTCCAAGAGTCCCCCAGATGTCTCAGTCCATTCCAGAGGAAGCTCTTTGCCCTGCACTGGCTCATCTTTCACGCCGAGGATCGACTCACACCACGGTGGCACGTGGGACAGCCCTGTGGGAAAGCCTCGAGGGAAAGCCTTGAGGGAAAACCACAGATGCTTTGATCCACCCGACGGGAAGCGTGACATTGCTGCTACAGCCTGGAAGGAAAGCGCACGTGCATGCCCCCACTCGAGACGAGGCCTGACTCCCCTGGGGAGACTCCAGAAGTACCCAAAGATCCATGTCAGCCCCTGAGAGGAATCCTCGGTTCGGCCCTGACTCTACACAAGGTTTTTGGCCCCGGTATCGACGGGAGAGGAATCTCGAGAGGCACCCAAGCACCTCGCAAGGGGACTGGCCTCTCCTGAGGCCACCAGGGCGGGTCCCTGAGGTCCCCGTCGTAACTCGAGAACACCTGCCGCAACTCGAGAAAATCCAGGAAGTTCTCCCTTCCAGGCGAGATGAGGCCTATTTCCGATGAGGTGTCTGGAGACTAATGACACCTAACCTCTGGAACTTCGAAAGGATCTTTCACACCCAGGCTGCAACACAAGAAGTTCACCGCCATACCCGTCTCCACTCGAGAGGAAGCACGATGGTACCGCCCACATCCAGAGGAGCCCCGTTTCCCCCTCGTAGCTCGAGATGAGGGATCCTTTCCCTGCTTTCAACGGGAAAGAATTCCCGGCGTTCCCGTCGCATCTCAAGAGGAGGCACTCTCAACAGGAAAGGCGAGAGGAATTCCGTGGTCGTACCACCATTCCAAGAGTCCCCCAGATGTCTCAGTCCATTCCAGAGGAAGCTCTTTGCCCTGCACTGGCTCATCTTTCACGCCGAGGATCGACTCACACCACGGAGGCAAGTGGGACAGCCCTGTGGGAAAGCTTCGAGGGAAAGCCTCGAGGGAAAACCACAGATCCTTTGATCCACGCGACGGGAAGCGTGACATTGCTGCTACAGCCTGGAAGGAAAGCGCACGTGCATGCCCCCACACGGGACGAGGCCTAACTCCCCTGGGGAGACTCCAGAAGTACCCAAAGATCCATGTCAGCCCCTGAGAGGAATCCTCGCTTCCGGCCCTGACTCCACACAAGGTTTTTGGCCACGGTATCGACGGGAGAGGAATCCCGAGAGGCCCCCTAGCACCTCGCATGGGGACTGGCCTCTCCTGAGGCCACCAGGGCGGGTCCCTGAGGTCCCCGTCGTAACTCGAGAACATCTGCCGCAACTCGAGAAAATCCAGGAAGTTCTCCCTTCCAGGCGAGATGAGGCCTATTTCCGATGAGACGTCTGGAGACTAATGACACCTAACCTCTGGAACTTCGAAAGGGTCTTTCACACCCTTGCTGCAACTCAAGAAGTTCACCGCCATACCCATCTCCACTCGAGAGGTAGCACGATGGTACCGCCCACATCCAGAGGAGCCCCGTTTCCCCCTGTTAGCTCGTAATGAGGGATCCTTTCCCTGCTTTCAACGGGAAAGAATTCCCGGCGTTCCCGTCGCATCTCAAGATTAGGCACTCTCAACAGGAAAGGCGAGAGGAACTCCATGGTCGTACCACCATTCCAAGAGTCCCCCAGATGTCTCAGTCCATTCCAGAGGAACCTCTTTGCCCTGCACTGGCTCATCTTTCACGCCGAGGATCGACTCACACCACGGTGGCACGTAGGACAGCCCTGTGGGAAAGCCTCGAGGGAAAGCCTCGAGGGAAAACCACAGATCCTTTGATCCACGCGACGGGAAGCGTGACATTGCTGCTACAGCCTGGAGGAAATCGCACGTGCATGCCCCCACTCGAGACGAGGCCTTACTCCCCTGGGGAGACTCCAGAAGTACCCAAAGATCCATGTCAGCCCCTGAGAGGAATCCTCGGTTCCGGCCCTGACTCCACACAAGGTTTTTGGCCCCGGTATCGACGGGAGAGGAATCTCGAGAGGCACCCAAGCACCTTGCAAGGGGACTGGCATCTCCTGAGGCCACCAGGGCGGGTCCCTGAGGTCCCCGTCGTAACTAGAGAACACCTGCCGCAACTCGAGAAAATCCAGGAAGTTCTCCCTTCCAGGCGAGATGAGGCCTATTTCCGATGAGGCGTCTGGAGACTAATGACACCTAACCTCTGGAACTTCGAAAGGGTCTTTCACACCCTTGCTGCAACTCAAGAAGTTCACCGCCATACCTGTCTCCACTCGAGAGGAAGCACGATGGTCCCGCCGACATCCAGAGGAGCCCCATTTCCCCCTCGTAGCTCGAGATGAGGGATCTTTTCCCTGCTTTCAACGGGAAAGAATTCCCGGCGTTCCCGTCGCATCTCAAGAGGAGGCACTCTCAACAGGAAAGGCGAGAGGAATTCTGTGGTCGTACCACCATTCCAAGAGTCCCCCAGATGTCTCAGTCAATTCCAGAGGAAGCTCTTTGCCCTGCACTGGCTCATCTTTCACGCCGAGGATCGACTCACACCACGGTGGCACGTGGGATAGCCCTGTGGGAAAGCCTCGTGGGAAAGCCTTGAGGGAAAACCACAGATCCTTTGATCCACGCGACGGGAAGCGTGACATTGCTGCTACAGCCTGGAAGGAACGCGCACGTGCATGCCCCCACTCGAGACGAGGCCTGACTCCCCTGGGGAGACTCCAGAAGTACCCAAAGATCCATGTCAGCCCCTGAGAGGAATCCTCGGTTCCGGCCCTGACTCCACACAAGGTTTTTGGCCCCGGTATCGACGGAAGAGGAATCCCGAGAGGCCCCCTAGCACCTCGCATGGGGACTGGCCTCTCCTGAGGCCACCAGGGCGGGTCCCTGAGGTCCCCGTCGTAACTCGAGAACACCTGCCGCAACTCGAGAAAATCTAGGAAGTTCTCCCTTCCAGGCGAGATGAGGCCTATTTCCGATGAGGCGTCTGGAGACTAATGACACCTAACCTCTGGAACTTCGAAAGGGTCTTTCACACCCTTGCTGCAACTCAAGAAGTTCACCGCCAAACCCGGCTTCAGTCGAGAGGAAGCACGATGGTCCCGCCCACATCCAGAGGAGCCCCGTTTCCCCCTCGTAGCTCGAGATGAGGGATCCTTTCCCTGCTTTCAACGGGAAAGAATTCCCGGCGTTCCCGTCGCATCTCAAGAGGAGGCACTCTCAACAGGAAAGGCGAGAGGAACTCCATGGTCGTACCACCATTCCAAGAGTCCCCCAGATGTCTCAGTCCATTCCAGAGGAACCTCTTTGCCCTGCACTGGCTCATCTTTCACGCCGAGGATCGACTCACACCACGGTGGCACGTGGAACAGCCCTGTGGGAAAGCCTCGAGGGAAAGCCTCGAGGGAAAACCACAGATCCTTTGATCCACGCCACTGGAAGCGTGACATTGCTGCTACAGCCTTGAAGGAAAGCGCACGTGCATGCCCCCTCTCGAGACGAGGCCTGACTCCCCTGGGGAGACTCCAGAAGTACCCAAAGATCCATGTCAGCCCCTGAGAGGAATCCTCGCTTCCGGCCCTGACTCCACACAAGGTTTTTGGCCATGGTATCGACGGGAGAGGAATACCGAGAGGCCACCTAGCAACTCGCATGGGGACTGGCCTCTCCTGAGGCCACCAGGGCTGGTCCCTGAGGTCCCCGTCGTAACTCGAGAACACCTGCCGCAACTCGAGAAAATCCAGGAAGTTCTCCCTTCCAGGCGAGATGAGGCCTATTTCCGATGAGGCGTCTGGAGCCTAATGACACCTAACCTCTGGAACTTCGAAAGGGTCTTTCACACCCTTGCTGCAACTCAAGAAGTTCACCGCCATACCCGTCTCCACTCGAGAGGAAGGACGATGGTCCCGCCCACATCCAGAGGAGCCCCGTTTCCCCCTCGTAGCTCGAGATGAGGGATCCTTTCCCTGCTTTCAACGGGAAAGAATTCCTGGCGTTCCCGTCGCATCTCAAGAGGAGGCACTCTCAACAGGAAAGGCGAGAAGAACTTCATGGTCGTACCACCATTCCAAGAGTCCCCCAGATGTCTCAGTCCATTCCAGAGGAACCTCTTTGCCCTGCACTGGCTCATCTTTCACGCCGAGGATCGACTCACACCAGGGTGGTACGTGGGACAGCCCTGTGGGAAAGCCTCGAGGGAAAGCCTCGAGGGAAAACCACAGATCCTTTGAGCCACGCGACGGAAAGCGTGACATTGCTTCTACAGCCTGGAAGGAAAGCGAACGTGCATGCCCCCACTCGGGACGAGGCCTGACTCCCCTGGGGAGACTCCAGAAGTACCCAAAGATCCATGTCAGCCCCTGAGAGGAATCCTCGGTTCCGGCCGTGACTCCACACAAGGTTTTTGTCCCCGGTATCGACGGGAGAGGAATCCCGAGAGGCCCCCTAACAACTCGCATGTGGACTGGCCTTTCCTGTGGACACCAGGCCGGGTCCCTGAGGTCCCCGTCGTAACTCGAGAACACCTGCCGCAGCTCGAGAATATCCAGGAAGTTCTCCCTTCCAGGCGAGATGAGGCCTATTTCCGATGAGGTGTCTGGAGACTAATGACACCTAACCTCTGGAACTTCGAAAGGGTCTTTCACACCCTTGCTGCAACTCAAGATGTTCATCGCCATACCCATCTCCACTCGAGAGGAGGCACGATGGTCCCGCCCACATCCAGAGGAGCCCCTTTTCCCCCTCGTAGCTCGAGATGAGGGATCCTTTCCCTGCTTTCAACGGGAAAGAATTCCCGGTGTTCCCGTCGCATCTCAAGAGGAGGCACTCTCAACATGAAAGGCGAGAGGAACTCCATGGTCGTACCACCATTCCAAGAGTCCCCCAGATGTTTCAGTCCATTCCAGAGGAACCTCTTTGCCCTGCACTGGCTCATCTTTCACGCCGAGGATCGACTCACACCACGGTGGCACGTGGGACAGCCCTGTGGGAAAGCCTCGAGGGAAAGCCTCGAGGGAAAACCATAGATCCTTTGATCCACGCGACGGGAAGCGTGACATTGCTGCTACAGCCTGGAAGGAAAGCGCACGTGCATGCCCCCACTCGAGACGAGGCCTGACTCCCCTTGGGAGACTCCAGAAGTATCCAAAGATCCATGTCAGCCCCTGAGAGGAATCCTCGGTTCCGGCCCTGACTCCACACAAGGTTTTTGGCCCCGGTATCGACGGGAGAGGAATCCCGAGTGTCACCATAGCAACTCGCATGGGGACTGGCCTTTCCTGAGGCCACCAGGGCGGGTCCCTGAGGTCCCCGTCGTAACTCGAGAACACCTGCCGCAACTCGAGAAAATCCAGGAAGTTCTCCCTTCCAGGCGAGATGAGGCCTATTTCCGATGAGGCGTCTGGAGACTAATGACACCTAACCTCTGGAACTTCGAAAGGGTCTTTCACACCCTTGCTGCAACTCAAGAAGTTCACCGCCATACCCGTCTCCACTCGAGAGGAAGCACAATGGTCCCGCCCACATCCAGAGGAGCCCCGTTTCCCCCTCGTAGCTCGAAATGAGGGATCCTTTCCCTGCTTTCAGCAGGAAAGTATTCCCGGCGTTGCCGTCGCATCTCAAGAGGAGGCACTCTCAACAGGAAAGGCGAGAGGAACTCCATGGTCGTACCACCATTCCAAGAGTCCCCCAGATGTCTCAGTCCATTCCAGAGGAACCTCTTAGCCCTGCACTGGCTGATCTTTCACGCCGAGGATCGACTCACACCACGGTCGCACGTGGGACAGCCCTGTGGGAAAGCCTCGACGGAAAGCCTCGAGGGAAAACCACAGATCCTTTGATCCACGCGACGGGAAGCGTGACATTGCTGCTACAGCCTGGAAGGAAAGCGCACGTGCATGCCCCCACTCGAGACGAAGCCTGACTCCCCTGGGGAAACTCCAGAAGTACCCAAAGTTTCATGTCAGCCACTGAGAGGAATCCTCGGTTCCGGCCCTGCCTCCACACAAGGTTTTTGGCCCCGGTATCGACGGGAGAGGAATCCCGAGAGGCCCCCTAGCAACTCGCATGGGGACTGGCCTTTCCTGAGGCCACCAGGGCGTGTCCCTGAGGTCCCCGTCGTAACTCGAGAACACCTGCCGCAACTCGAGAAAATCCAGGAAGTTCTCCCTTCCAGGCGAGATGAGGCCTATTTCTGATGAGGCGTCTGGAGTCTAACGACACCTAACCTCTGGAACTTCGAAAGGGTCTTTCACACCCTTCCTGCAACTGAGGAAGTTCACCGCCATACCCGTCTCCACTCGAGAGGAAGCACGATGGTCCCGCCCACATCCAGAGGAGCCCCGTTTCCCCCTCGTAGCTCGAGATGAGGGATCCTTTCCCTGCTTTCAACGGGAAAGAATTCACGGCTTTCCCGTCGCATCTCAAGAGGAGGCACTCTCAACAGGAAAGGCGAGAGGGACTTCATGGTCGTACCACCATTCCAAGAGTCCCCCAGATGACTCAGTCCATTCCAGAGGAACCTCTTTGCCCTTCACTGGCTCAACTTTCACGCCGAGGATCGACTCACACCTCGGTGGCACGTGGGACAGCCCTGTGGGAAAGCCTCGAGGGAAAGCCTCGAGGGAAAACCATAGATCCTTTGATCCACGCGACGGGAAGCGTGACATTGCTGCTACAGCCTGGAAGGAAAGCGCACGTGCATGCCCCCACTCGAGACGAGGCCTGACTCCCATGGGGAGACTCCAGAAGTACCCAAAGATCCCTGTCAGCACCTGAGAGGAATCCTCGGTTCCGGCCCTGACTCCACACAAGGCTTTTGGCCCCGGTATAGCTGGGAGAGGAATTCCAAGAAGCCCCCTAGCAACTCGCATGGGGACTGGCCTCTCCTGAAGCCACCAGGGCGGGTCCCTGAGGTCCCCGTCGTAACTCGAGAACACCTGCCGCAACTCAAGAAAATCCAGTAAGTTCTCCCTTCCAGGCGAGATGAGGCCTGTTTCCGATGAGGTGTCTGGAAACTAATGACACCGAACCTCTGGAACTTCGAAAGGGTCTTTCACACCCTTGCTGCAACTCAAGAAGTTCACCGCCATACCCGTCTCTACTCGAGAGGAATCACGATGGTCCCGCCCACATCCAGAGGAGCCCCGTTTGCCCCTCGTAGCTCAAGATGAGGGATCCTTTCCCTGCTTTCAACGGGAAAGAATTCCCGGCGTCCCCGTCGCATCTCAAGAGGAGGGACTCTCAACAGGAAAGGCGAGAGGAACTCCATGGACATACCACCATTCCAAGAGTCCCCCAGATGTCTCAGTCCATTCCAGAGGAACCTCTTTGCCCTGCACTGGCTCATCTTTCACGCCGAGGATCTACTCACACCACGGTGGCACGTGGGACAGCCCTGTGGGAAATCCCCGAGGGAAAGCCTCTAGGGAAAACCACAGATCCTTTGATTGTCACGACAGGAAGCGAGACATTTCAGCTACAGCCTGGAAGGAAAGCGCACGTGCATGCCCCCACTCGAGACGAGGCCTGACTCCCCTGGGGAGACTCCAGAAGTACCCAAAGATCCATGTCAGGCCCTGAGAGGAATCCTCGGTCCGGCCCTGACTCCACACAAGGTTTTTGGCCCCGGTATCGATGGGAGAGGAATTCCAAGAAGCCGCCTAGCAACTCGCATGGGGACTGGCCTTTCCTGAGGCCAACAGGGCGGGTCCCTGAGGTCCCCGTCGTAACTCGAGAACACCTGCCGCAAGTCGAGAAAATCCAGGAAGTTCTCCCTTCCAGGCGAGATGAGGCCTATTTCCGATGAGGCGTCTGGAGACTAATGACACCTAACCTCTGGAACTTCGAAAGGGTCTTTCACACCCTTGCTGCAAATCAAGAAGCTCACCGCCATAACCGTCTCCACTCGAGAGGAAGCACGATGGTCCCGCCCACATCCAGAGGAGCCCCGTTTCCCCCTCGTAGCTCGAGATGAGGGATCCTTTCCCTGCTTTCAATGGGAAAGAATTTCCGACGTTCCCGTCGCATCTCAAGAGGAGGCACTCTCAACAGGAAAGTCGAGAGGAACTCCATGGTCGTACAACCATTCCAAGAGTCCCCCAGATGTCTCAGTCCATTCCAGAGGAACCTCTTTGCCCTGCAGTGGCTCATCGTTTACGCCGAGGATCGACTCACACCACGGTGGCACGTGGGACAGCCCTGTGGGAAAGCCTCGAGGGAAAAAAACAGATCTTCTGATCTACGCGACGGGAAGCGTGACATTGCTGCTAAAGCTTGGAAGCAAAGTGCACGTGAATGCCCCCACTCGAGACGAGGCCTGACTCCTCTGGGGAGATTCCAGAAGTACCCAACGAACCATGTCAGCCCCTGAGAGGAATCCTCGGTTCCGGCCCTGACTACACACAAGGATTTTGGCCCCGGTATCGACGGGAGAGGAATACCGAGAGGCCACCTAGCAACTCGCATGGGTCCTGGCCATTCCTGAGGCCTCCAGGGCGCATCCCTGAGGTCCCCGTCTTAACTCGAGAACACCTGCCGCCACTCGAGAAAATCAAGGAAGTTCTCCCTATCAGGGGACATGAGGCCTATTTCCGATGAGGCGTCTGGAGACTAATGACACCTAACCTCTGGAACTTCGAAAGGGTCTTTCACACCCTTGCTGCAACTCAAGAAGTTCACCGCCATACCCGTCTCCACTCGAGAGGAAGCACGATGGTCCCGCCCACATCCAGAGAAGCCCCGTTTCCCCCTCGAAGCTCGAGATGAGGGATCCTTTCCCTGCTTTCAACGGGATAGAATTCCCGGCGTTCCCGTCGCATCTCAAGAGGAGGCACTCTCAACAGGAAAGGCGAGAGGAACTCCATGGTCGTACCACCATTCCAAGAGACCCCCAGATGTCTCAGTCCATTCCAGAGGAACCTCTTTGCCCTGCACTGGCTCATCTTTCACGCCGAGGATCGAATCACCACGGTGGCACGTGGGCCAGCCCTGTGGGAAAGCCTCGAGGGAAAGCCTCGTGGGAAAACCACAGATCCTTTGATCCACGCGACGGGAAGCGTGACATTGCTGCTACAGCCTGGAAGGAAAGCGCACGTGTATGCCCCCACTGGAGACGAGGCCTGACTCCCCTGGGGAGACTCCAGAAGTACCCAAAGGTCCATGTCAGCCCCTGAGAGGAATCCTCGGTTCAGGCCCTGACTCCACACAAGGTTTTTGGACCCAGTATCGACCGGAGAGGAATCCTGAGAGGCCCCCTAGAAACTCACATGGGGACTGGCCTTTCCTGAGGCCACCAGGGCGGGTCCCTGAAGTCCCCGTCGTAACTCGAGAACACCTGCCGCAACTCGAGAAAATCCAGGAAGTTCTCCCTTCCAGGCGAGATAAGGGCTATTTCCGATGAGGCGTCTGGAGACTAAAGAAACCTAACGTCTGGAACTTCGAAAGGGTCTTTCACACCCTTGCTGCAACTCAAGAAGTTCACCGCCATACCCGTCTCCACTCGAGAGGAAGCACGATGGTCCCGCCCACATCCAGAGGAGCCCCGTTTAAACCTCGTAGCTCGAGATGAGGGATCCTTTCCCTGCTTTCAACGGGAAAGTATACCCGGCGTTCCCGTCGCATCTCAAGAGGAGGCACTCTGAACAGGAAAGACGAGAGGAACTCCATGGTCGTACCACCATGCCAAGAGTCCCCCAGATGTCTCAGTCCATTCCAGAGGAACCTCTTGCCCTGCACTGGCTCATCTTTCACCCCGAGGATCGACTCACACCACGGTGGCACGTGGGACAGCCCTGTGGGAAAGCCTCGAGGGAAAGCCTGGAGGGAAAACCACAGATCCTTTGATCCACGCGACGGGAAGCGTGACATTGCTGCTACAGCCTGGAAGGAAAGCACACGTGCATGCCCCCACTCGAGACGATGCCTGACTCCCCTGGGGAGACTCCAGAAGTACCCAACGATCCATATCAGCCCCTGTGAGGAATCCTCGGTTCCGGCCCTGACTCCACACAAGGTTTTTGGCCCCGGTATCGACTGGAGAGGAATCCCGCTAGGCCCCCTAGCTACTCGCATGGGGACTGGCCTTTCCTGAATCCTCCAGGGCGGGTCCCTGAGGTACCCGTCGTAACTCGAGAAAATCCAGGAAGTTCTCCCTTCCAGGCGAGATGAGGCCTATTTCCGGTGAGGCGTCTGGAGACTAATGACACCTAACCTCTGGAACTTCGAAAGGGTCTTTCACACCCTTGCTGCAACTCAAGAAGTTCACCAGATACCCGTCTCCACTCGAGAGGAAGCACGATGGTCCCGCCCACATCCAGAGGAGCCCAGTTTCCCCCTCGTAGCTCGAGATGAGGGATCCCTTCCCTGATTTCAACGGGAAAGAATTCCCGGCATTCCCGTCGCATCTCAAGAGGAGGCACTCTCAACAGGAAAGACGAGAGGAACTCCTTGGTCGTACCACCATTCCAAAGGTCCCCCAGATGTCTCAGTCCATTCCAGAGGAACCTCTTTGCCCTGCACTGGCTCATCTTTCACTCCGAGGATCGACTCACACCACAGTGGCACGTGGGACAGCCCTGTGGGAAAGCCTCGAGGGAAAGCCTGGAGGGAAAACCACAGATCCTTTGATCCACGCGACGGGAAGCGTGACATTGCTGCTACAGCCTGCAAGGAAAGCGCAAGTGCATGCCCCCACTCGAGACGAGGCCTGACTCCCCTGGGGAGATTCCAGAAGTACCCAACGAACCATGTCAGCCCCTGAGAGGAATCCTCGGTTCCGGCCCTGACTCCACACAAGGATTTTGGCCCCGGTATCGACGGGAGAGGAATACCGAGAGGCCACCTAGCAACTCGCATGGGGACTGGCCTTTCCTGAGGCCTCCAGGGCGCATCCCTGAGGTCCCCGTCGTAACTCGAGAACACCTGCCGCCACTCGAGAAAATCCAGGAAGTTCTCCCTATCAGGGGACATGAGGCCTATTTCCGATGAGGCGTCTGGAGACTAATGACACCTAACCTCTGGAACTTTGAAAGGGTCTTTCACACCCTTGCTGCAACTCAAGAAGTTCACCGCCATACCCGTCTCCACTCGAGAGGAAGCACGATGGTCCCGCCCACATCCAGAGAAGCCCCGTTTCCCCCTCGAAGCTCGAGATGAGGGATCCTTTCCCTGCTTTCAACGGGATAGAATTCCCGGCGTTCCCGTCGCATCTCAAGAGGAGGCACTCTCAACAGGAAAGGCGAGAGGAACTCCATGGTCGTACCACCATTCCAAGAGTCCCCCAGATGTCTCAGTCCATTCCAGAGGAACCTCTTTGCCCTGCACTGGCTCATCTTTCACGCCGAGGATCGAATCACCACGGTGGCACGTGGGCCAGCCCTGTGGGAAAGCCTCGAGGGAAAGCCTCGTGGGAAAACCACAGATCCTTTGATCCACGCGACGGGAAGCGTGACATTGCTGCTACAGCCTGGAAGGAAAGCGCACGTGTATGCCCCCACTGGAGACGAGGCCTGACTCCCCTGGGGAGACTCCAGAAGTACCCAAAGGTCCATGTCAGCCCCTGAGAGGAATCCTCGGTTCAGGCCCTGACTCCACACAAGGTTTTTGGACCCAGTATCGACCGGAGAGGAATCCTGAGAGGCCCCCTAGAAACTCACATGGGGACTGGCCTTTCCTGAGGCCACCAGGGCGGGTCCCTGAAGTCCCCGTCGTAACTCGAGAACACCTGCCGCAACTCGAGAAAATCCAGGAAGTTCTCCCTTCCAGGCGAGATAAGGGCTATTTCCGATGAGGCGTCTGGAGACTAAAGAAACCTAACGTCTGGAACTTCGAAAGGGTCTTTCACACCCTTGCTGCAACTCAAGAAGTTCACCGCCATACCCGTCTCCACTCGAGAGGAAGCACGATGGTCCCGCCCACATCCAGAGGAGCCCCGTTTAACCCTCGTAGCTCGAGATGAGGGATCCTTTCCCTGCTTTCAACGGGAAAGTATACCCGGCGTTCCCGTCGCATCTCAAGAGGAGGCACTCTGAACAGGAAAGACGAGAGGAACTCCATGGTCGTACCACCATGCCAAGAGTCTCCCAGATGTCTCAGTCCATTCCAGAGGAACCTCTTGCCCTGCACTGGCTCATCTTTCACCCCGAGGATCGACTCACACCACGGTGGCACGTGGGACAGCCCTGTGGGAAAGCCTCGAGGGAAAGCCTGGAGGGAAAACCACAGATCCTTTGATCCACGCGACGGGAAGCGTGACATTGCTGCTACAGCCTGGAAGGAAAGCACACGTGCATGCCCCCACTCGAGACGATGGCTGACTCCCCTGGGGAGACTCCAGAAGTACCCAACGATCCATATCAGCC
This sequence comes from Capricornis sumatraensis, assembly GCF_032405125.1. Taxonomy (NCBI): domain Eukaryota; kingdom Metazoa; phylum Chordata; class Mammalia; order Artiodactyla; family Bovidae; genus Capricornis; species Capricornis sumatraensis. The sequence goes on from NW_027184619.1 coordinate 1,115,562, forward strand.
CCTGTGAGGAATCCTCGGTTCCGGCCCTGACTCCACACAAGGTTTTTGGCCCCGGTATCGACTGGAGAGGAATCCCGCTAGGCCCCCTAGCTACTCGCATGGGGACTGGCCTTTCCTGAATCCACCAGGGCGGGTCCCTGAGGTACCCGTCGTAACTCGAGAAAATCCAGGAAGTTCTCCCTTCCAGGCGAGATGAGGCCTATTTCCGGTGAGGCGTCTGGAGACTAATGACACCTAACCTCTGGACGTTCGAAAGGGTCTTTCACACCCTTGCTGCAACTCAAGAAGTTCACCGCCATACCCGTCTCCACTGGAGAGGAAGCACGATAGTCCCGCCCACATCCTGAGGAGCCCCGTTTCCCCCTCGTAGCTCGAGATGAGGGATCCTTTCCCTGCTTTCAACGGGAAAGAATTCCTGGCGTTCCCGTCGCATCTGAAGAGGAGGCATTCTCAACTGGAAAGTCGAGAGGAACTCCATGGTCGTACCACCATGCCAAGAGTCCCCGAGATGTCTCAGTCCATACCAGAGGAACATTTTTGCCCTGCACTGGCTCATCTTTCACGCCGAGGATCCACTCACACCACGGTGGCACGTGGTACAGCCTTGTGGGAAACCCTCGAGCGAAAACCACAGATCCTTTGATCCACGCGACGGGAAGCGTGACATTGCTGCTACAGCCTGGAAGGAAAGCGCACGTGCATGCCCCCACTCGAGACGAGGCCTGACTCCCCTGGGAGACTCCAGATGTAATCAACGATACATGTCAGCCCCTGAGAGGAATCCTCGGTTCCGGACCGGACTCCACACAAGGTTTTTGGCCCCGGTATCGACGGGAGAGGAATCCCGAGAGGCCCCCTAGCAACTCGCATGGGGACTGGCCTTTCCTGAGGCCACCAGGGCGGGTCCCTGATGTCCCCGTCGTAACTCGAGAACACCTGCTGCAACTCGAGATAATCCAGGAAGTTCTCCCTTCCAGGCGACGTGAGGCCTATTTCCGATGAGGCGTCTGGTGACTAATGACACCTAACCTCTGGAAGTTCGAAAGGGTCTTTCACACCCTTGCTGCAATTCAAGAAGTTCACCGCCATACCCGTCTCCACTCCAGAGGAAGCACGATGGTCCCGCCCACATCCAGAGGAGACCCGTTTCCCCCTCATTGCTCGAGATGAGGGATCGTTTCCCTGCATTCAACGGGAAAGAATTCCCGGCGTTCCCGTCGCATCTCAAGAGGAGGCACTCTCAACAGGAAAGGCGAGAGGAACTCCATGGTCGTACCACCATTCCAAGAGTCCCCCAGATGTCTCAGTCCATTCCAGAGGAACCTCTTTGCCCTGCACTGACTCATCTTTCACGCCGAGAATCGACTCACACCACGGTGGCACGTGGGACAGCCCTGTGGGAAAGCCTCGAGGGAAAGCCTCGAAGGAAAACCACAGATCCTTTGATCCACGCGACGGGAAGCGTGACATTGCTGCTACAGCCTGGAAGGAAAGCGCACGTGCATGCCCCCACTTGAGACGAGGCCTGACTCCCCTGGAGAGACTCCAGAAGTACCCAAACATCCATGTCCGCCCCTGAGAGGAATCCTCGGTTCCGGCCCGGACTCCACACAAGGTTTTTGGTCCCAGTATGGATGGGAGAGGAATCCCGAGATGCCCTCTAGCAACTCGCATGGGGACTGGCCGTTCCTGAGGCCACCAGGGCGGGTCCCTGAGGTCCCCGTCGTAACTTGAGAACACCTGCCGCAACTCGAGAAAATCCAGGAAGTTCTCCCTTCCAGGCGAGATGAGGCCTATTTCCGATGAGGCATCTGGAGACTAATGACACCTAACCTCTGGAACTTCGAAAGGGTCTTTCACAACCTTGCTGCAACTCAAGAAGTTCACCGCCATACCCGTCTCCCTCGAGAGGAAGCACGATGGTCCCGCCCACATCCAGAGGAGCCCCGTTTCCCCCTCGTAGCTCGAGATGAGGGATCCTTTCCCTGCTTTCAACGGGAAAGAATTCCCGGCCTTCCCGTCGCATCTGAAGAGGAGGCACTCTCAACAGGAAAGGCGAGAGGAACTCCATGGTTGTACCACCATTCCAAGAGTCCCCCAGATGTCTCAGTCCATTCCAGAGGAACCTCTTTGCCCTGCACTGGCTCATCTTTCACGCCGAGGATCGACTTACACCACGGTGGCACGTGAGCCAGCCCTGTGGGAAAGCCTCGAGGGAAAGCCTCGAGGGAAAACCACAGATCCTTTGATCCACGCGACGGGAAGCGTGACATTGCTGCTACAGCCTGGAAGGAAAGCGCACGTTCATGTACCCACTTGAGACGAGGCCTGACTCCCCTGGGGAGACTCCAGAAGTACCCAAAGATCCATGTCAGCCCTTGAGAGGACTCCTCGGTTCCGGCCCTGACGCCACACAAGGTTTTTGGCCCCCGTATCGACGGGAGAGGAATCCCGAGAGGCCCCCTAGCAACTCGCATTGGGACTGGCCTTTCCTGAGGCCCTCAGGGCGGGTCCCTGAGGTCCCCGTCGTAAGTCGAGAACACCTGCCGCAACTCCAGAAAATCCAGGAAGTTCTCCCTTCCAGGCGAGATGAGGCCTTTTTCCGATGAGGTGTTTGGAGACTAATGAAACCTAACCTCTGGAACTTCCAAAGGGTCTTTCACACCCTTGCTGCAACTCAAGAAGTTCACCGCCATACCCGTCTCCACTCGAGAGTAAGCACGATGGTCCCGCCCACATCCAGAGGAGCCCCGTTTCCCCCTCGTAGCTCTAGATGAGGGCTCCTTTCCCTGCTTTCAACGGGAAAGAATTCCCGGCGTTCCCGTCGCATCTCAAGAGGAGGCACTCTCAACAGGAAAGGCCAGAGGAACTTCATGGTCGTACCACCATGCCAAGAGTCCCCCAGATGTCTCAGTCCATTCCAGAGGAACCTCTTTGCCCTGCACTGGCTCATCTTCCACGCACAGGATCTACTCACACCATGGTGGCACGTGGGAGAGCCCTGTGGGAAAGCTTCGAGGGAAAGCCTCGAGGGAAAACCACAGATCCTTTGATCCACACTCATTGTGTGGAGTCAGGGCCGGAACCGAGGATTCCTCTCAGGGTCTGACATGGATCTTTGGGTACTTCTGGAGTCTCCCAAGGGGAGTCAGGCCTCGTCTCGAGTGGGGGCATGCACGTGCGCTTTCCTTCCAGGCTGTAGCAGCAATGTCACGCTTCCCGTCGCGTGGATCAAAGGATCTGTGGTTTTCCCTCGAGGCTTTCCCTCGAGGCTTTCCCACAGGGCTGTTCCACGTGCCACCGTGGTGTGAGTCGATCCTCGGCGTGAAAGATGAGCCAGTGCAGGGCAAAGAGGTTCCTCTGGAATGGACTGAGACATCTGGGGGACTCTTGGAATGGTGGTACGACCATGGAGTTCCTCTCGCCTTTCCTGTTGAGAGTGCCTCCTCTTGAGATGTGATGGGAACGCAAGGAATTCTTTCCCGTTGAAAGCAGGGAAAGGATTCCTCATCTCGAGCTACGAGGGGGAAACAGGGCTCCTCTGGATGTGGGCGGGACCATCGTGCTTCCTCTCGACTGAAGCCGGGTTTGGCGGTGAACTTCTTGAGTTGCAGCAAGGGTGTGAAAGACCCTTTCGAAGTTCCAGAGGTTAGGTGTCATTAGTCTCCAGACGCCTCATCGGAAATAGGCCTCATCTCGCCTGGAAGGGAGAACTTCCTGGATTTTCTCGAGTTGCGGCAGGTGTTCTCGAGTTACGACGGGGACCTCAGGGACCCGCGCTGGTGGCCTGAGGAGAGGCCAGTCCCCATGCGAGTTGCTAGGGGGCCTCTCGGGATTCCTCTCCCGTCGATACCGGGGCCAAAAACCTTGTGTGGAGTCAGGGCCGGAACCGAGGATTCCTCTCAGGGGCTGACATGGATCTTTGGGTACTTCTGGAGTCTCCCCAGGGGAGTCAGGCCTCGTCTCGAGTGGGGGCATGCACGTGCGCTTTCCTTCCAGGGTGTAGCAGCAATGTCACGCTTCCCGTGGCGTGGATCAAAGGATCTGTGGTTTTCCCTCGAGGCTTTCCCTCGAGGCTTTCCCACAGGGCTGTCCCACGTGCCACCGTGGTGTGAGTCGATCCTCGGCGTGAAAGATGAGCCAGTGCAGGGCCAAGAGGTTCCTCTGGAATGGACTGAGACATCTGGGGGACTCTTGGAATGGTGCTACGACCATGGAGTTCCTCTCGCCTTTCCTGTTGAGAGTGCCTCCTCTTGAGATGCGACGGGAACGCCGGGAATTCTTTCCCGTTGAAAGCAGGGAAAGGATCCCTCATCTCGAGGTACGAGGGGGAAACGGGGCTCCTCTGGATGTGCGCGGGACCATCGTACTTCCTCTCGAGTGGAGACGGGTATGGCGGTGAAATTCTTGAGTTGCAGCAAGGGTGTGAAAGACCCTTTCGAAGTTCCAGAGTTTAGGTGTCATTATTCTCCAGACGCCTCATCGGAAATAGGCCTCAGCTCGCCTGGAAGGGAGAACTTCCTGGATTTTCTCGAGTTGTGGCAGGTGTTCTCGAGTTACGACGGGGACCTCAGGGACCCGCCCTGGTGGCCTCAGGAGAGGCCAGTCCCCATGCGAGGTGCTACGGGGCCTCTCGGGATTCCTCTCCCGTCGATTCCGGGGCCAAAAACCTTGTGTGGAGTTAGGGCCGGAACCGAGGATTCCTCTCAGGGGCTGACATGGATCTTTGGGTACTTCTGGAGTCTCCCCAGGGGAGTCAGGCCTCCTCTCGAGTGGGGGCATGCACGTGCGCTTTCCTTCCAGGCTGTAGCAGCAATGTCACGCTTCCCGTGGCGAGGATCAAAGGATCTGTGGTTTTTCCTCGAGGCTTTCCCTCGAGGCTTTCCCACAGGGCTGTCCCACGTGCCACCGTGGTGTGAGTCGATCCTCGGCGTGAAAGATGAGCCAGTGCAGGGCAAAGAGGTTCCTCTGGAATGGACTGAGACATCTGGGGGACTCTTGAAATGGTGGTACGACCATGGAGTTCCTCTCGCCTTTCCTGTTGAGAGTGCCTCCTCTTGAGATGTGATGGGAACGCCGGGAATTCTTTCCCGTTGAAAGCAGGGAAAGGATCCCTCATCTCGAGCTATGAGGGGTAAACGGGGCTTCTCTGGATGTGGGCGGGACCATCGTGCTTACTCTCGAGTGGAGACGGGTATGGCGGTGAACATCTTGAGTTGCAGCAAGGGTGTGAAAGACCCTTTCGAAGATCCAGAGGTTAGGTGTCATTAGTCTCCAGACGCCTCATCGGAAATAGGCCTCATCTCGCCTGGAAGGGAGAACTTCATGGATTTTCTCGAGTTGCGGCAGGTGTTCTCGAGTTACGACGGTGACCTCAGGGACCCGCCCTGGTGGCCTCAGGAGAGGCCAGTCCCCATGCGAGGTGCTAGGGGGCCTCTCGGGATTCCTCTCCCGTCGATACCGGGTCCAAAAACCTTGTGTGGAGTCAGGTCCGGAACCGAGGATTCCTCTCAGGGGCTGTCATGGATCTTTGGGTACTTCTGGAGTCTCCCCAGGGGAGTCAGGCCTCGTCTCGAGTGGGGGCATGCACGTGCTCTTTCCTTCCAGGCTGTAGCAGCAATGTCACGCTTCCCGTCGCGTGGATCAAAGGATTTATGGTTTTCCCTCGAGGCTTTCCCTCGAGGCTTTCCCACAGGGCTGTCCCACGTGCCACCGTGGTGTGAGTCGATCCTCGGCGTGAATGATGAGCCAGTGCAGGGCAAAGAGGTTCCTCTGGAATGGACTGAGACATCTGGGGGACTCTTGGAATGGTGGTACGACCATGGAGTTCCTCTCGCCTTTCCTGTTGAGAGTGCCTCCTCTTGAGATGCGACGGGAACGCCGGGAATTCTTTCCCGTTGAAAGGAGGGAAAGGATCCCTCATCTCGAGCTACGAGGGGGAAACGGGGCTCCTCTGGATGTGCGCGGGACCATCGTGCTTCCTCTCGAGTGGAGACGGGTATGGCGGTGAAATTCTTGAGTTGCAGCAAGGGTTTGAAAGACCCTTTCGAAGTTCCAGAGTTTAGGTGTCATTAGTCTCCAGACGCCTCATCGGAAATAGGCCTCAGCTCGCCTGGAAGGGAGAACTTCCTGGATTTTCTCGAGTTGCGGCAGGTGTTCTCGAGTTACGACGGTGACCTCAGGGACCCGCCCTGGTGGCCTCAGGAGAGGCCAGTCCCCATGCGAGGTGCTACGGGGCCTCTCGGGATTCCTCTCCCGTCGATACCGGGGCCAAAAACCTTGTGTGGAGTCAGGGCCGGAACCGAGGATTCCTCTCAGGGGCTGACATGGATCTTTGGGTACTTCTGGAGTCTCCCCAGGGGAGTCAGGCCTCGTCTCGAGTGGGGGCATGCACGTGCGCTTTCCTTCCAGGCTGTAGCAGCAATGTCACGCTTCCCGTGGCGAGGATCAAAGGATCTGTGGGTTTTCCTCGAGGCTTTCCCTCGAGGCTTTCCCACAGGGCTGTCCCACGTGCCACCGTGGTGTGAGTCGATCCTCGGCGTGAAAGATGAGCCAGTGCAGGGCAAAGAGGTTCCTCTGGAATGGACTGAGACATCTGGGGGACTCTTGGAATGGTGGTACGACCATGAAGTTCCTCTCGCCTTTCCTGTTGAGAGTGCCTCCTCTTGAGATGTGATGGGAACGCCGGAAATTATTTCCCATTGAAAGCAGGGAAAGGATCCCTCATCTCGAGCTACGAGGGGGAAACGGGGTTCCTCTGGATGTGGGCGGGACCAACGTGCTTCCTCTCGACTGAAGCCGGGTTTGGCGGTGAACTTCTTGAGTTGCAGCAAGGGTGTGAAAGACCCTTTCGAAGTTCCATAGGTTAGGTGTCATTAGTTTCCAGACGCCTCATCGGAAATAGGCCTCATCTCGCCTGGAAGGGAGAACTTCCTGGATTTTCTCGAGTTGCGGCAGGTGTTCTCGAGTTACGACAGGGACCTCTGGGACCCGCCCTGGGGGCCTCAGGAGAGGCCAGTCCCCATGCGAGTTGCTAGGTGGCCTCTCGGTATTCCTCTCCCGTCGATACCAAGGCCAAAAACCTTGTGTGGAGTCAGGGCCGGAACCGAGGATTCCTCTCAGGGGCTGACATGGATCTTTGGGTACTTCTGGAGTCTCCCCAGGGGAGTCAGGCCTCGTCTCGAGTGGGGGCATGCACGTGCGCTTTCCTTCCAGGCTGTAGCAGCAATGTCACGCTTCCCGTCGCGTGGATCAAAGGATCTGTGGTTTTCCCTCGAGGCTTTCCCTCGAGGCTTTCCCACAGGGCTGTCCCACGTGCCACCGTGGTGTGAGTCGATCCTCGGCGTGAAAGATGAGCCAGTGCAGGGCAAAGAGTTTCCTCTGGAATGGACTGAGACATCTGGGGGACTCACGGAATGGTGGTACGACCATGGAGTTCCTCTCGCCTTTCCTGTTGAGAGTGCCTCCTCTTGAAATGCGACGGGAACGCCGGGAATTCTTTCCCGTTGAAAGCAGGGAAAGGATCCCTCATCTCGAGCTACGAGGGGTAAACCGGGCTCCTCTGGATGTGGGCGGGACCATCGTGCTTCCTCTCGAGTGGAGATCGGTATGGCGGTGAACATCTTGAGTTGCAGCAAGGATGTGAAAGACCCTATCGAAATTCCAGAGGTTAGGTGTCATTAGTCTCCAGACGCCTCATCGGAAATAGGCCTCATCTCGCCTGGAAGGGAGAACTTCCTGGATTTTCTTGAGTTGTGGCAGGTGTTCTCGAGTTACAACGGGGACCTCAGGGACCCGCTCTGGTTGCCTCAGGAGAGGCCAGTCCCCATGCGAGGTGCAAGTGGGTCTCTCGGGATTCCTCTCCCATCGATACCGGGGCTAAAAACCTTGTGTGGAGTCAACTCCGGAAACGAGGATTCCTCTCAGGGTCTGACATGGATCTTTGGGTACTTCTGGAGTCTCCCAAGGGGAGTCAGGCCTCGTCTCGAGTGGGGGCATGCACGTGCGCTTTCCTTCCAGGCTGTAGCAGCAATGTCACGCTTCCCGTCGCGTGGATCAAAGGATCTGTGGTTTTCCCTCGGGGCTTTCCATCGAGGCTTTCCCCAGGGCTGTCCCACGTGCCACCGAGGTGTGAGTCGATCCTCGGCATGAAAGATGAGCCAGTGCAGGGCAAAGAGGTTCCTGTGGAATGGACTGAGTCATCTGGGGGACTCTTGGAATGGTGGTAGGACCATGGAGTTCCTCTCGCCTTTCCTGTTGAGAGTGCCTCCTCTTGAGATGCGACGGGAACGCCGGGAATTCTTTCCGGTTGAAAGCAGGGAAAGGATCCCTCACCTCGAGCTACGAGGGGGAAACGGGGCTCCTCTGGATGTGGGCGTCACCATCGTGCTACCTCTCGAGTGGAGACGGGTATGGCGGTGAACTTCTAGAGTTGCAGCAAGGGTGTGACAGACCCTTTCGAATTTCCAGATGTTAGGTGTCATTAGTCTCCAGACGCCTCATCGGAAATAGGCCTCATCTCGCCTGGAAGGGAGAACTTCCTGGATTTTCTCGAGTTGCGGCAGGTGTTCTCGAGTTACGACGGGGACCTCAGGGACCCGCCCTGGTGTCCTCTGGAAAGGCCTGTCCCCATGCGAGTTGCTAGGGAGCCTCTCGGGATTCCTCTCCCGTCGATACCGGGGCCAAAAACCTTGTGTGGAGTCAGGGCCGGAACCGAGGATTCCTCTCAGGGGCCTACATGGATCTTTGGGTACTTCTGGAGTCTCCCCAGGGGAGTCAGGCCTCGTCTCGAGTGGGGGCATGCACCTGCACTTTCCTTCCAGGCTGTAGCAGCAATGTCACGCTTCCCGTCGCGTAGATCAAAGTATCTGTGGTTTCCCCTCGAGGCTTTCCCTCGAGGCTTTCCCACAGGGCTGTCCCACGTGCCACCAAGGTGTCAGTCCGTCCTCGGGGAATATGATGAGCCAGTGCACGGCAAAGAGGTTTCTCTGGAATGGACTGAGACATCTGGGGGACTCTTGGAATGGTGGTACGACCATGGAGTTCTTCTCGCCTTTCCTGTTGAGAGTACCTCCTCTTGAGATGCGACGGGAACGCCGGGAATTCTTTCCCGTTGAAAGCAGGGAAAGGTTCCCTCATCTCGAGCTACGAGGGTGAAACGGGGCTCCTCTGGATGTGGGCGGGACCATCGTGCTTCCTCTCGAGTGGAGACGGGTATGGCGGTGAACTTCTTGAGTTGCAGCAAGGGTGTGAAAGACCCTTTCAAAGTTCCAGAGGTTACGTGTCATTAGTCTCCAGAAGCCTCATCGAAATAGGCCTCATCTCGCCTGGAAGGGAGAACTTCCTGGATTCTCTCGAGTTGCGGCAGGTGTTCTCGAGTTCCGACGGGGACCTCAGGGACCCGCCCTGGTGGCCTCAGGAAAGGCCTGTCCACATGCGAGTTGCTAGGGGGCCTCTCAGGATTCCTCTCCCGTCGATACCGGGGCCAAAAACCTTGTGTGGAGTCAGGGCCGGAACCGAGGATTTCTCTCAGGGGCTGACATGGATCTTTGGGAACTTCTGGAGTCTACCCAGGGGTCAGGCCTCGACTCGAGTGGGGGCATGCACGTGCGCTTTCCTTCCAGGCTGTAGCAGCAATGTCACGCTTCCCGTCGCGTGTATCAAAGGATCTGTGGTTTTCCCTCGAGGCTTTCCCTCGGGGCTTTCCCACAGGGCTGTCCAACGGGCCACCGTGGTGTGAGTCGATCCTCGGCGTGAAAGATGAGCCAGTGCAGGGCAAAGAGGTTCCTCTGCAATGGACTGAGTCATTTGGGGGACACTTGGCATGGTGGTACGACCATGGAGTTCCTCTCCCCTTTCCTGTTGAGAGTGCCTCCTCTTGAGATGCGACGGAAACGCCGGGAATTCTTTCCGGATGAAAGCAGGGAAAGGATCCCTCATCTCGAGCTACGAGGGGGAAACGGGGCTCCTCTGGATGTGGGCGGCACCATCGTGCTACATCTCGAGTGGAGACGGGTATGGCGGTAAACTTCTAGAGTTGCAGCAAGGGTGTGACAGACCCTTTCGAATTTCCAGAGGTTAGGTGTCATTAGTCTCCAGACGCCTCATCGGAAATAGGCCTCATCTCGCCTGGAAGGGAGAACTTCCTGGATTTTCTCGAGTTGCGGCAGGTGTTCTCGAGTTACGACGGGGAACTCAGGGACCCGCCCTGGTGTCCTCTGGAAAGGCCTGTCCCCATGCGAGTTGCTAGGGAGCCTCTCGGGATTCCTCTCCCGTCGATACCGGGGCCAAAAACCTTGTGTGGAGTCAGGGCCGGAACCGAGGATTCCTCTCAGGGGCCTACATGGATCTTTGGGTACTTCTGGAGTCTCCCCAGGGGAGTCAGGCCTCGTCTCGAGTGGGGGCATGCACCTGCACTTTCCTTCCAGGCTGTAGCAGCAATGTCACGCTTCCCGTCGCGTAGATCAAAGTATCTGTGGTTTCCCCTCGAGGCTTTCCCTCGAGGCTTTCCCACAGGGCTGTCCCACGTGCCACCAAGGTGTCAGTCCGTCCTCGGGGAATATGATGAGCCAGTGCACGGCAAAGAGGTTTCTCTGGAATGGACTGAGACATCTGGGGGACTCTTGGAATGGTGGTACGACCATGGAGTTCTTCTCGCCTTTCCTGTTGAGAGTACCTCCTCTTGAGATGCGACGGGAACGCCGGGAATTCTTTCCCGTTGAAAGCAGGGAAAGGTTCCCTCATCTCGAGCTACGAGGGTGAAACGGGGCTCCTCTGGATGTGGGCGGGACCATCGTGCTTCCTCTCGAGTGGAGACGGGTATGGCGGTGAACTTCTTGAGTTGCAGCAAGGGTGTGAAAGACCCTTTCAAAGTTCCAGAGGTTATGTGTCATTAGTCTCCAGAAGCCTCATCGAAATAGGCCTCATCTCGCCTGGAAGGGAGAACTTCCTGGATTCTCTCGAGTTGCGGCAGGTGTTCTCGAGTTCCGACGGGGACCTCAGGGACCCGCCCTGGTGGCCTCAGGAAAGGCCTGTCCACATGCGAGTTGCTAGGGGGCCTCTCAGGATTCCTCTCCCGTCGATACCGGGGCCAAAAACCTTGTGTGGAGTCAGGGCCGGAACCGAGGATTTCTCTCAGGGGCTGACATGGATCTTTGGGAACTTCTGGAGTCTACCCAGGGGTCAGGCCTCGACTCGAGTGGGGGCATGCACGTGCGCTTTCCTTCCAGGCTGTAGCAGCAATGTCACGCTTCCCGTCGCGTGTATCAAAGGATCTGTGGTTTTCCCTCGAGGCTTTCCCTCGGGGCTTTCCCACAGGGCTGTCCAACGGGCCACCGTGGTGTGAGTCGATCCTCGGCGTGAAAGATGAGCCAGTGCAGGGCAAAGAGGTTCCTCTGCAATGGACTGAGTCATTTGGGGGACACTTGGCATGGTGGTACGACCATGGAGTTCCTCTCCCCTTTCCTGTTGAGAGTGCCTCCTCTTGAGATGCGACGGAAACGCCGGGAATTCTTTCCGGATGAAAGCAGGGAAAGGATCCCTCATCTCGAGCTACGAGGGGGAAACGGGGCTCCTCTGGATGTGGGCGGCACCATCGTGCTACATCTCGAGTGGAGACGGGTATGGCGGTAAACTTCTAGAGTTGCAGCAAGGGTGTGACAGACCCTTTCGAATTTCCAGAGGTTAGGTGTCATTAGTCTCCAGACGCCTCATCGGAAATAGGCCTCATCTCGCCTGGAAGGGAGAACTTCCTGGATTTTCTCGAGTTGCGGCAGGTGTTCTCGAGTTACGACGGGGACCTCAGGGACCCGCCCTGGTGTCCTCAGGAAAGGCCTGTCCCCATGCGAGTTGCTAGGGAGCCTCTTGGGATTCCTCTCCCGTCGATACCGGGGCCAAAAACCTTGTGTGGAGTCAGGGCCGGAACCAAGGATTCCTCTCAGGGGCCTACATGGATCTTTGGGTACTTCTGGAGTCTCCCCCGGGGAGTCAGGCCTCGTCTCGAGTGGGGGCATGCACGTGCGCTTTCCTTCCAGGCTGTCGCAACAATTACACGCTTCCCGTGGCGTCGATCAAAGGATCTGTGGTTTTCCCTCGAGGCTTTCCACAGGGCTGTCCCACGTGCCACCGTGGTGTGAGTCGATCCTCGGCGTGAAAGATGAGCCAGTGCAGGGCAAAGAGGTTCCTCTGGAATGGACTGAGACATCTGGGGGACTCTTGGAATGGTGGTACGACCATGGAGTTCCTCTCGCCTTTCCTGTTGAGAGTGCCTCCTCTTGAGATGCGACGGGAAGGCCAGGAATTCTTTCCCGTTGAAAGCAGGGAAAGGATCCCTCATCTCGAGCTCCGAGGGGGAAACGGGGCTCCTCTGGATGTGGGCGGGACCATCGTGCTTCCTCTCGAGTGGAGACGGGTATGGCGGTGAACTTCTTGAGTTGCAGCAAGGGTGTGAAAATCCCTTTCGAAGTTCCAGAGGTTAGGTGTCATTAGTCTCCAGACGCCTCATCGGAAATAGGCCTCATCTCGCCTGGAAGGGAGAACTTCCTGGATTTTCTCGAGTTGCGGCAGGTGTTCTCGAGTTATGACGGGGACCTCAGGGACCCGCCCTGGTGGCCTCAGGTGAGGCCAGTCCCCATGCGAGTTGCTAGGGGGCCTCTCGGGATTCCTCTCCCGTCGATACCGGGGCCAAAAACCTTGTGTGGAGTCAGGGCCGGAACCGAGGATTCCTCTCAGGGGCTGACATGGATCTTTGGGTACTTCTGGAGTCTCCCCAGGGGAGTCAGGCCTCGTCTCGAGTGGGGGCATGCACGTGCACTTTCCTTCCAGGCTGTAGCAGCAATGTCACGCTTCCCGTCGCGTGGATCAAAGGATCTGTGGTTTTCCCTTGAGGCTTTCCCTCGAGGCTTTCCCACAGGGCTGTCCCACGTGCCACCGTGGTGTGAGTCGATCCTCGGCGTGAAAGAGGAGCCAGTGCAGGGCAAAGAGGTTCCTCTGGAATGGACTGAGACATCTGGGGGACTCTTGGAATGGTGGTACGACCATGGAGTTCCTCTCGCCTTTTCTGTTGAGAGTGCCTCCTCTTGAGATGCGACGGGAACGCCGGGAATTCTTTCCCGTTGAAAGCAGGGAAAGGATCCCTCATCTCGAGCTCCGAGGGGGAAACGGGGCTCCTCTGGATGTGGGCGGGACCATCGTCCTTCCTCTCGAGTGGAGACGGGTATGGCGGTGAACTTCTTGAGTTGCAGCAAGGGTGTGAAAGTCCCTTTCGAAGTTCCAGAGGTTAGGTGTCATTAGTCTCCAGACGCCTCATCGGAAATAGGCCTCATCTCGCCTGGAAGGGAGAACTTCCTGGATTTTCTCGAGTTGCAGCAGGTGTTCTCGAGTTATGACGGGGACCTCAGGGACCCGCCCTGGTGGCCTCAGGAGAGGCCAGTCCCCATGCGAGTTGCTAGGGGGCCTCTCGGGATTCCTCTCCAGTCGATACCGGGGCCAAAACCCTTGTGTGGAGTCAGGGCCGGAACCGAGGATTCCTCTCAGGGGCTGACATGGATCTTTGGGTACTTCTGGAGTCTCCCCAGGGGAGTCAGGCCTCGTCTCGAGTGGGGGCATGCACGTGCGCTTTCCTTCCAGGCTGTAGCTGCAATGTCATGCTTCCCGTCGCGTGGATCAAAGGATCTGTGGTTTTCCCTCGAGGCTTTCCACAGGGCTGACCCACGTGCCACCGTGGTGTGAGTCGATCCTCGGCGTGAAAGATGAGCCAGTGCAGGGCAAAGAGGTTCCTCTGGAATGGACTGAGATATCTGGGGGACTCTTGGAATGGTGGTACGACCATGGAGTTCCTCTCGCCTTTCCTGTTGAGAGTGCCTCCTTTGAGATGCGACGGGAACGCCGGGAATTCTTTCCCGTTGAAAGCAGGGAAAGGATCCCTCATCTCGAGCTCCGAGGGGGAAACGGGGCTCCTCTGGATGTGGGCGGGACCATCGTGCTTCCTCTCGAGTGGAGACGGGTATGGCGGTGAACTTCTTGAGTTGCAGCAAGGGTGTGAAAGTCCCTTTCGAAGTTCCAGAGGTTAGGTGTCATTAGTCTCCAGACGCCTCATCGGAAATAGGCCTCATCTCGCCTGGAAGGGAGAACTTCCTGGATTTTCTCGAGTTGCGGCAGGTGTTCTCGAGTTATGACGGGGACCTCAGGGACCCGCCCTGGTGGCCTCAGGTGAGGCCAGTCCCCATGCGAGTTGCTAGGGGGCCTCTCGGGATTCCTCTCCCGTCGATACCGGGGCCAAAAACCTTGTGTGGAGTCAGGGCCGGAACCGAGGATTCCTCTCAGGGGCTGACATGGATCTTTGGGTACTTCTGGAGTCTCCCCAGGGGAGTCAGGCCTCGACTCGAGTGGGGGCATGCACGTGCACTTTCCTTCCAGGCTGTAGCAGCAATGTCACGCTTCCCGTCGCGTGGATCAAAGGATCTGTGGTTTTCCCTCGAGGCTTTCCCTCGAGGCTTTCCCACAGGGCTGTCCCACGTGCCACCGTGGTGTGAGTCGATCCTCGGCGTGAAAGAGGAGCCAGTGCAGGGCAAAGAGCTTCCTCTGGAATGGACTGAGACATCTGGGGGACTCTTGGAATGGTGGTACGACCATGGAGTTCCTCTCGCCTTTCCTGTTGAGAGTGCCTCCTCTTGAGATGCGACGGGAACGCTGGAAATTCTTTCCCGTTGAAAGCAGGGAAAGGATCCCTCATCTCGAGGTCCGAGGGGGAAACGGGGCTCCTCTGGATGTGGGCGGGACCATCGTGCTTCCTCTCGAGTGGAGACGGGTATGGCGGTGAACTTCTTGAGTTGCAGCAAGGGTGTGAAAGACCCTTTCGAAGTTCCAGAGTTTAGGTGTCATTAGTCTCCAGACGCCTCATCGGAAATAGGCCTCATCTCGCCTGGAAGGGAGAACTTCCTGGATTTTCTCGAGTTGCGGCAGGTGTTCTCGAGTTACGACGGGGACCTCAGGGACCCGCCCTGGTGGCCTCAGGAGAGGCCAGTCCCCATCGAGGTGCTAGGGGGCCTCTCGGGATTCCTCTCCCGTCGAAACCGGGGCCAAAAACATTGTGTAGAGTCAGGGCCGGAACCGAGGATTCCTCTCAGGGGCTGACATGGATCTTTGGGTGCTTCTGGAGTCTCCCCAGGGGAGTCAGGCCTCGTCTCGAGTGGGGGCATGCACGTGCGCTTTCCTTCCAGGCTGTAGCAGCAATGTCACGCTTCCCGTGGCGTGGATCAAAGGATCTGTGGTTTTCCCTCGAGGCTTTCCACAGGGCTGTCCCACGTGCCACCGTGGTGTGAGTCGATCCTCGGCGTGAACGATGAGCCAGTGCAGGGCAAAGAGGTTCCTCTGGAATGGACTGAGACATCTGGGGGACTCTTGGAATGGTGGTACGACCATGTAGTTCCTCTCGCCTTTTCTGTTGAGAGTGCCTCCTCTTGAGATGCGACGGGAACGCCGGGAATTCTTTCCCGTTGAAAGCAGGGAAAGGATCCCTCATCTCGAGCTCCGAGGGGGAAACGGGGCTCCTCTGGATGTGGGCGGGACCATCGTCCTTCCTCTCGAGTGGAGACGGGTATGGCGGTGAACTTCTTGAGTTGCAGCAAGGGTGTGAAAGTCCCTTTCGAAGTTCCAGAGGTTAGGTGTCATTAGTCTCCAGACGCCTCATCGGAAATAGGCCTCATCTCGCCTGGAAGGGAGAACTTCCTGGATTTTCTCGAGTTGCAGCAGGTGTTCTCGAGTTATGACGGGGACCTCAGGGACCCGCCCTGGTGGCCTCAGGAGAGGCCAGTCCCCATGCGAGTTGCTAGGGGGCCTCTCGGGATTCCTCTCCAGTCGATACCGGGGCCAAAACCCTTGTGTGGAGTCAGGGCCGGAACCGAGGATTCCTCTCAGGGGCTGACATGGATCTTTGGGTACTTCTGGAGTCTCCCCAGGGGAGTCAGGCCTCGTCTCGAGTGGGGGCATGCACGTGCGCTTTCCTTCCAGGCTGTAGCTGCAATGTCATGCTTCCCGTCGCGTGGATCAAAGGATCTGTGGTTTTCCCTCGAGGCTTTCCACAGGGCTGACCCACGTGCCACCGTGGTGTGAGTCGATCCTCGGCGTGAAAGATGAGCCAGTGCAGGGCAAAGAGGTTCCTCTGGAATGGACTGAGACATCTGGGGGACTCTTGGAATGGTGGTACGACCATGGAGTTCCTCTCGCCTTTCCTGTTGAGAGTGCCTCCTTTGAGATGCGACGGGAACGCCGGGAATTCTTTCCCGTTGAAAGCAGGGAAAGGATCCCTCATCTCGAGCTCCGAGGGGGAAACGGGGCTCCTCTGGATGTGGGCGGGACCATCGTGCTTCCTCTCGAGTGGAGACGGGTATGGCGGTGAACTTCTTGAGTTGCAGCAAGGGTGTGAAAGTCCCTTTCGAAGTTCCAGAGGTTAGGTGTCATTAGTCTCCAGACGCCTCATCGGAAATAGGCCTCATCTCGCCTGGAAGGGAGAACTTCCTGGATTTTCTCGAGTTGCGGCAGGTGTTCTCGAGTTATGACGGGGACCTCAGGGACCCGCCCTGGTGGCCTCAGGTGAGGCCAGTCCCCATGCGAGTTGCTAGGGGGCCTCTCGGGATTCCTCTCCCGTCGATACCGGGGCCAAAAACCTTGTGTGGAGTCAGGGCCGGAACCGAGGATTCCTCTCAGGGGCTGACATGGATCTTTGGGTACTTCTGGAGTCTCCCCAGGGGAGTCAGGCCTCGTCTCGAGTGGGGGCATGCACGTGCACTTTCCTTCCAGGCTGTAGCAGCAATGTCACGCTTCCCGTCGCGTGGATCAAAGGATCTGTGGTTTTCCCTCGAGGCTTTCCCTCGAGGCTTTCCCACAGGGCTGTCCCACGTGCCACCGTGGTGTGAGTCGATCCTCGGCGTGAAAGAGGAGCCAGTGCAGGGCAAAGAGCTTCCTCTGGAATGGACTGAGACATCTGGGGGACTCTTGGAATGGTGGTACGACCATGGAGTTCCTCTCGCCTTTCCTGTTGAGAGTGCCTCCTCTTGAGATGCGACGGGAACGCTGGAAATTCTTTCCCGTTGAAAGCAGGGAAAGGATCCCTCATCTCGAGCTCCGAGGGGGAAACGGGGCTCCTCTGGATGTGGGCGGGACCATCGTGCTTCCTCTCGAGTGGAGACGGGTATGGCGGTGAAGTTCTTGAGTTGCAGCAAGGGTGTGAAAGACCCTTTCGAAGTTTCAGAGGTTAGGTGTCATTAGTCTCCAGACGCCTCATCGGAAATAGGCCTCATCTCGCCTGGAAGGGAGAACTTCCTGGATTTTCTCGAGTTGCGGCAGGTGTTCTCGAGTTACGACGGGGACCTCAGGGACCCGCCCTGGTGTCCTCAGGAAAGGCCTGTCCCCATGCGAGTTGCTAGGGAGCCTCTTGGGATTCCTCTCCCGTCGATACCGGGGCCAAAAACCTTGTGTGGAGTCAGGGCCGGAACCAAGGATTCCTCTCAGGGGCCTACATGGATCTTTGGGTACTTCTGGAGTCTCCCCCGGGGAGTCAGGCCTCGTCTCGAGTGGGGGCATGCACGTGCGCTTTCCTTCCAGGCTGTCGCAACAATTACACGCTTCCCGTGGCGTCGATCAAAGGATCTGTGGTTTTCCCTCGAGGCTTTCCACAGGGCTGTCCCACGTGCCACCGTGGTGTGAGTCGATCCTCGGCGTGAAAGATGAGCCAGTGCAGGGCAAAGAGGTTCCTCTGGAATGGACTGAGACATCTGGGGGACTCTTGGAATGGTGGTACGACCATGGAGTTCCTCTCGCCTTTCCTGTTGAGAGTGCCTCCTCTTGAGATGCGACGGGAAGGCCGGGAATTCTTTCCCGTTGAAAGCAGGGAAAGGATCCCTCATCTCGAGCTCCGAGGGGGAAACGGGGCTCCTCTGGATGTGGGCGGGACCATCGTGCTTCCTCTCGAGTGGAGACGGGTATGGCGGTGAACTTCTTGAGTTGCAGCAAGGGTGTGAAAATCCCTTTCGAAGTTCCAGAGGTTAGGTGTCATTAGTCTCCAGACGCCTCATCGGAAATAGGCCTCATCTCGCCTGGAAGGGAGAACTTCCTGGATTTTCTCGAGTTGCGGCAGGTGTTCTCGAGTTATGACGGGGACCTCAGGGACCCGCCCTGGTGGCCTCAGGTGAGGCCAGTCCCCATGCGAGTTGCTAGGGGGCCTCTCGGGATTCCTCTCCCGTCGATACCGGGGCCAAAAACCTTGTGTGGAGTCAGGGCCGGAACCGAGGATTCCTCTCAGGGGCTGACATGGATCTTTGGGTACTTCTGGAGTCTCCCCAGGGGAGTCAGGCCTCGTCTCGAGTGGGGGCATGCACGTGCACTTTCCTTCCAGGCTGTAGCAGCAATGTCACGCTTCCCGTCGCGTGGATCAAAGGATCTGTGGTTTTCCCTTGAGGCTTTCCCTCGAGGCTTTCCCACAGGGCTGTCCCACGTGCCACCGTGGTGTGAGTCGATCCTCGGCCTGAAAGAGGAGCCAGTGCAGGGCAAAGAGCTTCCTCTGGAATGGACTGAGACATCTGGGGGACTCTTGGAATGGTGGTACGACCATGGAGTTCCTCTCGCCTTTTCTGTTGAGAGTGCCTCCTCTTGAGATGCGACGGGAACGCCGGGAATTCTTTCCCGTTGAAAGCAGGGAAAGGATCCCTCATCTCGAGCTCCGAGGGGGAAACGGGGCTCCTCTGGATGTGGGCGGGACCATCGTCCTTCCTCTCGAGTGGAGACGGGTATGGCGGTGAACTTCTTGAGTTGCAGCAAGGGTGTGAAAGTCCCTTTCGAAGTTCCAGAGGTTAGGTGTCATTAGTCTCCAGACGCCTCATCGGAAATAGGCCTCATCTCGCCTGGAAGGGAGAACTTCCTGGATTTTCTCGAGTTGCAGCAGGTGTTCTCGAGTTATGACGGGGACCTCAGGGACCCGCCCTGGTGGCCTCAGGAGAGGCCAGTCCCCATGCGAGTTGCTAGGGGGCCTCTCGGGATTCCTCTCCAGTCGATACCGGGGCCAAAACCCTTGTGTGGAGTCAGGGCCGGAACCGAGGATTCCTCTCAGGGGCTGACATGGATCTTTGGGTACTTCTGGAGTCTCCCCAGGGGAGTCAGGCCTCGTCTCGAGTGGGGGCATGCACGTGCGCTTTCCTTCCAGGCTGTAGCTGCAATGTCATGCTTCCCGTCGCGTGGATCAAAGGATCTGTGGTTTTCCCTCGAGGCTTTCCACAGGGCTGACCCACGTGCCACCGTGGTGTGAGTCGATCCTCGGCGTGAAAGATGAGCCAGTGCAGGGCAAAGAGGTTCCTCTGGAATGGACTGAGACATCTGGGGGACTCTTGGAATGGTGGTACGACCATGGAGTTCCTCTCGCCTTTCCTGTTGAGAGTGCCTCCTTTGAGATGCGACGGGAACGCCGGGAATTCTTTCCCGTTGAAAGCAGGGAAAGGATCCCTCATCTCGAGCTCCGAGGGGGAAACGGGGCTCCTCTGGATGTGGGCGGGACCATCGTGCTTCCTCTCGAGTGGAGACGGGTATGGCGGTGAACTTCTTGAGTTGCAGCAAGGGTGTGAAAGTCCCTTTCGAAGTTCCAGAGGTTAGGTGTCATTAGTCTCCAGACGCCTCATCGGAAATAGGCCTCATCTCGCCTGGAAGGGAGAACTTCCTGGATTTTCTCGAGTTGCGGCAGGTGTTCTCGAGTTATGACGGGGACCTCAGGGACCCGCCCTGGTGGCCTCAGGTGAGGCCAGTCCCCATGCGAGTTGCTAGGGGGCCTCTCGGGATTCCTCTCCCGTCGATACCGGGGCCAAAAACCTTGTGTGGAGTCAGGGCCGGAACCGAGGATTCCTCTCAGGGGCTGACATGGATCTTTGGGTACTTCTGGAGTCTCCCCAGGGGAGTCAGGCCTCGACTCGAGTGGGGGCATGCACGTGCACTTTCCTTCCAGGCTGTAGCAGCAATGTCACGCTTCCCGTCGCGTGGATCAAAGGATCTGTGGTTTTCCCTCGAGGCTTTCCCTCGAGGCTTTCCCACAGGGCTGTCCCACGTGCCACCGTGGTGTGAGTCGATCCTCGGCGTGAAAGAGGAGCCAGTGCAGGGCAAAGAGCTTCCTCTGGAATGGACTGAGACATCTGGGGGACTCTTGGAATGGTGGTACGACCATGGAGTTCCTCTCGCCTTTCCTGTTGAGAGTGCCTCCTCTTGAGATGCGACGGGAACGCTGGAAATTCTTTCCCGTTGAAAGCAGGGAAAGGATCCCTCATCTCGAGGTCCGAGGGGGAAACGGGGCTCCTCTGGATGTGGGCGGGACCATCGTGCTTCCTCTCGAGTGGAGACGGGTATGGCGGTGAACTTCTTGAGTTGCAGCAAGGGTGTGAAAGACCCTTTCGAAGTTCCAGAGTTTAGGTGTCATTAGTCTCCAGACGCCTCATCGGAAATAGGCCTCATCTCGCCTGGAAGGGAGAACTTCCTGGATTTTCTCGAGTTGCGGCAGGTGTTCTCGAGTTACGACGGGGACCTCAGGGACCCGCCCTGGTGGCCTCAGGAGAGGCCAGTCCCCATCGAGGTGCTAGGGGGCCTCTCGGGATTCCTCTCCCGTCGAAACCGGGGCCAAAAACATTGTGTGGAGTCAGGGCCGGAACCGAGGATTCCTCTCAGGGGCTGACATGGATCTTTGGGTGCTTCTGGAGTCTCCCCAGGGGAGTCAGGCCTCGTCTCGAGTGGGGGCATGCACGTGCGCTTTCCTTCCAGGCTGTAGCAGCAATGTCACGCTTCCCGTGGCGTGGATCAAAGGATCTGTGGTTTTCCCTCGAGGCTTTCCACAGGGCTGTCCCACGTGCCACCGTGGTGTGAGTCGATCCTCGGCGTGAACGATGAGCCAGTGCAGGGCAAAGAGGTTCCTCTGGAATGGACTGAGACATCTGGGGGACTCTTGGAATGGTGGTACGACCATGTAGTTCCTCTCGCCTTTTCTGTTGAGAGTGCCTCCTCTTGAGATGCGACGGGAACGCCGGGAATTCTTTCCCGTTGAAAGCAGGGAAAGGATTCCTCATCTCGAGCTCCGAGGGGGAAACGGGGCTCCTCTGGATGTGGGCGGGACCATCGTCCTTCCTCTCGAGTGGAGACGGGTATGGCGGTGAACTTCTTGAGTTGCAGCAAGGGTGTGAAAGTCCCTTTCGAAGTTCCAGAGGTTAGGTGTCATTAGTCTCCAGACGCCTCATCGGAAATAGGCCTCATCTCGCCTGGAAGGGAGAACTTCCTGGATTTTCTCGAGTTGCAGCAGGTGTTCTCGAGTTATGACGGGGACCTCAGGGACCCGCCCTGGTGGCCTCAGGAGAGGCCAGTCCCCATGCGAGTTGCTAGGGGGCCTCTCGGGATTCCTCTCCAGTCGATACCGGGGCCAAAACCCTTGTGTGGAGTCAGGGCCGGAACCGAGGATTCCTCTCAGGGGCTGACATGGATCTTTGGGTACTTCTGGAGTCTCCCCAGGGGAGTCAGGCCTCGTCTCGAGTGGGGGCATGCACGTGCGCTTTCCTTCCAGGCTGTAGCTGCAATGTCATGCTTCCCGTCGCGTGGATCAAAGGATCTGTGGTTTTCCCTCGAGGCTTTCCACAGGGCTGACCCACGTGCCACCGTGGTGTGAGTCGATCCTCGGCGTGAAAGATGAGCCAGTGCAGGGCAAAGAGGTTCCTCTGGAATGGACTGAGACATCTGGGGGACTCTTGGAATGGTGGTACGACCATGGAGTTCCTCTCGCCTTTCCTGTTGAGAGTGCCTCCTTTGAGATGCGACGGGAACGCCGGGAATTCTTTCCCGTTGAAAGCAGGGAAAGGATCCCTCATCTCGAGCTCCGAGGGGGAAACGGGGCTCCTCTGGATGTGGGCGGGACCATCGTGCTTCCTCTCGAGTGGAGACGGGTATGGCGGTGAACTTCTTGAGTTGCAGCAAGGGTGTGAAAGTCCCTTTCGAAGTTCCAGAGGTTAGGTGTCATTAGTCTCCAGACGCCTCATCGGAAATAGGCCTCATCTCGCCTGGAAGGGAGAACTTCCTGGATTTTCTCGAGTTGCGGCAGGTGTTCTCGAGTTATGACGGGGACCTCAGGGACCCGCCCTGGTGGCCTCAGGTGAGGCCAGTCCCCATGCGAGTTGCTAGGGGGCCTCTCGGGATTCCTCTCCCGTCGATACCGGGGCCAAAAACCTTGTGTGGAGTCAGGGCCGGAACCGAGGATTCCTCTCAGGGGCTGACATGGATCTTTGGGTACTTCTGGAGTCTCCCCAGGGGAGTCAGGCCTCGTCTCGAGTGGGGGCATGCACGTGCACTTTCCTTCCAGGCTGTAGCAGCAATGTCACGCTTCCCGTCGCGTGGATCAAAGGATCTGTGGTTTTCCCTCGAGGCTTTCCCTCGAGGCTTTCCCACAGGGCTGTCCCACGTGCCACCGTGGTGTGAGTCGATCCTCGGCGTGAAAGAGGAGCCAGTGCAGGGCAAAGAGCTTCCTCTGGAATGGACTGAGACATCTGGGGGACTCTTGGAATGGTGGTACGACCATGGAGTTCCTCTCGCCTTTCCTGTTGAGAGTGCCTCCTCTTGAGATGCGACGGGAACGCTGGAAATTCTTTCCCGTTGAAAGCAGGGAAAGGATCCCTCATCTCGAGGTCCGAGGGGGAAACGGGGCTCCTCTGGATGTGGGCGGGACCATCGTGCTTCCTCTCGAGTGGAGACGGGTATGGCGGTGAACTTCTTGAGTTGCAGCAAGGGTGTGAAAGACCCTTTCGAAGTTCCAGAGTTTAGGTGTCATTAGTCTCCAGACGCCTCATCGGAAATAGGCCTCATCTCGCCTGGAAGGGAGAACTTCCTGGATTTTCTCGAGTTGCGGCAGGTGTTCTCGAGTTACGACGGGGACCTCAGGGACCCGCCCTGGTGGCCTCAGGAGAGGCCAGTCCCCATCGAGGTGCTAGGGGGCCTCTCGGGATTCCTCTCCCGTCGAAACCGGGGCCAAAAACATTGTGTGGAGTCAGGGCCGGAACCGAGGATTCCTCTCAGGGGCTGACATGGATCTTTGGGTGCTTCTGGAGTCTCCCCAGGGGAGTCAGGCCTCGTCTCGAGTGGGGGCATGCACGTGCGCTTTCCTTCCAGGCTGTAGCAGCAATGTCACGCTTCCCGTGGCGTGGATCAAAGGATCTGTGGTTTTCCCTCGAGGCTTTCCACAGGGCTGTCCCACGTGCCACCGTGGTGTGAGTCGATCCTCGGCGTGAACGATGAGCCAGTGCAGGGCAAAGAGGTTCCTCTGGAATGGACTGAGACATCTGGGGGACTCTTGGAATGGTGGTACGACCATGTAGTTCCTCTCGCCTTTTCTGTTGAGAGTGCCTCCTCTTGAGATGCGACGGGAACGCCGGGAATTCTTTCCCGTTGAAAGCAGGGAAAGGATTCCTCATCTCGAGCTCCGAGGGGGAAACGGGGCTCCTCTGGATGTGGGCGGGACCATCGTCCTTCCTCTCGAGTGGAGACGGGTATGGCGGTGAACTTCTTGAGTTGCAGCAAGGGTGTGAAAGTCCCTTTCGAAGTTCCAGAGGTTAGGTGTCATTAGTCTCCAGACGCCTCATCGGAAATAGGCCTCATCTCGCCTGGAAGGGAGAACTTCCTGGATTTTCTCGAGTTGCAGCAGGTGTTCTCGAGTTATGACGGGGACCTCAGGGACCCGCCCTGGTGGCCTCAGGAGAGGCCAGTCCCCATGCGAGTTGCTAGGGGGTCTCTCGGGATTCCTCTCCAGTCGATACCGGGGCCAAAACCCTTGTGGGGAGTCAGGGCCGGAACCGAGGATTCCTCTCAGGGGCTGACATGGATCTTTGGGTACTTCTGGAGTCTCCCCAGGGGAGTCAGGCCTCGTCTCGAGTGGGGGCATGCACGTGCGCTTTCCTTCCAGGCTGTAGCTGCAATGTCATGCTTCCCGTCGCGTGGATCAAAGGATCTGTGGTTTTCCCTCGAGGCTTTCCACAGGGCTGACCCACGTGCCACCGTGGTGTGAGTCGATCCTCGGCGTGAAAGATGAGCCAGTGCAGGGCAAAGAGGTTCCTCTGGAATGGACTGAGACATCTGGGGGACTCTTGGAATGGTGGTACGACCATGGAGTTCCTCTCGCCTTTCCTGTTGAGAGTGCCTCCTTTGAGATGCGACGGGAACGCCGGGAATTCTTTCCCGTTGAAAGCAGGGAAAGGATCCCTCATCTCGAGCTCCGAGGGGGAAACGGGGCTCCTCTGGATGTGGGCGGGACCATCGTGCTTCCTCTCGAGTGGAGACGGGTATGGCGGTGAACTTCTTGAGTTGCAGCAAGGGTGTGAAAGTCCCTTTCGAAGTTCCAGAGGTTAGGTGTCATTAGTCTCCAGACGCCTCATCGGAAATAGGCCTCATCTCGCCTGGAAGGGAGAACTTCCTGGATTTTCTCGAGTTGCGGCAGGTGTTCTCGAGTTATGACGGGGACCTCAGGGACCCGCCCTGGTGGCCTCAGGTGAGGCCAGTCCCCATGCGAGTTGCTAGGGGGCCTCTCGGGATTCCTCTCCCGTCGATACCGGGGCCAAAAACCTTGTGTGGAGTCAGGGCCGGAACCGAGGATTCCTCTCAGGGGCTGACATGGATCTTTGGGTACTTCTGGAGTCTCCCCAGGGGAGTCAGGCCTCGTCTCGAGTGGGGGCATGCACGTGCACTTTCCTTCCAGGCTGTAGCAGCAATGTCACGCTTCCCGTCGCGTGGATCAAAGGATCTGTGGTTTTCCCTCGAGGCTTTCCCTCGAGGCTTTCCCACAGGGCTGTCCCACGTGCCACCGTGGTGTGAGTCGATCCTCGGCGTGAAAGAGGAGCCAGTGCAGGGCAAAGAGCTTCCTCTGGAATGGACTGAGACATCTGGGGGACTCTTGGAATGGTGGTACGACCATGGAGTTCCTCTCGCCTTTCCTGTTGAGAGTGCCTCCTCTTGAGATGCGACGGGAACGCTGGAAATTCTTTCCCGTTGAAAGCAGGGAAAGGATCCCTCATCTCGAGCTCCGAGGGGGAAACGGGGCTCCTCTGGATGTGGGCGGGACCATCGTGCTTCCTCTCGAGTGGAGACGGGTATGGCGGTGAAGTTCTTGAGTTGCAGCAAGGGTGTGAAAGACCCTTTCGAAGTTTCAGAGGTTAGGTGTCATTAGTCTCCAGACGCCTCATCGGAAATAGGCCTCATCTCGCCTGGAAGAGAGAACTTCCTGGATTTTCGCGAGTTGCGGCAGGTGTTCTCGAGTTATGACGGGGACCTCAGGGACCCGCCCTGGTGGCCTCAGGAGAGGCCAGTCCCCATGCGATTTGCTAGGGGGCCTCTCGGGATTCCTCTCCCGTCGATACCGGGGCCAAAAACCTTGTGTGGAGTCAGGGCCAGAACCGAGGATTCCTCTCAGGGGCGACATGGATCTTTGGGTACTTCTGGAGTCTCCCCAGGGGAGTCAGGCCTCGTCTCGAGTGGGGGAATGCACGTGCGCTTTCCTTCCAGGCTGTAGCAGCAACGTCACGCTTCCTGTCGCGTGGATCAAAGGATCTGTGGTTTTCCCTCGAGGCTTTCCCTCGAGGCTTTCCCACAGGGCTGTCCCACGTGCCACCGTGGTGTGAGTCGATCCTCGGCTTGAAAGATGAGCCAGTGCAGGGTGAAGAGGTTCCTCTGGAATGGACTGAGACATCTGGGGGACTCTTGGAATGGTGGTACGACCATGGAGTTCCTCTCGCCTTTCCTGTTGAGAGTGCCTCCTCTTGAGATGCGACGGGAACGCCGGGAATTCTTTCCCGTTGAAAGCAGGGAAAGGATCCCTCATCTCGAGATCCGAGGGTGAAACGGGGCTCCTCTGGATGTGGGCGGGACCATCGTGCTTCCTCTCGAGTGGAGACGGGTATGGCGGTGAAGTTCTTGAGTTGCAGCAAGGGTGTGAAAGACCCTTTCGAAGTTTCAGAGGTTAGGTGTCATTAGTCTCCAGACGCCTCATCGGAAATAGGCCTCATCTCGCCTGGAAGGGAGAACTTCCTGGATTTTCTCGAGTTGCGGCAGGTGTTCTCGAGTTACGACGGAGACCTCAGGAACCCGCCCTGGTGGCCTCAGGAGAGGCCAGTCCCCATGCGAGTTGCTAGGGGGCCTCTCGGGATTCCTCTCCCGTCGATACCGGGGCCAAAAACCTTGTGTGGAGTCAGGGCCGGAACCGAGGATTCCTCTCAGGGGCTGACATGGATCTTTGGGTACTTCTGGAGTCTCCCCAGGGGACTCAGGCCTCGTCTCGAGTGGGGGCATGCACGTGCGCTTTCCTTCCAGGCTGTAGCAGCAATGTCACGCTTCCCGTCGCGTGGATCAAAGGATCTGTGGTTTTCCCTCGAGGCTTTCCCTCGAGGCTTTCCCACAGGGCTGTCCCACGTGCCACCGTGGTGTGAGTCGATCCTCGGCGTGAAAGATGAGCCAGTGCAGGGCAAAGAGCTTCCTCTGGAATGGACTGAGACATCTGGGGGACTCTAGAAATGGTGGTACGACCATGGAGTTCCTCTCGCCTTTCCTGTTGAGAGTGCCTCCTCTTGAGATGCGATGGGAACGCCGGGAATTCTTTACGTAGAAAGCAGGGAAAGGATCCCTCATCTCGAGCTCCGAGGGGGAAACGGGGCTCCTCTGGATGTGGGCGGGACCATCGTGCTTCCTCTCGAGTGGACACGGGTATAGCGGTAAACTTCTTGAGTTGCAGCAAGGGTGTGAAAGACGCTTTCGAAGTTCCAGAGTTTAGGTGTCATTAGTCTCCAGACGCCTCATCGGAAATAGGCCTCATCTCGCCTGGAAGGGAGAACTTCCTGGATTTTCTCGAGTTGCGGCAGGTGTTCTCGAGTTACGACAGGGACCTCAGGGACCCGCCCTGGTGGCCTCAGGAGAGGCCAGTCCCCATCGAGGTGCTAGGGGGCCTCTCGGGATTCCTCTCCCGTTGAAACCGGGGCCAAAAACCTTGTGTGGAGTCAGGGCCGGAACCGAGGATTCCTCTCAGGGGCTGACATGGATCTTTGGGTACTTCTGGAGTCTCCCCAGGGGAGTCAGGCTTCGTCTCGAGTGGGGGCATGCACGTGCGCTTTCCTTCCAGCCTGTAGCAGCAATGTCACGCTTCCCGTGGCGTGGATCAAAGGATCTATGGATTTCCCTCGAGGCTTTCCCTCGAGGCTTTCCCACAGGGCTGTCCCACGTGCCACCGTGGTGTGAGTCGATCCTCGGCATGAAAGATGAGCCAGTGCAGGGCAAAGAGGTTCCTCTGGAATGGACTGAGACATCTGGGGGACTCTTGGAATGGTGGTACGACCATGGAGTTCCTCTCGCCTTTCCTGTTGAGAGTGCCTCCTCTTGAGATGCGACGGGAACGCCGGGAATTCTTTCCCGTTGAAAGC
Source organism: Capricornis sumatraensis (assembly GCF_032405125.1). Taxonomy (NCBI): domain Eukaryota; kingdom Metazoa; phylum Chordata; class Mammalia; order Artiodactyla; family Bovidae; genus Capricornis; species Capricornis sumatraensis. The sequence continues at coordinate 1,143,017 of NW_027184619.1, forward strand.
AGGGAAAGGATCCCTCATCTCGAGCTCCGAGGGGGAAACGGGGCTCCTCTGGATGTGGGCGGGAGCATCGTGCTTCCTCTCGAGTGGAGACGGGTATGGCGGTGAACTTCTTGAGTTGCAGGAAGGGTGTGAAAGACCCTTTCGAAGTTCCAGAGTTTAGGTGTCATTAGTCTCCAGACGCCTCATCGGAAATAGGCCTCATCTCGCCTGGAAGGGAGAACTTCCTGGATTTTCTCGAGTTGCGGCAGGTGTTCTCGAGTTACGACGGGGACCTCAGGGACCCGCCCTGGTGGCCTCAGGAGAGGCCAGTCCCCATCGAGGTGCTAGGGGGCCTCTCGGGATTCCTCTCCCGTCGAAACCGGGGCCAAAAACATTGTGTGGAGTCAGGGCCGGAACCGAGGATTCCTCTCAGGGGCTGACATGGATCTTTGGGTACTTCTGGAGTCTCCCCATGGGAGTCAGGCCTCGTCTCGAGTGGGGGCATGCACGTGCGCTTTCCTTCCAGCCTGTAGCAGCAATGTCACGCTTCCTGTGGCGTGGATCAAAGGATCTATGGAATTCCCTCGAGGCTTTCCCTCGAGGCTTTCCCACAGGGCTGTCCCACGTGCCACCGTGGTGTGAGTCGATCCTCGGCATGAAAGATGAGCCAGTGCAGGGCAAAGAGGTTCCTCTGGAATGGACTGAGACATCTGGGGGACTCTTGGAATGGTGGTACGACCATGGAGTTCCTCTCGCCTTTCCTGTTGAGAGTGCCTTCTCTTGAGATGCGACGGGAACGCCGGGAATTTTTTCCCGTTGAAAGCAGGGAAAGGATCCCTCATCTCGAGCTCCGAGGGGGAAACGGGGCTCCTCTGGATGTGGGCGGGACCATCGTGCTTCCTCTCGAGTGGAGACGGGTATGGCCTGAACTTCTTGAGTTGCAGCAAGGGTGTGAAAGACCCTTTCGAAGTTCCAGAGGTTAGGTGTCATTAGTCTCCAGACGCCTCATCGGAAATAGGCCTCATCTCGCCTGGAAGGGAGAACTTCCTGGATTTTCTCGAGTTGCGGCAGGTGTTCTCGAGTTACGACGGGGACCTCAGGGACCCGCCCTGGTGGCCTCAGGAGAGGCCAGTCCCCATGCGAGTTGCTAGGGCACCTCTCGGGATTCCTCTCCCGTCGATACCTGGGCCAAAAATCTTGTGTGGAGTCAGGGCCGGAACCGAGGATTCCTCTCAGGGGCTGACATGGATCTTTGGGTACTTGTGGAGTCTCCCCAGGGGAGTCAGGCCTCGTCTCGAGTGGGGGCATGCACGTGCGCTTTCCTTCCAGGCTGTAGCAGCAATGTCACGCTTCCCGTCGTGTGGATCAAAGGATCTGTGGTTTTCCCTCGCGGCTTTCTCTCGAGGCTTTCCCACAGGGCTGTCCCACGTGCCACCGTGGTGTGAGTCGATCCTTGGCGTGAAAGATGAGCCAGTGCAGGGCAAAGAGGTTCCTCTGGAATGGACTGAGACATCTGGGGGACTCTTGGAATGGTGGTACGACCATGGAGTTCCTCTCGCCTTTCCTGTTGAGAGTGCCTCCTCTTGAGATGCGACGGGAACGCCGGGAATTCTTTCCCGTTGAAAGCAGGGAAAGGATCCCTCATCTCGAGCTGCGAGGGGGAAACGGGGCTCCTCTGGATGTGGGCGGGACCATCGTGCTTCCTCTCGAGTGGAGACGGGTATGGCAGTGAACTTCTTGAGTTGCAGCAAGGGTGTGAAAGACCCTGTCGACGTTCCAGAGCTTAGGTGTCATTAGTCTCCAGACGCCTCATCGGAAATAGGCCTCATCTCGCCTGGAAGGGAGAACTTCCTGGATTTTCTCGAGTTGCGGCAGGTGTTCTCGAGTTACGACGGGGACCTCAGGGACCCGCCCTGGTGGCCTCAGGAGAGGCCTGTCCCCATGCGAGTTGCTAGGGGGCCTCTCGGGATTCCTCTCCCGTCGATACCGGGGCCAAAATCCTTGTGTGGAGTCAGGGCCGGAACCGAGGATTCCTCTCAGGGGCTGACATGGATCTTTGGGTACTTCTGGAGTCTCCCCAGGGGAGTCAGGCGTCGTCTCGAGTGGGGGCATGCACGTGCGCTTTCCTTCCAGGCTGTAGCAGCAATGTCACGCTTCCCGTCGCGTGGATCAAAGGATCTGTGGTTTTCCCTCGAGGCTTTCCCTCGAGGCTTTCCCACAGGGCTGTCCCACGTGCCACCGTTGTGTGAGTCGATCCTCGGCATGAAAGATGAGCCAGTGCAGGGCAAAGAGGTTCCTCTGGAATGGACTGAGACATCTGGGGGACTCTTGGAATGGTGGTACGACCATGGAGTTCCTCTCGCCTTTCCTGTTGAGAGTGCCTCCTCTTGAGATGCGACGGGAACGCCAGGAATTCTTTCCCGTTGAAAGCAGGGAAAGGATCCCTCATCTCGAGCTCCGAGGGAAAAACGGGGCTCCTCTGGATGTGGGCGGGACAATCGTGCTTCCTCTCGAGTGGAGACGGGTATGGCGTTGAACTTCTTGAGTTGCAGCAAGGGTGTGAAAGACCCTTTCAAAGTTCCAGAGTTTAGGTGTCATTAGTCTCCAGACGCCTCATCGGAAATAGGCCTCATCTCGCCTGGAAGGGAGAACTTCCTGGATTTTCTCGAGTTGCGGCAGGTGTTCTCGAGTTACGACGGGGACCTCAGGGACCCGCCCTGGTGGCCTCAGGAGAGGCCAGTCCCCATGCGAGTTGCTAGGGGGCCTCTCGGGATTCCTCTCCCGTCGATACCGGGGCCAAAACCTTGTGTGGAGTCAGGGCCGGAACCGAGGATTCCTCTCAGGGGCTGACATGGATCTTTGGGTACTTCTGGAGTCTCCCCAGGGGAGTCAGGCCTCGTCTCGAGTGTGGACATGCACGTGCGCTTTCCTTCCAGGCTGTAGCAGCAATGTCACGCTTCCCGTGGTGTGGATCAAAGGATCTGTGGTTTTCCCTCGAGGCTTTCCCTCGAGGCTTTCCCACAGGGCTGTCCCACGTGCCACCGTGGTGTGAGTCGATCCTCGGCGTGAAAGATGAGCCAGTGCAGGGCAAAGAGGTTCCTCTGGAATGGACTGAGACATCTGGGGGACTCTTGGAATGGTGGTACGACCATGGAGTTCCTCTCGCCTTTCCTGTTGAGAGTGCCTCCTCTTGAGATGCGACGGGAACGCCGGGAATTCTTTCCCGTTGAAAGCAGGGAAAGGATCCCTCATCTCGAGCTCCGAGGGGGAAACGGGGCTCCTCTGGATGTGGGCGGGACCATCGTGCTTCCTCTCGAGTGGAGACGGGTATGGCGGTGAACTTCTTGAGTTGCAGCAAGGGTGTGAAAGACCCTTTCGACGTTCCAGAGCTTAGGTGTCATTAGTCTCCAGACGCCTCATCGGAAATAGGCCTCATCTCGCCTGGAAGGGAGAACTTCCTGGATTTTCTCGAGTTGCGGCAGGTGTTCTCGAGTTACGACGGGGACCTCAGGGACCCGCCCTGGTGGCCTCAGGAGAGGCCAGTCCCCATGCGAGTTGCTAGGGCACCTCTCGGGATTCCTCTCCCGTCGATACCTGGGCCAAAAATCTTGTGTGGAGTCAGGGCCAGAACCGAGGATTCCTCTCAGGGGCTGACATGGATCTTTGGGTACTTGTGGAGTCTCCCCAGGGGAGTCAGGCCTCGTCTCGAGTGGGGGCATGCACGTGCGCTTTCCTTCCAGGCTGTAGCAGCAATGTCACGCTTCCCGTCGTGTGGATCAAAGGATCTGTGGTTTTCCCTCGCGGCTTTCTCTCGAGGCTTTCCCACAGGGCTGTCCCACGTGCCACCGTGGTGTGAGTCGATCCTCGGCGTGAAAGATGAGCCAGTGCAGGGCAAAGAGGTTCCTCTGGAATGGACTGAGACATCTGGGGGACTCTTGGAATGGTGGTACGACCATGGAGTTCCTCTTGCCTTTCCTGTTGAGAGTGCCTCCTCTTGAGATGCGACGGGAACGCCAGGAATTCTTTCCCGTTGAAAGCAGGGAAAGGATCCCTCATCTCGAGCTCCGAGGGGGAAACGGGGCTCCTCTGGATGTGGGCGGGATCATCGTGCTTCCTCTCGAGTGGAGACGGGTATGGCGGTGAACTTCTTGAGTTGCAGCAAGGGTGTGAAAGACCCTTTCGAAGTTCCAGAGGTTAGGTGTCATTAGTCTCCAGACGCCTCATCGGAAATAGGCCTCATCTCGCCTGGAGGGGAGAACTTCCTGGATTCTCTCGAGTTGCGGCAGGTGTTCTCGAGTTACGACGGGGACCTCAGGGACCCGCCCTGGTGGCCTCAGGAGAGGCCAGTCCCCATGCGAGTTGCTAGGGGGCCTCTCGGGATTCCTCTCCCGTCGATACCGGGGCCAAAAACCTTGTGTGGAGTCAGTGCCGGAACCGAGGATTCCTCTCAGGGGCTGACATGGATCTTTGGGTACTTCTGGAGTCTCCCCAGGGGAGTGAGGCCTCGTCTAGAGTGGGGGCATGCACGTGCGCTTTCCTTCCAGGCTGTAGCAGCAATGTCACGCTTCCCGTCGCGTGGATCAAAGGGTCTGTGGTTTTCCCTCGAGGCTTTCCCTCGAGGCTTTCCCACAGGGCTGTCCCACGTGCCACCGTGGTGTGAGTCGATCCTCGGCGTGAAAGATGAGCCAGTGCAGGGCAAAGAGGTTCCTCTGGAATGGACTGAGACATCTGGGGGACTCTTGGAATGGTGGTACGACCATGGAGTTCCTCTCGCCTTTCCTGTTGAGAGTGCCTCCTCTTGAGATGCGACGGGAACGCCGGGAATTCTTTCCCGTTGAAAGCAGGGAAAGGATCCCTCATCTCGAGCTACGAGGGGGAAACGGGGCTCCTCTGGATGTGGGCGGGACCATCGTGCTTCCTCTCGAGTGGACACGGGTATAGCGGTGAACTTCTTGAGTTGCAGCAAGGGTGTGAAAGACCCTTTCGAAGTTCCAGAGGTTAGGTGTCATTAGTCTCCAGACGCCTCATCGGAAATAGGCCTCATCTCGCCTGGAAGGGAGAACTTCCTGGATTTTCTCGAGTCGCCGCAGGTGTTCTCGAGTTACGACGGGGACCTCAGGGACCCGCCCTGGTGGCCTCAGGAGAGGCCAGTCCCCATGTGAGTTGCTAGGGGGCCTCTCGGGATTCCTCTCCCGTCGATACCGGGGCCAAAAACCTTGTGTGGAGTCAGGGCCGGAACCGAGGATTCCTCTCAGGGGCTGACATGGATCTTTGGGTACTTCTGGAGTCTCCCCAGGGGAGTCAGGCCTGGTCTCGAGTGGGGGAATACACGTGCGCTTTCCTTCCAGGCTGTAGCAGCAATGTCACGCTTCCTGTGGCGTGGATCAAATGATCTGTGGATTTCCCTCGAGGCTTTCCCTCGAGGCTTTCCCACAGGGCTGTCCCACGTGCCACCGTGGTGTGAGTCGATCCTCGGCGTGACAGATGAGCCAGTGCAGGGCAAAGAGGTTCCTCTGGAATGGACTGAGACATCTGGGGGACTCTTGGAATGGTGGTACGACCATGGAGTTCCTCTCGCCTTTCCTGTTGAGAGTGCCTCCTCTTGAGATGCGACGGGAACGCCGGGAATTCATTCCCGTTGAAAGCAGGGAAAGGATCCCTCATCTCGAGCTCCGAGGGGGAAACGGGGCTCCTCTGGATGTGGGCGGGACCATCGTGCTTCCTCTCGAGTGGAGACGGTTTTGGCGGTGAACTTCTTGAGTTGCAGCAAGGGTGTGAAAGACCCTTTCGACGTTCCAGAGGTTAGGTGTCATTAGTCTCCAGACGCCTCATCGGAAATAGGCCTCATCTCGCCTGGAAGGGAGAACTTCCTGGATTTTCTCGAGTTGCGGCAGGTGTTCTCGAGTTACGACGGGGACCTCAGGGACCCGCCCTGGCGGCCTCAGGAGAGGCCAGTCCCCATGCGAGTTACTAGGGGGCCTCTCGGGATTCCTCTCCCGTCGATACCGGGGCCAAAAACCTTGTGTGGAGTCAGGGCCGGAACCGAGGATTCCTCTCAGGGGCTGACATGGATCTTTGGGTACTTCTGGAGTCTCCCCAGGGGAGTCAGGCCTCGTCTCGAGTGGGGGCATGCACGTGCGCTTTCCTTCCAGGCTGTAGCAGCAATGTCACGCTTCCCGTCGCGTGGATCAAAGGATCTGTGGTTTTCCCTCGAGGCTTTCCCTCCAGGCTTTCCCAAAGGGCTGTCCCACGTGCCACCGTGGTGTGAGTCGATCCTCGGCATGAAAGATGAGCCAGTGCAGGGCAAAGAGGTTCCTCTGGAATGGACTGAGACATCTGGGGGACTCTTGGAATGGTGGTACGACCATGGAGTTCCTCTCGCCTTTCCTGTTGAGAGTGCCTCCTCTTGAGATGCGACGGGAACGCCGGGAATTCTTTCCCGTTGAAAGCAGGGAAAGGATCCCTCATCTCGAGCTACGAGGGGGAAACGGGGCTCCTCTGGATGTGGGCGGGACCATCGTGCTTCCTCTCGAGTGGAGACGGTTATGGCGGTGAATTTCTTGAGTTGCAGCAAGGGTGTGAAAGACCCTTTCGACGTTCCAGAGGTTAGGTGTCATTAGTCTCCAGACGCCTTATAGGAAATAGGCCTCATCTCGCCTGGAAGGGAGAACTTCCTGGATTTTCTCGAGTTGCGGCAGGTGTTCTCGAGTTACGACGGGGACCTCAGGGACCCGCCCTGGTGGCCTCAGGAGAGGCCAGTCCCCATGCGAGTTGCTAGGGGGCCTCTCGGGATTCCTCTCCCGTCGATACGGCGGCCAAAAACCTTGTGTGGAGTCAGGGCCGGAACCGAGGATTCCTCTCAGGGGCTGACATGGATCTTTAGGTACTTCTGGAGTCTCCCCAGGGGAGTCAGGCCTCGTCTCGAGTGGGGGCATGCACGTGCGCTTTCCTTCCAGGCTGTAGCAGCAATGTCACGCTTCCCGTGGCGTGGATCAAAGGATCTGTGGTTTTCCCTCGAGGCTTTCCCACAGGGCTGTCCCACGTGCCACCGTGGTGTGAGTCGATCCTCGGCGTGAAAGATTAGCCAGTGCAGTGCAAAGAGCTTCCTCTGGAATGGACTGAGACATCTGGGGGACTCTTGGAATGGTGGTACGACCATGGAGTTCCTCTCGCCTTTCCTGTTGAGAGTGCCTCCTCTTGAGATGCGACGGGAACGCCGGGAATTCTTTCCCGTTGAAAGCAGGGAAAGGATCCCTCATCTCGAGCTCCGAGGGGGAAACGGGGCTCCTCTGGATGTGGGCGGGACCATCGTGCTTCCTCTCGAGTGGAGACGGGTATGGCGGTGAACTTCTTGAGTTGCAGCAAGGGTGTGAAAGACCCTTTCGAAGTTCCAGAGGTTAGGTGTCATTAGTCTCCAGACGCCTCATCGGAAATAGGCCTCATCTCGCCTGGAAGGGAGAACTTCCTGGATTTTCTCGAGTTGCGGAGGTGTTCTCGAGTTACGTCGGGGACCTCAGGGACCCGCCCTGGTGGCCTCAGGAGAGGCCAGTCCCCTTGCGAGGTGCTAGGGGGCCTCTCGGTATTCCTCTCCCGTCGATTCCGGTTCCAAAAACCTTGTGTGGAGTCAGGGCCAGAACCGAGGATTCCTCTCAGGGGCTGACATGGATCTTTGGGTACTTCTGGAGTCTCCCCAGGGGAGTCAGGCCTCGTCTCGAGTGGGGGCATGCACGTGCGCTTTCCTTCCAGGCTGTAGCAGCAATGTCACGCTTCCCGTGGCGTGGATCAAAGGATCTGTGGTTTTCCCTCGAGGCTTTCCCACAGGGCTGTCCCACGTGCCACCGTGGTGTGAGTCGATCCTCGCCGTGAAAGATTAGCCAGTGCAGGGCAAAGAGCTTCCTCTGGAATGGACTGAGACATCTGGGGGACTCTTGGAATGGTGGTACGACCATGGAGTTCCTCTCGCCTTTCCTGTTGAGAGTGCCTCCTCTTGAGATGCGACGGGAACGCCGGGAATTCTTTCCCGTTGAAAGCAGGGAAAGGATCCCTCATCTCGAGCTCCGAGGGGGAAACGGGGCTCCTCTGGATGTGGGCGGGACCATCGTGCTTCCTCTCGAGTGGAGACGGGTATGGCGGTGAACTTCTTGAGTTGCAGCAAGGGTGTGAAAGACCCTTTCGAAGTTCCAGAGGTTAGGTGTCATTAGTCTCCAGACGCCTCATCGGAAATAGGCCTCATCTCGCCTGGAAGGGAGAACTTCCTGGATTTTCTCGAGTTGCGGAGGTGTTCTCGAGTTACGTCGGGGACCTCAGGGACCCGCCCTGGTGGCCTCAGGAGAGGCCAGTCCCCTTGCGAGGTGCTAGGGGGCCTCTCGGGATTCCTCTCCCGTCGATTCCGGGTCCAAAAACCTTGTGTGGAGTCAGGGCCAGAACCGAGGATTCCTCTCAGGGGCTGACATGGATCTTTGGGTACTTCTGGAGTCTCCCCAGGGGAGTCAGGCCTCGTCTCGAGTTGGGGCATGCACGTGCGCTTTCCTTCCAGGCTGTAGCAGCAATGTCACGCTTCCCGTCGCGTGGATCAAAGGATCTGTGGTTTTCCTTCGAGGCTTTCCCTCGAGGCTTTCCCACAGGGCTGTCCCACGTAACACCGTGGTGTGAGTCGATCCTCGGCATGAAAGATGAGCCAGTGCAGGGCAAAGAGGTTCCTCTGGAATGGACTGAGACATCTGGGGGACTCTTGGAATGGTGGTACGACCATGGAGTTCCTCTCGCCTTTCCTGTTGAGAGTGCCTCCTCTTGAGATGCGACGGGAACGCCGGGAATTCTTTCCCGTTGAAAGCAGATAAAGGATCCCTCATCTCGAGCTCCGAGGGGGAAACGGGGCTCCTCTGGATGTGGGCGGGACCATCGTGCTTCCTCTCGAGTGGAGACGGGTATGGCAGTGAACTTCTTGAGTTGCAGCAAGAGTGTGAAAGACCCTTTCGACGTTCCAGAGCTTAGGTGTCATTAGTCTCCAGAAGCCTCATCGGAAATAGGCCTCATCTCGCCTGGAAGGGAGAACTTCCTGGATTTTCTCGAGTTGCGGCAGGTGTTCTCGAGTTACGACGGGGACCTCAGGGACCCGCCCTGGTGGCCTCAGGAGAGGCCTGTCCCCATGCGAGTTGCTAGGGGGCCTCTCGGGATTCCTCTCCCGTCGATACTGGGGCCAAAATCCTTGTGTGGAGTCAGGGCCGGAACCGAGGATTCCTCTCAGGGGCTGACATGGATCTTTGGATACTTCTGGAGTCTCCCCAGGGGAGTCAGGCGTCGTCTCGAGTGGGGGCATGCACGTGCGCTTTCCTTCCAGGCTGTAGCAGCAATGTCACCCTCCCGTCGCGTGGATCAAAGGATCTGTGGTTTTCTCTCGAGGCTTTCCCTCGAGGCTTTCCCACAGGGCTGTCCCACGTGCCACCGTGGTGTGAGTCGATCCTCGGCGTGAAAGATGAGCCAGTGCAGGGCAAAGAGGTTCCTCTGGAATGGACTGAGACATCTGGGGGATTCTTGGAATGGTGGTACGACCATGGAGTTGCTCTCGCCTTTCCTGTTGAGAGTGCCTCCTCTTGAGATGCGACGGGAACGCCGGGAATTCTTTCCCGTTGAAAGCAGGGAATGGATCCCTTATCTCGTGCTCCGAGGGGGAAACGGGGCTCCTCTGGATGTGGGCGGGATCATCGTGCTTCCTCTCGAGTGGAGACGGGTATGGCGGTGAACTTCTTGAGTTGCAGCAAGGGTGTGAAAGACCCTTTCGAAGTTCCAGAGGTTAGGTGTCATTAGTCTCCAGACGCCTCATCGGAAATAGGCCTCATCTCGCCTGGAGGGGAGAACTTCCTGGATTCTCTCGAGTTGCGGCAGGTGTTCTCGAGTTACGACGGGGACCTCAGGGACCCGCCCTGGTGGCCTCAGGAGAGGCCAGTCCCCATGCGAGTTGCTAGGGGGCCTCTCGGGATTCCTCTCCCGTCGATACCGGGGCCAAAAACCTTGTGTGGAGTCAGTGCCGGAACCGAGGATTCCTCTCAGGGGCTGACATGGATCTTTGGGTACTTCTGGAGTCTCCCCAGGGGAGTGAGGCCTCGTCTAGAGTGGGGGCATGCACGTGCGCTTTCCTTCCAGGCTGTAGCAGCAATGTCACGCTTCCCGTCGCGTGGATCAAAGGGTCTGTGGTTTTCCCTCGAGGCTTTCCCTCGAGGCTTTCCCACAGGGCTGTCCCACGTGCCACCGTGGTGTGAGTCGATCCTCGGCGTGAAAGATGAGCCAGTGCAGGGCAAAGAGGTTCCTCTGGAATGGACTGAGACATCTGGGGGACTCTTGGAATGGTGGTACGACCATGGAGTTCCTCTCGCCTTTCCTGTTGAGAGTGCCTCCTCTTGAGATGCGACGGGAACGCCGGGAATTCTTTCCCGTTGAAAGCAGGGAAAGGATCCCTCATCTCGAGCTACGAGGGGGAAACGGGGCTCCTCTGGATGTGGGCGGGACCATCGTGCTTCCTCTCGAGTGGACACGGGTATAGCGGTGAACTTCTTGAGTTGCAGCAAGGGTGTGAAAGACCCTTTCGATGTTCCAGAGGTTAGGTGTCATTAGTCTCCAGACGCCTCATCGGAAATAGGCCTCATCTCGCCTGGAAGGGAGAACTTCCTGGATTTTCTCGAGTCGCCGCAGGTGTTCTCGAGTTACGACGGGGACCTCAGGGACCCGCCCTGGTGGCCTCAGGAGAGGCCAGTCCCCATGTGAGTTGCTAGGGGGCCTCTCGGGATTCCTCTCCCGTCGATACCGGGGCCAAAAACCTTGTGTGGAGTCAGGGCCGGAACCGAGGATTCCTCTCAGGGGCTGACATGGATCTTTGGGTACTTCTGGAGTCTCCCCAGGGGAGTCAGGCCTGGTCTCGAGTGGGGGAATACACGTGCGCTTTCCTTCCAGGCTGTAGCAGCAATGTCACGCTTCCTGTGGCGTGGATCAAATGATCTGTGGATTTCCCTCGAGGCTTTCCCTCGAGGCTTTCCCACAGGGCTGTCCCACGTGCCACCGTGGTGTGAGTCGATCCTCGGCGTGACAGATGAGCCAGTGCAGGGCAAAGAGGTTCCTCTGGAATGGACTGAGACATCTGGGGGACTCTTGGAATGGTGGTACGACCATGGAGTTCCTCTCGCCTTTCCTGTTGAGAGTGCCTCCTCTTGAGATGCGACGGGAACGCCGGGAATTCATTCCCGTTGAAAGCAGGGAAAGGATCCCTCATCTCGAGCTACGAGGGGGAAACGGGGCTCCTCTGGATGTGGGCGGGACCATCGTGCTTCCTCTCGAGTGGAGACGGGTATGGCGGTGAACTTCTTGAGTTGCAGCAAGGGTTTGAAAGACCCTTTCGAAGTTCCAGAGGTTAGGTGTCATTAGTCTCCAGACGCCTCATCGGAAAGAGGCCTCATCTCGCCTGGAAGGGAGAACTTCCTGGATTTTCTCGAGTTGCGGCAGGTGTTCTCGAGTTACGACGGGGACCTCAGGGACCCGCCCTGGTGGCCTCAGGAGAGACCAGTCCCCATGCGAGTTGCTAGGGGGCCTCTCGGGATTCCTCTCCCATCGATACTGGGGCCAAAAACCTTGTGTGGAGTCAGGGCCAAAACCGAGGATTCCTCTCAGGGGCTGACATGGATCTTTGGGTACTTCTGGAGTCTCCCCAGGGGAGTCAGGCCTCGTCTCGAGTGGGGGCATGCACGTGCGCTTTCCTTCCTGCCTGTAGCAACAATGTCACGCTTCCCATGGCGTGGATCAAAGGATCTGTGGTTTTCCCTCGAGGCTTTCCCTCGAGGCTTTCCCACAGGGCTGTCCCACGTGCCACCGTGGTGTGAGTCAATCCTCGGCGTGAAAGATGAGCCAGTGCAGGGCAAAGAGGTTCCTCTGGAATGGACTGAGACTTCTGGGGGACTCTTGGAATGGTGGTACGACCATGGAGTTCCTCTCGCCTTTCCTGTTGAGAGTGCCTCCTCTTGAGATGCGACGGGAACGCCAGGAATTCATTCCCGTTGAAAGCAGGGAAAGGATCCCTCATCTCGAGCTCCGAGGGGGAAACGGGGCTCCTCTGGATGTGGGCCGGACCATCGTACTTCCTCTCGAGTGGAGACGGGTATGGCGGTGAACTTCTTGAGTTGCAGCAAGGGTGTGAAAGACCCTTTCGAAGTTCCAGAGGTTAGGTGTCATTAGTCTCCAGACGCCTCATCGGAAATAGGCCTCATCTCGCCTGGAAGGGAAAACTTCCTGGATTTTCTCGAGTTGCGGCAGGTGTTCTCGAGTTACGCCGGGGACCTCAGGGACCCGCCCTGGTGGCCTCAGGAGAGGCCAGTTCCCATGCGAGTTGCTAGGGGGCCTCTCGGGATTCCTCTCCCGTCGATACTGGGGCCAAAAACCTTGTGTGGAGTCAGGGCCGGAACCGAGGATTCCTCTTAGGGGCTGACATGGATCTTTGGGTACTTCTGGAGTCTCCCCTGGGGAGTCAGGCCTCGTCTCGAGTGGGGGCATGCACGTGCGCTTTCCTTCCAGGCTGTAGCAGCAATGTCACGCTTCCCGTCGCGTGGATCAAAGGATCTGTGGTTTTCTCTCGAGGCTTTCCCTCGAGGCTTTCCCACAGGGCTGTCCCACGTGCCACCGTGGAGTGAGTCGATCCTCGGCGTGAAAGATGAGCCAGTGCAGGGCAAAGAGTTTCCTCTGGAATGGACTGAGACATCTGGGGGACTCTTGGAATGGTGGTACGACCATGGAGTTCCTCTCGCCTTTCCTGTTGAGAGTGCCTCCTCTTGAGATGCGACGGGAACGCCGGGAATTCTTTCCCGTTGAAAGCAGGGAAAGGATCCCTCATCTCGAGCTACCAGGGGGAAACGGGGCTCCTCTGGATGTGGGCGGGACCATCGTGCTTCCTCTCGAGTGGAGACGGGTATGGCGGTGAACTTCTTGAGTTGCAGCAAGGGTGTGAAAGACCCTTTCGAAGTTCCAGAGGTTAGGTGTCATTAGTCTCCAGACGCCTCATCGGAAATAGGCCTCATCTCGCCTGGAAGGGAGAACTTCCTGGATTTTCTCGAGTTGCGGCAGGTGTTCTCGAGTTATGACGGGGACCTCAGGGACCCGCCCTGGTGGCCTCAGGAGAGGCCAGTCCCCATGCGAGGTTCTAGGGTGCCTCTCGGGATTCCTCTCCCGTCGATACCGGGGCCAAAATCCTTGTGTGGAGTCAGGGCCGGAAACGAGGATTCCTCTCAGGGCCTGACATGGATATTTGGGTACTTCTGGAGTCTCCCCAGGGGAGTCAGGCCTCGTTTCGAGTGGGGGCATGCACGTGCGCTTTCCTTCCAGGCTGTAGCAGCAATGTCACGCTTCCCGTCGCGTGGATCAAAGGATCTGTGGTTTTCCCTCGAGGCTTTCCCTCGTGGCTTTCCCACAGGGCGGTCCCAAGTGCCACCGTGGTGTGAGTCGATCCTCAGCGTGAAAGATGAGCCAGTGCAGGGCAAAGAGGTTCCTCTGGAATGGACTGAGACATCTGGGGGACTCTTGGAATGGTGGTACGACCATGGAGTTCCTCTCGCCTTTCCTGTTGAGAGTGCCTCCTCTTGAGATGCGACGGGAACGCCGGGAATTCTTTCCCGTTGAAAGCAGGGAAAGGATCCCTCATCTCGAGCTCCGAGGGTGTAACGGGGCTCCTCTGGATGTGGACGGGACCATCGTGCTTCCTCTCGAGTGGAGACGGGTATGGCGGTGAACTTCTTGAGTTGCAGCAAGGGTGTGAAAGACCCTTTCGAAGTTCCAGAGGTTAGGTGTCATTAGTCTCCAGATGCCTCATCGGAAATGGGCCTCATCTCGCCTGGAAGGGAGAACTTCCTGGATTTTCTCGAGTTGTGGCAGGTGTTCTCGAGTTACGACGGGGAACTCAGGGACACGCCCTGGTGGCCTCAGGAGAGGCCAGTCCCCATGCGAGTTGCTAGGGGGTCTCTCGGGATTACTCTCCCGTCGATACTGGGGCCAAAAACCTTGTGTGGAGTCAGGGCCGGAACCGAGGATTCCTCTCAGGGGCTCACATGTATCTTTGGGTACTTCTGGAGTCTACCCAGGGGAGTCAGGCCTCGTCTCGAGTGGGGGCATGCACGTGCGCTTTCCTTCCAGGCTGTAGTAGCAATGTCACGCTTCCCGTGGCGTGGATCAAAGGATCTGTGGTTTTCCCTCGAGGCTTTCCCACAGGGCTGTCCCACGTGCCACCGTGGTGTGAGTCGATCCTCGGCGTGAAAGATGAGCCAGTGCAGGGCAAAGAGGTTCCTCTGGAATGGACTGAGACATCTGGGGGACTCTTGGAATGGTGGTACGACCATGGAGTTCCTCTCGCCTTTCCTGTTGAGATTGCCTCCTCTTGAGATGCGACGGGAACGCCGGAAATTCTTTCCCGTTGAAAGCAGGGAAAGGATCCCTCATCTCGAGCTCCGAGGGGGAAACGGGGCTCCTCTGGATGTGGGCGGGACCATCGTGCTTCCTCTCGAGTGGAGACGGGTATGGCAGTGAACTTCTTGAATTGCAGCAAGGGTGTGAAAGACCCTTTCGAAGTTCCAGAGGTTAGGTGTCATTAGTCTCCAGACGCCTCATCGGAAATAGGCCTCATCTCGCCTGGAAGGGAGAACTTCCTGGATTTTCTCGAGTTGCGGCAGGTGTTCTCGAGTTACGACGGGGACCTCAGGGACACGCCCTGGTGGCCTCAGGAGAGGCCAGTCCCCATGCGAGTTGCTAGGGGGCCTCTTGGGAGTCCTCTCCCGTGGATACCGGGGCCAAAAACCTTGTGTGGAGTCAGGGCCGGAAACGAGGATTCCTCTCATGGGCTGACATGGATCTTTGGGTACTTCTGGAGTCTCCCCAGGGGAGTCAGGCCTCGTCTCGAGTGGGGGCATGCACGTGCGCTTTCCTTCCAGGCTGTAGCAGCAATGTCACGCTTCCCGTGTCGTGGATCAAAGGATCTGTGGTTTTCCCTCGAGGCTTTCCCTCGAGGCTTTCCCACAGGGCTGTCCCACGTGCCACCGTGGTGTGAGTCGATCCTCGGCATGAAAGATGAGCCAGTGCAGGGCAAAGAGGTTCCTCTGGAATGGACTGAGACATCTGGGGGACTCTTGGAATGGTGGTACGACCATGGAGTTCCTCTCGCCTTTCCTGTTGAGAGTGCCTCCTCTTGAGATGCGTCGGGAACGCCGGGAATTCTTTCCCTTTGAAAGCAGGGAAAGGATCCCTCCTCTCGAGCTCCGAGGGGGAAACGGGGCTCCTCTGGATGTGGGCGGGACCATCGTGCTTCCTCTCGAGTGGAGACGGGTATGGCGGTGAACTTCTTGAGTTGCAGCAAGGGTGTGAAAGACCCTTTCGAAGTTCCAGAGGTTAGGTGTCATAAGTCTCCAGACGCCTCATCGGAAATAGGCCTCATCTCGCCTGGAAGGGAGAACTTCCTGGATTTTCTCGAGTTGCGGCAGGTGTTCTCGAGTTACGACGGGGACCTCAGGGACCCGCCCTGGTGGCCTCAGGAAAGGCCAGTCCCCATGCGAGTTGCTAGGGGGCCTCTCGGGATTCTTTTCCCGTCGATACCTGGGCCAAAAACCTTGTGTGGATTAAGGCCCGAACCGAGGATTCCTCTCAGGGGCTGACATGCATCTTTGGGTACTTCTGGAGTCTCCCCAGGGCTGTCAGGCCTCGTCTCGAGTGGGGGCATGCACGTGCGCTTTCCTTCCAGGCTGTAGCAGCAATGTCACGCTTCCCGTGGCGTGGATCAAAGGATCTGTGGTTTTCCCTCGAGGCTTTCACTCGAGGCTTTCCCACAGGGCTGTCCCACGTGCCACCGTGGTGTGAGTCGATCCTCGGCGTGAAAGATGAGCCAGTGCAGGGCAAAGAGGTTCCCCTGGAATGGACTGAGACATCTGGGGGACTCTTGGAATGGTGGTACGACCATGGAGTTCCTCTCGCCTTTCCTGTTGAGAGTGCCTCCTCTTGAGATGCGACGGGAACACCGGGAATTCTTTCCCGTTGAAAGCAGGGAAAGGATCCCTCATCTCGAGCTCCGAGGGGGAAACAGGGCTCCTCTGGATGTGGGCGGGAACATCGTGCTTCCTCTCGAGTGGAGACGGGTATGGCGGTGAACTTCTTGAGTTGCAGCAAGGGTGTGAAAGACCCTTTCGAAGTTCCAGAGGTTAGGTGTCATTAGTCTCCAGACGCCTCATCGGAAATAGGCCTCATCTCGCCTGGAAGGGAGAACTTCCTGGATTTTCTCGAGTTGCGGCAGGTGTTCTCGAGTTACGACGGAGACCTCAGGGACCCGCCCTGGTAGCCTCAGGAGAGGCCAGTCCCCATGCGAGTTGCTAGGGGGCCTCTCGGGATTCCTCTCCCGTCGATACTGGGCCAAAAACCTTGTGTGGAGTCAGGGCCGGAACCGAGGATTCCTCTCAGGGGCTGACATGGATCTTTGGGTACTTGTGGAGTCTCCCCAGGGGAGTCAGGCCTCGTGTCGTGTGGGGGCATGCACGTGCTCTTTCCTTCCAGGCTGTAGCAGCAATGTCACGCTTCCCGTCGCGTGGATCTAAGGATCTGTGGTTTTCCCTCGAGGCTTTCCCACAGGGCTGTCCCACGTGCCACCGTGGTGTGAGTCGATCCTCGGCGTGAAAGATTAGCCAGTGCAGGGCAAAGAGCTTCCTCTGGAATGGACTGAGACATCTGGGGGACTCTTGGAATGGTGGTACGACCATGGAGTTCCTCTCGCCTTTCCTGTGGAGAGTGCCTCCTCTTGAGATGCGACGGGAACGCCGGGAATTCTTTCCCGTTGAAAGCAGGGAAAGGATCCCTCATCTCGAGCTCCGAGGGGGAAACGGGGCTCCTCTGGATGTGGGCGGGACCATCGTGCTTCCTCTCGAGTGGAGACGGGTATGGCGGTGAACTTCTTGAGTTGCAGCAAGGGTGTGAAAGACCCTTTCGAAGTTCCAGAAGTTAGGTGTCATTAGTCTCCAGAAGCCTCATCGGAAACAGGCCTCATCTCGCCTGGAAGGGAGAACTTCCTGGATTTTCTCCAGTTGCGGCAGGTGTTCTCGAGTTACGACGGGAACCTCAGGGACCCGCCCTGGTGGCCTCAGGAGAGGCCAGTCCCCATGCGAGTTGCAAGGGGGCCTCTCGGGATTCCTCTCCCGTTGACACCGGGGCCAAAAACCTTGTGTGGAGTCAGGGCCGCAACCGAGGATTCCTCTCAGGGGATGACATGGATCTTTGGGTACTTCTGGAGTCTCCCCAGGGGAGTCAGGCCTCGTCTCGAGTGGGGGCATGCACGTGCGCTTTCCTTCCAGGCTGTAGCAGCAATGTCAGGCTTCCCGTCGCGTGGATCAAAGGATCTGTGGTTTTCCCTCGAGGCTTTCCCTCGAGGCTTACCCACAGGGCTGTCCCACGTGCCACCGTGGTGTGAGTCGATCCTCGGCGTGAAAGATGAGCCAGTGCAGGGCAAAGAGGTTCCTCTGGAATGGACTGAGACCTCTGGGGGACTCTTGGCATGGTGGTACGACCATGGAGTTCCTCTCGCCTTTCCTGTTGAGAGTGCCTCCTCTTGAGATGCGACGGGAACGCCGGGAATTCTTTCCCGTTGAAAGCAGGGAAAGGATCCCTCATCTCGAGCTACGAGGGGGAAACGGGGCTCCTCTGGATGTGGGCGGGACCATCGTGGTTCCTCTTGAGTGGAGACGGGTATGGCGGTGAACTTCTTGAGTTGCAGCAAGGGTGTGAAAGACCCTTTCGAAGTTCCAGAGGTTAGGTGTCATTAGTCTCCAGACGCCTCATCGGAAATAGGCCTCATCTCGCCTGGAAGGGAGAACTTCCTGGATTTTCTCGAGTTGCGGCAGGTGTTCTCGAGTTACGACGGGGACCTCAGGGACCCGCCCTGGTGGCCTCAGGAGAGGCCAGTCCCCATGCGAGGTGCTAGGGTGCCTCTCGGGATTCCTCTCCCGTCGATACCGGGGCCAAAAACCTTGTGTGGAGTCAGGGCCGGAAACGAGGATTCCTCTCAGGGGCTGACATGGATCTTTGGGTACTTCTGGAGTCTCCCCAGGGGAGTCAGGCCTCGTTTCGAGTGGGGGCATGCACGTGCGCTTTCCTTCCAGGCTGTAGCAGCAATGTCACGCTTCCCGTCACGTGGATCAATGGATCTGTGGTTTTCCCTCGACGCTTTCCCTCGTGGCTTTCCCACAGGGCGGTCCCACGTGCCACCGTGGTGTGAGTCGATCCTCAGCGTGAAAGATGAGCCAGTGCAGGGCAAAGAGGTTCCTCTGGAATGGACTGAGACATCTGGGGGACTCTTGGAATGGTGGTACGACCATGGAGTTCCTCTCGCCTTTCCTGTTGAGAGTGCCTCCTCTTGAGATGCGACGGGAACGCCGGGAATTCTTTCCCGTTGAAAGCAGGGAAAGGATCCCTCATCTCGTGCTCCGAGGGGGTAACGGGGCTCCTCTGGATGTGGACGGGACCATCGTGCTTCCTCTCGAGTGGAGACGGGTATGGCGGTGAACTTCTTGAGTTGCAGCAAGGGTGTGAAAGACCCTTTCGAAGTTCCAGAGGTTAGGTGTCATTAGTCTCCAGACGCCTCATCGGAAATGGGCCTCATCTCGCCTGGAAGGGAGAACTTCCTGGATTTTCTCGAGTTGTGGCAGGTGTTCTCGAGTTACGACGGGGAACTCAGGGACCCGCCCTGGTGGCCTCAGGAGAGGCCAGTCCCCATGCGAGTTGCTAGGGGGTCTCTCGGGATTACTCTCCCGTCGCTACTGAGTCCAAAAACCTTGTGTAGTCAGGGCCGGAACCGAGGATTCCTCTCAGGGGCTCACATGTATCTTTGGGTACTTCTGGAGTCTCCCCAGGGGAGTCAGGCCTCGTCTCGAGTGGGGGCATGCACGTGCGCTTTCCTTCCAGGCTGTAGCAGCAATGTCACGCTTCCCGTGTCGTGGATCAAAGGATCTGTGCTTTTCCCTCGAGGCTTTCCCTTGAGGCTTTCCCACAGGGCTGTCCCACGTGCCACCGTGGTGTGAGTCGATCCTCGGCGTGAAAGATTAGCCAGTGCAGGGCAAAGAGCTTCCTCTGGAATGGACTGAGACATCTGGGGGACTCTTGGAATGGTGGTACGACCATGGAGTTCCTCTCGCTTTTCCTGTGGAGAGTGCCTCCTCTTGAGATGCGACGGGAACGCCGGGAATTCTTTCCCGTTGAAAGCAGGGAAAGGATCCCTCATCTCGAGCTCCGAGGGGGAAACGGGGCTCCTCTGGATGTGGGCGGGACCATCGTGCTTCCTCTCGAGTGGAGACGGGTATGGCGGTGAACTTCTTGAGCTGCAGCAAGGGTGTGAAAGACCCTTTGGAAGTTCCAGAGGTTAGGTGTCATTAGTCTCCAGAAGCCTCATCGGAAACAGGCCTCATCTCGCCTGGAAGGGAGAACTTCCTGGATTTTCTCCAGTTGCGGCAGGTGTTCTCGAGTTACGACGGGAACCTCAGGGACCCGCCCTGGTGGCCTCAGGAGAGGCCAGTCCCCATGCGAGTTGCAAGGGGGCCTCTCGGGATTCCTCTCCCGTTGACACCGGGGCCAAAAACCTTGTGTGGAGTCAGGGCCGCAACCGAGGATTCCTCTCAGGGGATGACATGGATCTTTGGGTACTTCTGGAGTCTCCCCAGGGGAGTCAGGCCTCGTCTCGAGTGGGGGCATGCACGTGCGCTTTCCTTCCAGGCTGTAGCAGCAATGTCAGGCTTCCCGTCGCGTGGATCAAAGGATCTGTGGTTTTCCCTCGAGGCTTTCCCTCGAGGCTTACCCACAGGGCTGTCCCACGTGCCACCGTGGTGTGAGTCGATCCTCGGCGTGAAAGATGAGCCAGTGCAGGGCAAAGAGGTTCCTCTGGAATGGACTGAGACCTCTGGGGGACTCTTGGCATGGTGGTACGACCATGGAGTTCCTCTCGCCTTTCCTGTTGAGAGTGCCTCCTCTTGAGATGCGACGGGAACGCCGGGAATTCTTTCCCGTTGAAAGCAGGGAAAGGATCCCTCATCTCGAGCTACGAGGGGGAAACGGGGCTCCTCTGGATGTGGGCGGGACCATCGTGGTTCCTCTTGAGTGGAGACGGGTATGGCGGTGAACTTCTTGAGTTGCAGCAAGGGTGTGAAAGACCCTTTCGAAGTTCCAGAGGTTAGGTGTCATTAGTCTCCAGACGCCTCATCGGAAATAGGCCTCATCTCGCCTGGAAGGGAGAACTTCCTGGATTTTCTCGAGTTGCGGCAGGTGTTCTCGAGTTACGACGGGGACCTCAGGGACCCGCCCTGGTGGCCTCAGGAGAGGCCAGTCCCCATGCGAGGTGCTAGGGTGCCTCTCGGGATTCCTCTCCCGTCGATACCGGGGCCAAAAACCTTGTGTGGAGTCAGGGCCGGAAACGAGGATTCCTCTCAGGGGCTGACATGGATCTTTGGGTACTTCTGGAGTCTCCCCAGGGGAGTCAGGCCTCGTTTCGAGTGGGGGCATGCACGTGCGCTTTCCTTCCAGGCTGTAGCAGCAATGTCACGCTTCCCGTCACGTGGATCAATGGATCTGTGGTTTTCCCTCGAGGCTTTCCCTCGTGGCTTTCCCACAGGGCGGTCCCACGTGCCACCGTGGTGTGAGTCGATCCTCAGCGTGAAAGATGAGCCAGTGCAGGGCAAAGAGGTTCCTCTGGAATGGACTGAGACATCTGGGGGACTCTTGGAATGGTGGTACGACCATGGAGTTCCTCTCGCCTTTCCTGTTGAGAGTGCCTCCTCTTGAGATGCGACGGGAACGCCGGGAATTCTTTCCCGTTGAAAGCAGGGAAAGGATCCCTCATCTCGTGCTCCGAGGGGGTAACGGGGCTCCTCTGGATGTGGACGGGACCATCGTGCTTCCTCTCGAGTGGAGACGGGTATGGCGGTGAACTTCTTGAGTTGCAGCAAGGGTGTGAAAGACCCTTTCGAAGTTCCAGAGGTTAGGTGTCATTAGTCTCCAGACGCCTCATCGGAAATGGGCCTCATCTCGCCTGGAAGGGAGAACTTCCTGGATTTTCTCGAGTTGTGGCAGGTGTTCTCGAGTTACGACGGGGAACTCAGGGACCCGCCCTGGTGGCCTCAGGAGAGGCCAGTCCCCATGCGAGTTGCTAGGGGGTCTCTCGGGATTACTCTCCCGTCGCTACTGGGGCCAAAAACCTTGTGTAGTCAGGGCCGGAACCGAGGATTCCTCTCAGGGGCTCACATGTATCTTTGGGTACTTCTGGAGTCTCCCCAGGGGAGTCAGGCCTCGTCTCGAGTGGGGGCATGCACGTGCGCTTTCCTTCCAGGCTGTAGCAGCAATGTCACGCTTCCCGTGTCGTGGATCAAAGGATCTGTGCTTTTCCCTCGAGGCTTTCCCTTGAGGCTTTCCCACAGGGCTGTCCCACGTGCCACCGTGGTGTGAGTCGATCCTCGGCGTGAAAGATTAGCCAGTGCAGGGCAAAGAGCTTCCTCTGGAATGGACTGAGACATCTGGGGGACTCTTGGAATGGTGTTACGACCATGGAGTTCCTCTCGCCTTTCCTGTGGAGAGTGCCTCCTCTTGAGATGCGACGGGAACGCCGGGAATTCTTTCCCGTTGAAAGCAGGGAAAGGATCCCTCATCTCGAGCTCCGAGGGGGAAACGGGGCTCCTCTGGATGTGGGCGGGACCATCGTGCTTCCTCTCGAGTGGAGACGGGTATGGCGGTGAACTTCTTGAGCTGCAGCAAGGGTGTGAAAGACCCTTTGGAAGTTCCAGAGGTTAGGTGTCATTAGTCTCCAGACGCCTCATCGGAAATAGGCCTCATCTCGCCTGGAAGGGAGAACTTCCTGGATTTTCCCGAGTTGCGGCAGGTGTTCTCGAGTTACGACGGGGACCTCAGGGACCCGCCCTGGTGGCCTCAGGAGAGGCCAGTCCCCATGCGAGGTGCTAGGGTGCCTCTCGGGATTCCTCTCCCGTCGATTTCGGGTCCAAAAACCTTGTGTGGAGTCAGGGCCAGAAACGAGGATTCCTCTCAGGGGCTGACATGGATCTTTGGGTACTTCTGGAGTCTCCCCAGGGGAGTCAGGCCTCGTCTCGAGTGGGGGCATGCACGTACGCTTTCCTTCCAGGCTGTAGCAGCAATGTCACGCTTCCCGTCGCGTGGATCAAAGGATCTGTGGTTATCCCTCGAAGCTTTCCCTCGAGGCTTTCCCACAGGGCTGTCCCACGTGCCACCGTGGTGTGAGTCGATCCTCGACTTGAAAGAAGAGCCAGTGCAGGGCAAAGAGGTTCCTCTGGAATGGACTGAGACATCTGGGGGACTCTTGGAATGGTGGTACGACCATGGAATTCCTCTCGCCTTTCCTGTTGAGAGTGCCTCCTCTTGAGATGCGACTGGAACGCCGGGAATTCTTTCCCGTTGAAAGCAGGGAAACGATCCCTCATATCGAGCTCCGAGGGGCAAACGGGGCTCCTCTGGATGTGGGCGGGACCATCGTGCTTCCTCTCGAGTGGAGACGGGTATGGCGGTGAACTTCTTGAGTTGCAGCAAGGGTGTGAAAGACCCTTTCGAAGTTCCAGAGGTTAGGTGTCATTAGTCTCCAGACGCCTCATCGGAAATAGGCCTCATCTCGCCTGGAAGGGAGAACTTCCTGGATTTTCTCGAGTTGCGGCAGGTGTTCTCGAGTTACGACGGGAACCTCAGAGACCCGCCCTGGTGGCCTCAGGAGAGGCCAGTCCCCATGCGAGTTGCTAGGGGGACTCTCGGGATTCCTCTCCCGTCGATACCGGGGCCAAAAACATTGTGTGGAGTCAGGGCCGGAACCGATGATTCCTTTCAAGGGCTGACATGGATCTTTGGGTACTTCTGGAGTCTCCCCAGGGGAGTCAGGCCTCGTCTCGAGTGGGGGCATGCACGTGCGCTTTCCTTCAAGGCTGTAGCAGCAATGTCACGCTTCCCGTCGCGTGGATCAAAGGATCTGTGCTTTTCTCTCGAGGCTTTCCCTCGAGGATTTCCCACAGGGCTGTCCCACGTGCCACCGTGGTGTGAGTCGATCCTCGGCATGAAAGATGAGCCAGTGCAGGGCAAAGAGGTTCCTCTGGAATGGACTGAGACATCTGGGGGACTCTTGGAATGGTGGTACGACCATGGAGTTCCTCTAGCCTTTCCTGTTGAGAGTGCCTCCTCTTGAGATGCGACGGGAACGCCGGGAAATCTTTCCCGTTGAAAGCAGGGAAAGGATCCCACATCTCGTGCTCCGAGGGGGAAACGGGGCTCCTCTGGATTTGGGCGGGACCATCGTGCTTCCTCTCGAGTGGAGACGGGTATGGCGGTGAACTTCTTGAGTTGCAGCAAGGGTGTGAAAGACCCTTTCGAAGTTCCAGAAGTTAGGTGTCATTAGTCTCCAGAAGCCTCATCGGAAACAGGCCTCATCTCGCCTGGAAGGGAGAACTTCCTGGATTTTCTCCAGTTGCGGCAGGTGTTCTCGAGTTACGACGGGAATCTCAGGGACCCGCCCTGGTGGCCTCAGGAGAGGCCAGTCCACATGCGAGTTGCAAGGGGGCCTCTCGGGATTCCTCTCCCGTTGACACCGGGGCCAAAAACCTTGTGTGGAGTCAGGGCGGCAACCGAGGATTCCTCTCAGGGAATGACATGGATCTTTGGGTACTTCTGGAGTCTCCCCAGGGGAGTCAGGCCTCGTCTCGAGTGGGGGCATGCACGTGCGCTTTCCTTCCAGGCTGTAGCAGCAATGTCAGGCTTCCCGTCGCGTGGATCAAAGGATCTGTGGTTTTCCCTCGAGGCTTTCCCTCGAGGCTTTCCCACAGGGCTGTCCCACGTGCCACCGTGGTGTGAGTCGATCCTCGGCGGGAAAGATGAGCCAGTGCAGGGCAAAGAGGTTCCTCTGGAATGGACTGAGACCTCTGGGGGACTCTTGGCATGGTGGTACGACCATGGAGTTCCTCTCGCCTTTCCTGTTGAGAGTGCCTCCTCTTGAGATGCGACGGGAACGCCGGGAATTCTTTCCCGTTGAAAGCAGGGAAAGGATCCCTCATCTCGAGCTACGAGGGGGAAACGGGGCTCCTCTGGATGTGGGCGGGACCATCGTGGTTCCTCTTGAGTGGAGACGCGTATGGCGGTGAACTTCTTGAGTTGCAGCAAGGGTGTGAAAGACCCTTTCGAAGTTCCAGAGGTTAGGTGTCATTAGTCTCCAGACGCCTCATCGGAAATAGGCCTCATCTCGCCTGGAAGGGAGAACTTCCTGGATTTTCTCGAGTTGCGGCAGGTGTTCTCGAGTTACGACGGGGACCTCAGGGACCCGCCCTGGTGGCCTCAGGAGAGGCCAGTCCCCATGCGAGGTGCTAGGGTGCCTCTCGGGATTCCTCTCCCGTCGATACCGGGGCCAAAAACCTTGTGTGGAGTCAGGGCCGGAAACGAGGATTCCTCTCAGGGGCTGACATGGATCTTTGGGTACTTCTGGAGTCTCCCCAGGGGAGTCAGGCCTCGTTTCGAGTGGGGGCATGCACGTGCGCTTTCCTTCCAGGCTGTAGCAGCAATGTCACGCTTCCCGTCGCGTGGATCAAAGGATCTGTGGTTTTCCCTCGAGGCTTTCCCTCGTGGCTTTCCCACAGGGCGGTCCCACGTGCCACCGTGGTGTGAGTCGATCCTCAGCGTGAAAGATGAGCCAGTGCAGGGCAAAGAGGTTCCTCTGGAATGGACTGAGACATCTGGGGGACTCTTGGAATGGTGGTACGACCATGGAGTTCCTCTCGCCTTTCCTGTTGAGAGTGCCTCCTCTTGAGATGCGACGGGAACGCCGGGAATTCTTTCCCGTTGAAAGCAGGGAAAGGATCCCTCATCTCGTGCTCCGAGGGGGTAACGGGGCTCCTCTGGATGTGGACGGGACCATCGTGCTTCCTCTCGAGTGGAGACGGGTATGGCGGTGAACTTCTTGAGTTGCAGCAAGGGTGTGAAAGACCGTTTCGAAGTTCCAGAGGTTAGGTGTCATTAGTCTCCAGACGCCTCATCGGAAATGGGCCTCATCTCGCCTGGAAGGGAGAACTTCCTGGATTTTCTCGAGTTGTGGCAGGTGTTCTCGAGTTACGACGGGGAACTCAGGGACCCGCCCTGGTGGCCTCAGGAGAGGCCAGTCCCCATGCGAGTTGCTAGGGGGTCTCTCGGGATTACTCTCCCGTCGATACTGGGGCCAAAAACCTTGTGTAGTCAGGGCCGGAACCGAGGATTCCTCTCAGGGGCTCACATGTATCTTTGGGTACTTCTGGAGTCTCCCCAGGGGAGTCAGGCCTCGTCTCGAGTGGGGGCATGCACGTGCGCTTTCCTTCCAGGCTGTAGCAGCAATGTCACGCTTCCCGTGTCGTGGATCAAAGGATCTGTGGTTTTCCCTCGAGGCTTTCCCTTGAGGCTTTCCCACAGGGCTGTCCCACGTGCCACCGTGGTGTGAGTCGATCCTCGGCGTGAAAGATGAGCCAGTGGAGGGCAAAGAGGTTCCTCTGGAATGGACTGAGACATCTGGGGGACTCTTGGAATGGTGGTACGACCATGGAGTTCCTCTCGCCTTTCCTGTTGAGAGTGCCTCCTCTTGAGATGCGACGGGAACGCCGGGAATTCTTTCCCGTTGAAAGCAGGGAAAGGATCCCTCATCTCGAGCTACGAGGGGGAAACGGGGCTCCTCTGGATGTGGGCGGGACCATCGTGCTTCCTCTTGAGTGGAGACGGGTATGGCGGTGAACTTCTTGAGTTGCAGCAAGGGTGTGAAAGACCCTTTCGAAGTTCCAGAGGTTAGCTGTCATTAGTCTCCAGACGCATCATCGGAAATAGGCCTCATCTCGCCTGGAAGGGAGAACTTTCTGGATTTTCTCGAGTTGCGGCAGGTGTTCTCGAGTTACGACTGGGACCTCAGAGACCCGCCCTGGTGGCCTCAGGAGAGGCCAGTCCCCATGCGAGTTGCTATGGGGCCTCTCGTGATTCCTCTCCCATCAATACTGGGGCCAAAAACCTTGTGTGGAGTCAGGGCCGGAACCGAGGATTCCTCTCAGGGGCTGACATGGATCTTTGGGTACTTCTGGAGTCTCCCCAGGGGAGTCAGGCCTCGTCTCGGGTGGGGGCATGAACGTGCGCTTTCCTTCCAGGCTGTAGCAACAATGTCACGCCTCCCGTGGCGTGGATCAAAGGATCTGTGTTTTTCCCTCGAGGCTTTCCCTCGAGGCTTTCCCACAGGGCTGTCCCACGTGCCACCGTGGTGTGAGTCGATCCTCGGCGTGAAAGATGAGCCAGTGCAGGGCAAAGAGGTTCCTCTGGAAAGGACTGAGACTTCTGGGGGACTCTTGGAATGGTGGTACGACCATGGAGTTCCTCTCGCCTTTCCTGTTGAGAGTGCCTCCTCTTGAGATGCGACGGGAACGCCGGGAATTCTTTCCCGTTGAAAGCAGGGAAAGGATCCCTCATCTCGAGCTACCAGGGGGAAACGGGGCTCCTCTGGATGTGGGCGGGACCATCGTGCTTCCTCTCGAGTGGACACGGGTATGGAGGTGAACTTCTTGAGTTGCAGCAAGGGTGTGAAAGACCCTTTCGAAGTTCCAGAGGTTAGGTGTCATTAGTCTCCAGACGCCTCATCGGAAATAGGCCTTATCTCGCCTGGAAGGGAGAACTTCCTGGATTTTCTTGAGTTGCGGCAGGTGTTCTCGAGTTACGACGGGGACCTTAGGGACCCACCCTGGTGGCCTCAGGAGAGGCCAGTCCCCATGAGAGGTGCTAGGGGGCCTCTAGGGATTCCTCTCCCGTCGATATCGGGGCCAAAAACCTTGTGTGGAGTCAGGGCCGGAACCGAGGATTCCTCTCAGGGGCTGACATGGATCTTTGGGTACTTCTGGAGTCTCCCCAAGGGAGTCAGGCCTCGTCTGGAGTGGGAGCATGCACGTGCGCTTTCCTTCCAGGCTGTAGCAGCAATGTCACGCTTCCCGTGGCGTGGATCAAAGGATCTGTGGTTTTCCCTCGAGGCTTTCCCACAGGGCTGTCCCACGTGCCACCGTGGTGTGAGTCGATCCTCGGCGTGAAAGATGAGCCAGTGCAGGGCAAAGAGGTTCCTCTGGAATGGACTGAGACATCTGGGGGACTCTTGGAATGGTGGTACGACCATGGAGTTCCTCTCGCCTTTCCTGTTGAGAGTGCCTCCTCTTGAGATGCGACGGGAACGCCGGGAATTCTTTCCCGTTGAAAGCAGGGAAAGGATCCCTCATCTCGAGCTCCGAGGGGGAAACGGGGCTCCTCTGGATGTGGGCGGGACCATCGTGCTTCCTCTCGAGTGGAGACGGGTATGGCGGTGAACTTCTTGAGTTGCAACCAGGGTGTGAAAGACCCTTTCGAAGTTCCAGAGGTTAGGTGTCATTAGTCTCCAGACGCCTCATCGGAAATAGGCCTCATCTCGCCTGGAAGGGAGAACTTCCTGGATTTTCTCGAGTTGGGGCAGGTGTTCTCGAGTTACGACGGGGACCTCAGGGACCCGCCCTGGTGGCCTCAGGAGAGGCCAGTCCCCATGCGAGGTGCTAGGGTGCCTCTCGGGATTCCTCTCCCGTCGATACCGGGGCCAAAAACCTTGTGTGGAGTCAGGGCCGGAAACGAGGATTCCTCTCAGGGGCTGACATGGATCTTTGGGTACTTCTGGAGTCTCCCCAGGGGAGTCAGGCCTCGTCTCGAGTGGGAGCATGCACGTGCGCTTTCCTTCCAGGCTGTAGCAGCAATGTCACGCTTCCCGTGGCGTGGATCAAAGGATCTGTGGTTTTCCCTCGAGGCTTTCCCTTGAGGCTTTCCCACAGGGCTGTCCCACGTGCCACCGTGGTGAGAGTCAATCCTCGGCGTGAAAGATGAGCCAGTGGAGGGCAAAGAGGTTCCTCTGGAATTGACTGAGACATCTGGGGGACTCTTGGAATGGTGGTACGACCATGGAGTTCCTCTCGTCTTTCCTGTTGAGAGTGCCTCCTCTTGAGATGCGACGGGAACGCCGGGAATTCTTTCCCGTTGAAAGCAGGGAAAGGATCCCTCATCTCGAGCTACGAGGGGGAAACGGGGCTCCTCTGGATGTGGGCGGGACCATCGTGCTTCCTCTTGAGTGGAGACGGGTATGGCGGTGAACTTCTTGAGTTGCAGCAAGGGTGTGAAAGACCCTTTCGAAGTTCCAGAGGTTAGGTGTCATTAGTCTCCAGACGCCTCATCGGAAATAGGCCTCATCTCGCCTGGAAGGGAGAACTTCCTGGATTTTCTCGAGTTGCGGCAGGTGTTCTCGAGTTACGACTGGGACCTCAGGGACCCGCCCTACTGGCCTCAGGAGAGGCCAGTCCCCATGCGAGTTGCTAGGGGGCCTCTCGTGATTCCTCTCCCATCAATACTGGGGCCAAAAACCTTGTGTGGAGTCAGGGCCGGAACCGAGGATACCTCTCAGGGGCTGACATGGATCTTTCGGTACTTCTGGAGTCTCCCCAGGGGAATCAGGCCTCGTCTCGAGTGGGAGCATGCACGTGCGCTTTCCTTCCAGGCTGTAGCAGCAATGTCACGCTTCCCGTGGCGTGGATCAAAGGATCTGTGGTTTTCCCTCGATGCTTTCCCACAGGGTTGTCCCACGTGCCACCGTGGTGTGAGTCGATCCTCGGCGTGAAAGATGAGCCAGTGCAGGGCAAACAGGTTCGTCTGGAATGGACTGAGACATCTGGGGGACTCTTGGAATGGTGGTACGACCATGGAGTTCCTCTCGTCTTTCCTGTTGAGAGTGCCTCCTCTTGAGATGCGACGGGAACGCCGGGAATTCTTTCCCGTTGAAAGCAGGGAAAGGATCCCTCATCTCGAGCTCCGAGGGGGAAACGGGGCTCCTCTGGATGTGGGCGGGACCATCGTGCTTCCTCTCGAGTGGACATGGGTATGGCGGTGAACTTCTTGAGTTGCAGTAAGGGTGTGAAAGACCCTTTCAAAGTTCCAGAGGTTAGGTGTCATTAGTCTCCAGACGCCTCATCGGAAATAGGCCTCATCTCGCCTGGAAGGGAGAACTTCCTGGATTTTCTCGAGTTGCGGCAGGTGTTCTCGAGTTACGACGGGGACCTCAGGGACCCGCCCTGATGGCCTCAGAAGAGGCCAGTTCCCATGCGAGTTGCTAGGGGGCCTCTCGGGATTCCTCTCCCGTCGATACTCGGGCCAAAAACCTTGTGTGGAGTCAGGGCCAGAACCAAGGATTCCTCTTAGGGGCTGACATGGAGCTTTGGGTACTTCTGGAGTCTCCCCAGGGGAGTCAGGCCTCGTCTCGAGTGGGGGCATACACGTGCGCTTTCCTTCCAGGCTGTAGCAGCAATGTCACGCTTCCTGTGGCGTGGATCAAAGGATCTGTGGTTTTCCCTCGAGGCTTTCCCTCGAGGCTTTCCCACAGGGCTGTCCCACGTGCCACCGTGGTGTGAGTCGATCCTCGGCGTGAAAGATGAGCCAGTGCAGGGCAAAGAGGTTCCTCTGGAATGGACTGAGACATCTGGGGGACTCTTGGAATGGTGGTACGACCATGGAGTTCCTCTCGCCTTTCCTGTTGAGATTGCCTCCTCTTGAGATGCGACGGGAACGCCGGGAATTCTTTCCCGTTGAAAGCAGGGAAAGGATCCCTCATCTCGAGCTCCGAGGGGGAAACGGGGCTCCTCTGGATGTGGGCGGGACCATCGTGCTTCCTCTCGAGTGGAGACGGGTATGGCAGTGAACTTCTTGAATTGCAGCAAGGGTGTGAAAGACCCTTTCGAAGTTCCAGAGGTTAGGTGTCATTAGTCTCCAGACGCCTCATCGGAAATAGGCCTCATCTCGCCTGGAAGGGAGAACTTCCTGGATTTTCTCGAGTTGCGGCAGGTGTTCTCGAGTTACGACGGGGACCTCAGGGACCCTCCCTGGTGGCCTCAGGAGAGGCCAGTCCCAATGCGAGTTGCTAGGGGGCCTCTTGGGAGTCCTCTCCCGTGGATACCGGGGCCAAAAACCTTGTGTGGAGTCAGGGCCGGAACCGAGGATTCCTCTCATGGGCTGACATGGATCTTTGGGTACTTCTGGAGTCTCCCCAGGGGAGTCAGGCCTCGTCTCGAGTGGGGGCATGCACGTGCGCTTTCCTTCCAGGCTGTAGCAGCAATGTCACGCTTCCCGTGTCGTGGATCAAAGGATCTGTGGTTTTCCCTCGAGGCTTTCCCTCGAGGCTTTCCCACAGGGCTGTCCCACGTGCCACCGTGGTGTGAGTCGATCCTCGGCATGAAAGATGAGCCAGTGCAGGGCAAAGAGGTTCCTCTGGAATGGACTGAGACATCTGGGGGACTCTTGGAATGGTGGTACGACCATGGAGTTCCTCTCGCCTTTCCTGTTGAGAGTGCCTCCTCTTGAGATGCGACGGGAACGCCGGGAATTCTTTCCCGTTGAAAGCAGGGAAAGGATCCCTCCTCTCGAGCTCCGAGGGGGAAACGGGGCTCCTCTGGATGTGGGCGGGACCATCGTGCTTCCTCTCGAGTGGAGACGGGTATGGCGGTGAACTTCTTGAGTTGCAGCAAGGGTGTGAAAGACCCTTTCGAAGTTCCAGAGGTTAGGGGTCATAAGTCTCCAGACGCCTCATCGGAAATAGGCCTCATCTCGCCTGGAAGGGAGAACTTCCTGGATTTTCTCGAGTTGCGGCAGGTGTTCTCGAGTTACGACGGGGACCTCAGGGACCCGCCCTGGTGGCCTCAGGAGAGGCCAGTCCCCATGCGAGGCGCTAGGGGGCCTCTCGGGATTCCTCTCCCGTTGATACCGGGGCCAAAATCCTTGTGTGGAGTCAGGCCCGGAACCGAGGATTCCTCTCAAGTGCTGACATGGATCTCTGGGTACTTCTGGAGTCTCCCCAGGGGAGTCAGGCCTCGTCTCGAGTGGGGGCATGCACGTGCGCTTTCCTTCCAGGCTGTAGCAGCAATGTCACGCTTCCTGTCGCGTGGATCAAAGAATCTGTGGTTTTCCCTGGAGGCTTTCCCTCGAGGCTTTCCCACAGGGCTGTCCCACGTGCCACCGTGATGTGAGTCGATCCTCGGCGTGAAAGATGAGCCAGTGCAGGGCAAAGAGGTTCGTCTGGAATGGACTGAGACATCTGGGGGACTCTTGGAATGGTGGTACGACCATGGAGTTCCTCTCGCCTTTCCTGTTGAGAGTGCCTCCTCTTGAGATGCGACGGGAACGCCGGGAATTCTTTCCCGTTGAAAGCAGGGAAAGGATCCCTCATCTCGAGCTCCGAGGGCGAAACAGGGCTCCTCTGGATGTGGGCGGGACCATCGTGCTTCCTCTCGAGTGGAGACGGGTATGGCGGTGAACTTCTTGAGTTGCAGCAAGGGTGTGAAAGACCCTTTCGAAGTTCCAGAGGTTAGGTGTCATTAGTCTCCAGACGCCTCATCGGAAATAGGCCTCATCTCGCCTGGAAGGGAGAACTTCCTGGATTTTCTCGAGTTGCGGCAGGTGTTCTCGAGTTACGTCGGGGACCTCAGGGACCCGCCCTGGTGGCCTCAGGAAAGGCCAGTCCCCATGCGAGTTGCTAGGGGGCCTCTCGGGATTCTTTTCCCGTCGATACCTGGGCCAAAAACCTTGTGTGGATTAAGGCCCGAACCGAGGATTCCTCTCAGGGGCTGACATGCATCTTTGGGTACTTCTGGAGTCTCCCCAGGGGTGTCAGGCCTCGTCTCGAGTGGGGGCATGCACGTGCACTTTCCTTCCAGGCTGTAGCAGCAATGTCACGCTTCCCGTGGCATGGATCAAAGGATCTGTGGTTTTCCCTCGAGGCTTTCACTCGAGGCTTTCCCACAGGGCTGTCCCACGTGCCACCGTGGTGTGAGTCGATCCTCGGCGTGAAAGATGAGCCAGTGCAGGGCAAAGAGGTTCCTCTGGAATGGACTGAGACATCTGGGGGACTCTTGGAATGGTGGTACGACCATGGAGTTCCTCTCGCCTTTCCTGTTGAGAGTGCCTCCTCTTGAGATGCGACGGGAACACCGGGAATTCTTTCCCGTTGAAAGCAGGGAAAGGATCCCTCATCGCGAGCTCCGAGGGGGAAACGGGGCTCCTCTGGATGTGGGCGGGACCATCGTGCTTCCTCTCGAGTGGAGACGGGTATGGCGGTGAACTTCTTGAGTTGCAGCAAGGGTTTGAAAGACCCTTTCGAAGTTCCAGAGGTTAGGTGTCATTAGTCTCCAGACGCCTCATCGGAAATAGGCCTCATCGCGCCTGGAAGGGAGAACTTCCTGGATTTTCTCGAGTTGCGGCAGGTGTTCTCGAGTTACGACGGGGACCTCAGGGACCCGCCCTGGTGGCCTCAGGAGAGGCCAGTCCCCATGCGAGTTGCTAGGGGGCCTCTCGGGATTCCTCTCCCGTCGATACTGGGCCAAAAACCTTGTGTGGAGTCAGGGCCGGAACCGAGGATTCCTCTCAGGGGCTGACATGGATCTTTGGGTACTTGTGGAGTCTCCCGAGGGGAGTCAGGCCTCGTGTCGAGTGGGGGCATGCACGTGCGCTTTCCTTCCAGGCTGTAGCAGCAATGTCACGCTTCCCGTCGCGTGGATCTAAGGATCTGTGGTTTTCCCTCGAGGCTTTCCCACAGGGCTGTCCCACGTGTCACCGTGGTGTGAGTCGATCCTCGGCGTGAAAGATTAGCCAGTGCAGGGCAAAGAGCTTCCTCTGGAATGGACTGAGACATCTGGGGGACTCTTGGAATTGTGGTACGACCATGGAGTTCCTCTCGCCTTTCCTGTGGAGAGTGCCTCCTCTTGAGATGCGACGGGAACGCCGGGAATTCTTTCCCGTTGAAAGCAGGGAAAGGATCCCTCATCTCGAGCTCCGAGGGGGAAACGGGGCTCCTCTGGATGTGGGCGGGACCATCGTGCTTCCTCTCGAGTGGAGCCGGGTATGGCGGTGAACTTCTTGAGTTGCAGCAAGGGTGTGAAAGACCCTTTCGAAGTTCCAGAGGTTAGGTGTCATTAGTCTCCAGACGCCTCATCGGAAATAGGCCTCATCTCGCCTGGAAGGGAGAACTTCCTGGATTTTCTCGAGTTGCGGCAGGTGTTCTCGAGTTACGACGGGAACCTCAGGGACCCGCCCTGGTGGCCTCAGGATAGGCCAGTCCCCATGCGAGGTGCTAGGGGGCCTCTCGGGATTCCTCTCCCGTCGATACCGTGGCCAAAAACCTTGTGTGGAGTCAGGGCCGGAACCGAGGATTCCTCTCAGGGGTTGACATGGATCTTTGGGTACTTCTGGAGTCTCCCCAGGAGAGTCAGGCCTCGTCTCGAGTGGGGGCATGCACGTGCGCTTTCCTTCCAGGCTGTAGCAGCAATGTCACGCTTCCCGTCTCGTGGATCAAAGGATCTGTGGATATCCCTCGAGGCTTTCCCTCGAGGCTTTCCCACAGTGCTGTCCCACGTGCCACCCTGGTGTGAGTCAATCCTGGGCGTGACAGATGAGCCAGTGCAGGGCAAAGAGGTTCCTCTGGAATGGACTGAGACATCTGGGGGACTCTTGGAATGGTGGTACGACCATGGAGTTCCTCTCGCCTTTCCTGTTGAGAGTGCCTCCTCTTGAGATGCGACGGGAACGCCGGGAATTCTTTCCCGTTGAAAGCAGGGAAAGTATCCCTCATCTCGAGCTCCGAGGGGGAAACGGGGCTCCTCTGGATGTGGGCGGGACCATCGTGCTTCCTGTCGAGTGGAGAAGGGTATGGCGGTGAACTTCTTGAGTTGCAGCAAGGGTGTGAAAGACCCTTTCGATGTTCCAGAGGTTACGTGTCATTAGTCTCCAGACGCCTCATCGGAAATAGGCCTCATCTCGCCTGGAAGGGAGAACTTCCTGGATTTTCTCGAGTTGCGGCAGGTGTGCTCGAGTTACGACGGGGACCTCAGGGACCCGCCCTGGTGGCCTCAGGAGAGGCCAGTCCCCATGCGAGTTGCTAGGGGGCCTCTCGGGATTCCTCTCGCGTTGATACCTGGGCCAAAAATCTTGTGTGGAGTCAGGGCCGGAACCGAGGATTCCTCTCCGGGGCTGAGATGGATCTTTGGGTACCTCTGGAGTCTCCCCAGGGGAGTCAGGCCTCGTCTCGAGTGGGGGCATGCACGTGCGCTTTCCTTCCAGGCTGTAGCAGCAATGTCACGCTTCCCGTGGCGTGGATCAAAGGATCTGTGGTTTACCCTCGAGGCTTTCCCTCGAGGCTTTCCCAAAGGGCAGTCCCACGTGCCACCGTGGTGTGAGTCGATCCTAGGCGTGAAAGATGAGCCAGTGCAGGGCAAAGAGGTTCCTCTGGAATGGACTGAGACATCTGGGGGTCTCTTGGAATGGTGGTACGACCATGGAGTTCCTCTCGCCTTTCCTGTTGAGAGTGCCTCCACTTGAGATGCGACGGGAACGCCGGGAATTCTTTCCCGTTGAAAGCAGGGAAAGGATCCCTCATCTCGAGCTCCGAAGGGGAAACTGGGCTCCTCTGGATGTGGGCGGGACCATCGTGCTTCCTCTCAAGTTGAGACGGGTATGGCGGTGAACTTCTTGAGTTGCAGCAAGGGTGTGAAAGATACTTTCGAAGTTCCAGAGGTTAGGTGTCATTAGCCTCCAGACGCCTCATCGGAAATAGGCCTCATCTCGCCTGGAAGGGAGAACTTCCTGGATTTTCTCGAGTTGCGGCAGGTGTTCTCGAGTTACGACGGGGACCTCAGGGACCCGCCCTGGTGGCCTCAGGAGAGGCCAGTCCCCATGCGAGTAGCTAGGGGGACTCTCGGGATTCCTCTCCCGTCGATACCGGGGCCAAAAACATTGTGTGGAGTCAGGGCCGGAACCGATGATTCCTTTCAAGGGCTGACATGGATCTTTGGGTACTTCTGGAGTCTCCCCAGGGGAGTCAGGCCTCGTCTCGAGTGGGGGCATGCACGTGCGCTTTCCTTCAAGGCTGTAGCAGCAATGTCACGCTTCCCGTCGCGTGGATCAAAGGATCTGTGCTTTTCTCTCGAGGCTTTCCCTCGAGGATTTCCCACAGGGCTGTCCCACGTGCCACCGTGGTGTGAGTCGATCCTCGGCATGAAAGATGAGCCAGTGCAGGGCAAAGAGTTTCCTCTGGAATGGACTGAGACATCTGGGGGACTCTTGGAATGGTGGTACGACCATGGAGTTCCTCTCGCCTTTCCTGTTGAGAGTGCCTCCTCTTGAGATGCGACGGGAACGCCGGGAATTCTTTCCCGTTGAAAGCAGGGAAAGGATCCCTCATCTCGTGCTCCGAGGGGGAAACGGGGCTCCTCTGGATGTGGGCGGGACCATCGTGCTTCCTCTCGAGTGGAGACGGGTATGGCGGTGAACTTCTTGAGTTGCAGCAAGGGTGTGAAAGACCCTTTCGAAGTTCCAGAAGTTAGGTGTCATTAGTCTCCAGAAGCCTCATCGGAAACAGGCCTCATCTCGCCTGGAAGGGAGAACTTCCTGGATTTTCTCCAGTTGCGGCAGGTGTTCTCGAGTTACGACGGGAACCTCAGGGACCCGCCCTGGTGGCCTCAGGAGAGGCCAGTCCCCATGCGAGTTGCAAGGGGGCCTCTCGGGATTCCTCTCCCGTTGACACCGGGGCCAAAAACCTTGTGTGGAGTCAGGGCCGCAACCGAGGATTCCTCTCAGGGGATGACATGGATCTTTGGGTACTTCTGGAGTCTCCCCAGGGGAGTCAGGCCTCGTCTCGAGTGGGGGCATGCACGTGCGCTTTCCTTCCAGGCTGTAGCAGCAATGTCAGGCTTCCCGTCGCGTGGATCAAAGGATCTGTGGTTTTCCCTCGAGGCTTTCCCTCGAGGCTTTCCCACAGGGCTGTCCCACGTGCCACCGTGGTGTGAGTCGATCCTCGGCGTGAAAGATGAGCCAGTGCAGTGCAAAGAGGTTCCTCTGGAATGGACTGAGACATCTGGGGGACTCTTGGAATGGTGGTACGACCATGGAGTTCCTCTCGCCTTTCCTGTTGAGAGTGCCTCCTCTTAAGATGCGATGGGAACGCCGTGAATTATTTCCCGTTGAAAGCAGGGAAAGGATCCCTCATCTCGAGCTACGAGGGGGAAATGGGGCTCCTCTGGATGTGGGCGGGACCATCGTGCTTCCTCTCGAGTGGAGACGGGTATGGCGGTGAACTTCTTGAGTTGCAGCAAGGGTGTGAAAGACCCTTTCGAAGTTCCAGAGGTTAGGTGTCATTAGTCTCCAGACGCCTCATCGGAAATAGGCCTCATCTCGCCTGCAAGGGAGAACTTCCTGGATTTTCTCGAGTTGCGGCAGGTGTTCTCGAGTTACGACGGGGACCTCAGGGACCCGCCTTGGTGGCCTCAGGAGAGGCCAGTCCCCATGCGAGTTGCTAGGGGGCCTCTCGGGATTCCTCTCCCGTCGATACCGGGGCCAAAAATCTTGTGTGGAGTCAGGGCCGGAACCGAGGATTCCTCTCCGGGGCTAACATGGATCTTTGGGTACTTCTGGAGTGTCCCCAGGGGAGTCTGGCCTCGTCTCGAGTGGGGGCATGCACGTGCGCTTTCCGTCCAGGCTGTAGCAGAAATGTCACGCTTCCCGTCGCGTGGATCAAAGGATCTGTGGTTTTCTCTCGAGGCTTTCCCTCGAGGCTTTCCCACAGGGATGTCCCACGTGCCACCGTGGTGTGAGTCGATCCTCGGCGTGAAAGATGAGCCAGAGCAGGGCAAAGAGGTTCCTCTGGAATGGACTGAGACATCTGGGGGACTCTTGGAATGGTGGTACGACCATGGAGTTCCTCTCGCCTTTCCTGTTGAGAGTGCCTCCTCTTGAGGTGCGACGGGAACGCCGGGAATTCTTTCCCGTGGAAAGCAGGGAAAGGATCCCTCATCTCGAGCTCCGAGGGGGAAATGGGGCTCCTCTGGATGTGGGCGGGACCATCGTGCTTCCTCTCGAGTGGAGACGGGTATGGCGGTGAACTTCTTGAGTTGCAGCAAGGGTGTGAAAGACCCTTTCGAAGTTCCAGAGGTTAGGTGTCATTAGTCTCCAGACGCCTCATCGGAAATAGGCCTCATCTCGCCTGCAAGGGAGAACTTCCTGGATTTTCTCGAGTTGCGGCAGGTGTTCTCGAGTTACGATGGGGACCTCAGGGACCCGCCTTGGTGGCCTCAGGAGAGGCCAGTCCCCATGCGAGTTGCTAGGGGCCCTCTCGGGATTCCTCTCCCGTCGATACCGGGGCCAAAATCCTTGTGTGGAGTCAGGGCCGGAACCGAGGATTCCTCTCAGGGGCTGACATGGATCTTTGGGTACTTCTGGAGTCTCCCCAGGGGAGTCAGGCCTCGTCTCGAGTGGGGGCATGCACGTGCGCTTTCCTTCCAGGCTGTAGCAGCAATGTCACGCTTCCCGTAGCGTGGATCAAAGGATCTGTGGTTTTCCCTCGAGGCTTTCCCTCGAGGCTTTCCCACAGGGCTGTCCCACGTGCCACCGTGGTGTGAGTCGATCCTCGGCGTGAAAGATGAGCCAGTGCAGGGCAAAGAGGTTCCTCTGGAATGGACTGAGACATCTGGGGGACTCTTGGAATGGTGGTACGACCATGGAGTTCCTCTCGCCTTTCCTGTTGAGAGTGCCTCCTCTTGAGGTGCGACGGGAACGCCGGGAATTCTTTCCCGTTGAAAGCAGGGAAAGGATCCCTCATCTCGAGCTCCGAGGGGGAAACGGGGCTCCTCTGGATGTGGGCGGGACCATCGTGCTTTCTCTCGAGTGGAGACGGGTATGGCGGTGAACTTCTTGAGTTGCAGCAAGGGTGTGAAAGACCCTTTCGAAGTTCCAGAGGTTAGGTGTCATTAGTCTCCAGACGCCTCATCGGAAATAGGCCTCATCTCGCCTGGAAGGGAGAACTTCCTGGATTTTCTTGAGTTGCGGCAGGTGTTCTCGAGTTACGACGGGGACCTCAGGGACCCGCCCTGGTGGCCTCAGGAGAGGCCAGTCCCCATGCGAGGCGCTAGGGGGCCTCTCGGGATTCCTCTCCCGTTGATACCGGGGCCAAAATCCTTGTGTGGAGTCAGGCCCGGAACCGAGGATTCCTCTCAAGTGCTGACATGGATCTCTGGGTACTTCTGGAGTCTCCCCAGGGGAGTCAGGCCTCGTCTCGAGTGGGGGCATGCACGTGCGCTTTCCTTCCAGGCTGTAGCAGCAATGTCACGCTTCCTGTCGCGTGGATCAAAGAATCTGTGGTTTTCCCTGGAGGCTTTCCCTCGAGGCTTTCCCACAGGGCTGTCCCACGTGCCACCGTGATGTGAGTCGATCCTCGGCGTGAAAGATGAGCCAGTGCAGGGCAAAGAGGTTCCTCTGGAATGGACTGAGACATCTGAGGGACTCTTGGAGTGGTGGTACGACCATGGAGTTCCTCTCGCCTTTCCTGTTGAGAGTGCCTCCTCTTGAGATGCGACGGGAACGCCGGGAATTCTTTCCCGTTGAAAGCAGGGAAAGGATCCCTCATCTCGAGCTCCGAGGGCGAAACAGGGCTCCTCTGGATGTGGGCGGGACCATCGTGCTTCCTCTCGAGTGGAGACGGGTATGGCGGTGAACTTCTTGAGTTGCAGCAAGGGTGTGAAAGACCCTTTCGAAGTTCCAGAGGTTAGGTGTCATTAGTCTCCAGACGCCTCATCGGAAATAGGCCTCATCTCGCCTGGAAGGGAGAACTTCCTGGATTTTCTCGAGTTGCGGCAGGTGTTCTCGAGTTACGTCGGGGACCTCAGGGACCCGCCCTGGTGGCCTCAGGAAAGGCCAGTCCCCATGCGAGTTGCTAGGGGGCCACTCGGGATTCTTTTCCCGTCGATACCTGGGCCAAAAACCTTGTGTGGATTAAGGCCCGAACCGAGGATTCCTCTCAGGGACTGACATGCATCTTTGGGTACTTCTGGAGTCTCCCCAGGGGTGTCAGGCCTCGTCTCGAGTGGGGGCATGCACGTGCACTTTCCTCCCAGGCTGTAGCAGCAATGTCACGCTTCCCGTCGCGTGGATCAAAGGATCTGTGGATATCCCTCGAGGCTTTCCCTCGAGGCTTTCCCACAGTGCTGTCCCACGTGCCACCCTGGTGTGAGTCAATCCTGGGCGTGACAGATGAGCCAGTGCAGGGCAAAGAGGTTCCTCTGGAATGGACTGAGACATCTGGGGGACTCTTGGAATGGTGGTACGACCATGGAGTTCCTCTCGCCTTTCCTGTTGAGAGTGCCTCCTCTTGAGATGCGACGGGAACGCCGGGAATTCTTTCCCGTTGAAAGCAGAGAAAGTATCCCTCATCTCGAGCTCCGAGGGGGAAACGGGGCTCCTCTGGATGTGGGCGGGACCATCGTGCTTCCTGTCGAGTGGAGAAGGGTATGGCGGTGAACTTCTTGAGTTGCAGCAAGGGTGTGAAAGACCCTTTCGATGTTCCAGAGGTTAGGTGTCATTAGTCTCCAGACGCCTCATCGGAAATAGGCCTCATCTCGCCTGGAAGGGAGAACTTCCTGGATTTTCTCGAGTTG
The DNA here is from genome assembly GCF_032405125.1 of Capricornis sumatraensis. Taxonomy (NCBI): domain Eukaryota; kingdom Metazoa; phylum Chordata; class Mammalia; order Artiodactyla; family Bovidae; genus Capricornis; species Capricornis sumatraensis. The sequence goes on from NW_027184619.1 coordinate 1,182,547, forward strand.
CGGCAGGTGTGCTCGAGTTACGACGGGGACCTCAGGGACCCGCCCTGGTGGCCTCAGGAGAGGCCAGTCCCCATGCGAGTTGCTAGGGGGCCTCTCGGGATTCCTCTCGCGTTGATACCTGGGCCAAAAATCTTGTGTGGAGTCAGGGCCGGAACCGAGGATTCCTCTCCGGGGCTGAGATGGATCTTTGGGTACCTCTGGAGTCTCCCCAGGGGAGTCAGGCCTCGTCTCGAGTGGGGGCATGCACGTGCGCTTTCCTTCCAGGCTGTAGCAGCAATGTCACGCTTCCCGTGGCGTGGATCAAAGGATCTGTGGTTTACCCTCGAGGCTTTCCCTCGAGGCTTTCCCAAAGGGCAGTCCCACGTGCCACCGTGGTGTGAGTTGATCCTAGGCGTGAAAGATGAGCCAGTGCAGGGCAAAGAGGTTCCTCTGGAATGGACTGAGACATCTGGGGGTCTCTTGGAATGGTGGTACGACCATGGAGTTCCTCTCGCCTTTCCTGTTGAGAGTGCCTCCACTTGAGATGCGACGGGAACGCCGGGAATTCTTTCCCGTTGAAAGCAGGGAAAGGATCCCTCATCTCGAGCTCCGAAGGGGAAACTGGGCTCCTCTGAATGTGGGCGGGACCATCGTGCTTCCTCTCAAGTTGAGACGGGTATGGCGGTGAACTTCTTGAGTTGCAGCAAGGGTGTGAAAGATACTTTCGAAGTTCCAGAGGTTAGGTGTCATTAGCCTCCAGACGCCTCATCGGAAATAGGCCTCATCTCGCCTGGAAGGGAGAACTTCCTGGATTTTCTCGAGTTGCGGCAGGTGTTCTCGAGTTACGACGGGGACCTCAGGGACCCGCCCTGGTGGCCTCAGGAGAGGCCAGTCCCCATGCGAGTAGCTAGGGGGACTCTCGGGATTCCTCTCCCGTCGATACCGGGGCCAAAAACATTGTGTGGAGTCAGGGCCGGAACCGATGATTCCTTTCAAGGGCTGACATGGATCTTTGGGTACTTCTGGAGTCTCCCCAGGGGAGTCAGGCCTCGTCTCGAGTGGGGGCATGCACGTACGCTTTCCTTCAAGGCTGTAGCAGCAATGTCACGCTTCCCGTCGCGTGGATCAAAGGATCTGTGCTTTTCTCTCGAGGCTTTCCCTCGAGGATTTCCCACAGGGCTGTCCCACGTGCCACCGTGGTGTGAGTCGATCCTCGGCATGAAAGATGAGCCAGTGCAGGGCAAAGAGGTTCCTCTGGAATGGACTGAGACATCTGGGGGACTCTTGGAATGGTGGTACGACCATGGAGTTCCTCTCGCCTTTCCTGTTGAGAGTGCCTCCTCTTGAGATGCGACGGGAACGCCAGGAATTCTTTCCCGTTGAAAGCAGGGAAAGGATCCCTCATCTCGTGCTCCGAGGGGGAAACGGGGCTCCTCTGGATGTGGGCGGGACCATCGTGCTTCCTCTCGAGTGGAGACGGGTATGGCGGTGAACTTCTTGAGTTGCAGCAAGGGTGTGAAAGACCCTTTCGAAGTTCCAGAAGTTAGGTGTCATTAGTCTCCAGAAGCCTCATCGGAAACAGGCCTCATCTCGCCTGGAAGGGAGAACTTCCTGGATTTTCTCCAGTTGCGGCAGGTGTTCTCGAGTTACGACGGGAACCTCAGGGACCCGCCCTGGTGGCCTCAGGAGAGGCCAGTCCCCATGCGAGTTGCAAGGGGGCCTCTCGGGATTCCTCTCCCGTTGACACCGGGGCCAAAAACCTTGTGTGGAGTCAGGGCCGCAACCGAGGATTCCTCTCAGGGGATGACATGGATCTTTGGGTACTTCTGGAGTCTCCCCAGGGGAGTCAGGCCTCGTCTCGAGTGGGGGCATGCACGTGCGCTTTCCTTCCAGGCTGTAGCAGCAATGTCAGGCTTCCCGTCGCGTGGATCAAAGGATCTGTGGTTTTCCCTCGAGGCTTTCCCTCGAGGCTTTCCCACAGGGCTGTCCCACGTGCCACCGTGGTGTGAGTCGATCCTCGGCGTGAAAGATGAGCCAGTGCAGGGCAAAGAGGTTCCTCTGGAATGGACTGAGACATCTGGGGGACTCTTGGAATGGTGGTACGACCATGGAGTTCCTCTCGCCTTTCCTGTTGAGAGTGCCTCCTCTTAAGATGCGATGGGAACGCCGTGAATTATTTCCCGTTGAAAGCAGGGGAAGGATCCCTCATCTCGAGCTACGAGGGGGAAATGGGGCTCCTCTGGATGTGGGCGGGACCATCGTGCTTCCTCTCGAGTGGAGACGGGTATGGCGGTGAACTTCTTGAGTTGCAGCAAGGGTGTGAAAGACCCTTTCGAAGTTCCAGAGGTTAGGTGTCATTAGTCTCCAGACGCCTCATCGGAAATAGGCCTCATCTCGCCTGCAAGGGAGAACTTCCTGGATTTTCTCGAGTTGCGGCAGGTGTTCTCGAGTTACGACGGGGACCTCAGGGACCCGCCTTGGTGGCCTCAGGAGAGGCCAGTCCCCATGCGAGTTGCTAGGGGGCCTCTCGGGATTCCTCTCCCGTCGATACCGGGGCCAAAATCCTTGTGTGGAGTCAGGGCCGGAACCGAGGATTCCTCTCAGGGGCTGACATGGATCTTTGGGTACTTCTGGAGTCTCCCCAGGGGAGTCAGGCCTCGTCTCGAGTGGGAGCACGCACGTGCGCTTTCCTTCCAGGCTGTAGCAGCAATGTCACGCTTCCCGTAGCGTGGATCAAAGGATCTGTGGTTTTCCCTCGAGGCTTTCCCTCGAGGCTTTCCCACAGGGCTGAACCACGTGCCACTGTGGTGTGAGTCGATCCTCGGCGTGAAAGATGAGCCAGTGCAGGGCAAAGAGGTTCCTCTGGAATGGACTGAGACATCTGGGGGACTCTTGGAATGGTGGTACGACCATGGAGTTCCTCTCGCCTTTCCTGTTGAGAGTGCCTCCTCTTGAGGTGCGACGGGAACGCCGGGAATTCTTTCCCGTTGAAAGCAGGGAAAGGATCCCTCATCTCGAGCTCCGAGGGGGAAACGGGGCTCCTCTGGATGTGGGTGGGACCATCGTGCTTTCTCTCGAGTGGAGACGGGTATGGCGGTGAACTTCTTGAGTTGCAGCAAGGGTGTGAAAGACCCTTTCGAAGTTCCAGAGGTTAGGTGTCATTAGTCTCCAGACGCCTCATCGGAAATAGGCCTCATCTCGCCTGGAAGGGAGAACTTCCTGGATTTTCTTGAGTTGCGGCAGGTGTGCTCGAGTTACGACGGGGACCTCAGGGACCCGCCCTGGTGGCCTCAGGAGAGGCCAGTCCCCATGCGAGTTGCTAGGGGGCCTCTCGGGATTCCTCTCCCGTCGATACCTGGGCCAAAAATCTTGTGTGGAGTCAGGGCCGGAACCGAGGATTCCTCTCCGGGGCTGACATGGATCTTTGGGTACTTCTGGAGTGTCCCCAGGGGAGTCTGGCCTCGTCTCGAGTGGGGGCATGCACGTGCGCTTTCCGTCCAGGCTGTAGCAGAAATGTCACGCTTCCCGTCGCGTGGATCAAAGGATCTGTGGTTTTCTCTCGAGGCTTTCCCTCGAGGCTTTCCCACAGGGATGTCCCACGTGCCACCGTGGTGTGAGTCGATCCTCGGCGTGAAAGATGAGCCAGAGCAGGGCAAAGAGGTTCCTCTGGAATGGACTGAGACATCTGGGGGACTCTTGGAATGGTGGTACGACCATGGAGTTCCTCTCGCCTTTCCTGTTGAGAGTGCCTCCTCTTGAGGTGCGACGGGAACGCCGGGAATTCTTTCCCGTGGAAAGCAGGGAAAGGATCCCTCATCTCGAGCTCCGAGGGGGAAACGGGGCTCCTCTGGATATGGGCGGGACCATCGTGCTTCCTCTCGAGTGGAGACGGGTATGGCGGTGAACTTCTTGAGTTGCAGCAAGGGTGTGAAAGACCCTTTCGAAGTTCCAGAGGTTAGGTGTCATTAGTCTCCAGACGCCTCATCGGAAATAGGCCTCATCTCGCCTGCAAGGGAGAACTTCCTGGATTTTCTCGAGTTGCGGCAGGTGTTCTCGAGTTACGATGGGGACCTCAGGGACCCGCCTTGGTGGCCTCAGGAGAGGCCAGTCCCCATGCGAGTTGCTAGGGGCCCTCTCGGGATTCCTCTCCCGTCGATACCGGGGCCAAAATCCTTGTGTGGAGTCAGGGCCGGAACCGAGGATTCCTCTCAGGGGCTGACATGGATCTTTGGGTACTTCTGGAGTCTCCCCAGGGGAGTCAGGCCTCGTCTCGAGTGGGGGCACGCACGTGCGCTTTCCTTCCAGGCTGTAGCAGCAATGTCACGCTTCCCGTAGCGTGGATCAAAGGATCTGTGGTTTTCCCTCGAGGCTTTCCCTCGAGGCTTTCCCACAGGGCTGAACCACGTGCCACCGTGGTGTGAGTCGATCCTCGGCGTGAAAGATGAGCCAGTGCAGGGCAAAGAGGTTCCTCTGGAATGGACTGAGACATCTGGGGGACTCTTGGAATGGTGGTACGACCATGGAGTTCCTCTCGCCTTTCCTGTTGAGAGTGCCTCCTCTTGAGGTGCGACGGGAACGCCGGGAATTCTTTCCCGTTGAAAGCAGGGAAAGGATCCCTCATCTCGAGCTCCGAGGGGGAAACGGGGCTCCTCTGGATGTGGGCGGGACCATCGTGCTTTCTCTCGAGTGGAGACGGGTATGGCGGTGAACTTCTTGAGTTGCAGCAAGGGTGTGAAAGACCCTTTCGAAGTTCCAGAGGTTAGGTGTCATTAGTCTCCAGACGCCTCATCGGAAATAGGCCTCATCTCGCCTGGAAGGGAGAACTTCCTGGATTTTCTTGAGTTGCGGCAGGTGTGCTCGAGTTACGACGGGGACCTCAGGGACCCGCCCTGGTGGCCTCAGGAGAGGCCAGTCCCCATGCGAGTTGCTAGGGGGCCTCTCGGGATTCCTCTCCCGTCGATACCTGGGCCAAAAATCTTGTGTGGAGTCAGGGCCGGAACCGAGGATTCCTCTCAGGGGCTGACATGGATCTTTGGGTACTTCTGGAGTCTCCCCAGGGGAGTCAGGCCTCGTCTCGAGTGGGGGCATGCACGTGCGCTTTCCTTCCAGGCTGTAGCAGAAATGTCACGCTTCCCGTCGCGTGGATCAAAGGATCTGTGGTTTTCTCTCGAGGCTTTCCCTCGAGGCTTTCCCACAGGGCTGTCCCACGTGCCACCGTGGTGTGAGTCGATCCTCGGCGTGAAAGATGAGCCAGAGCAGGGCAAAAAGGTTCCTCTGGAATGGACTGAGACATCTGGGGGACTCTTGGAATGGTGGTACGACCATGGAGTTCCTCTCGCCTTTCCTGTTGAGAGTGCCTCCTCTTGAGGTGCGACGGGAACGCCGGGAATTCTTTCCCGTGGAAAGCAGGGAAAGGATCCCTCATCTCGAGCTCCGAGGGGGAAACGGGGCTCCTCTGGATGTGGGCGGGACCATCGTGCTTCCTCTCGAGTGGAGACGGGTATGGCGGTGAACTTCTTGAGTTGCAGCAAGGGTGTGAAAGACCCTTTCGAAGTTCCAGAGGTAAGGTGTCATTAGTCTCCAGACGCCTCATCGGAAATAGGCCTCATCTCGCCTGGAAGGGAGAACTTCCTGGATTTTCTTGAGTTGCGGCAGGTGTGCTCGAGTTACGACGAGGACCTCAGGGACCCGCCCTGGTGGCCTCAGGAGAGGCCAGTCCCCATGCGAGTTGCTAGGGGGGCCTCTCGGGATTCCTCTCCCATCGATACCGCGGCCAAAAATCTTGTGTGGAGTCAGGGCCGGAACCGAGGATTCCTCTCCGGGGCTGACATGGATCTTTGGGTACTTCTGGAGTCTCCCCAGGGGAGTCAGGCCTCGTCTCGAGTGGGGGCATGCACGTGCGCTTTCCTTCCAGGCTGTAGCAGCAATGTCACTCTTCCCGTCGCGTGGATCAAAGGATCTGTGGTTTTCCCTCGAGGCTTTCCCTCGAGGCTTTCCCACAGGGCTGTCCCACGTGCCACCGTGGTGTGAGTCGATCCTCGGCGTGAAAGATGAGCCAGTGCAGGGCAAAGAGGTTCCTCTGGAATGGACTGAGACATCTGGGGGACTCTTGGAATGGTGGTACGACCATGGAGTTCCTCTCGCCTTTCCTGTTGAGAGTGCCTCCTCTTAAGATGCGATGGGAACGCCGTGAATTATTTCCCGTTGAAAGCAGGGAAAGGATCCCTCATCTCGAGCTCCGAGGGGGAAACGGGGCTCCTCTGGATGTGGGCGGGACCATCGTGCTTCCTCTCGAGTGGAGACGGGTATGGCGGTGAACTTCTTGAGTTGCAGCAAGGGTGTGAAAGACCCTTTCGAAGTTCCAGAGGTTAGGTGTCATTAGTCTCCAGACGCCTCATCGGAAATAGGCCTCATCTCGCCTGGAAGGTAGAACTTCCTGGATTTTCTCGAGTTGCGGCAGGTGTTCTCGAGTTACGACGGGGACCTCAGGGACCCGCCTTGTTGGCCTCAGGAGAGGCCAGTCCCCATGCGAGTTGCTAGGGGGCCTCTCGGGATTCCTCTCCCGTCGATACCGGGGCCAAAATCCTTGTGTGGAGTCAGGGCCGGAACCGAGGATTCCTCTCAGGGGCTGACATGGATCTTTGGGTACTTCTGGAGTCTCCCCAGGGGAGTCAGGCCTCGTCTCGAGTGGGAGCACGCACGTGCGCTTTCCTTCCAGGCTGTAGCAGCAATGTCACGCTTCCCGTAGCGTGGATCAAAGGATCTGTGGTTTTCCCTCGAGGCTTTCCCTCGAGGCTTTCCCACAGGGCTGAACCACGTGCCACTGTGGTGTGAGTCGATCCTCGGCGTGAAAGATGAGCCAGTGCAGGGCAAAGAGGTTCCTCTGGAATGGACTGAGACATCTGGGGGACTCTTGGAATGGTGGTACGACCATGGAGTTCCTCTCGCCTTTCCTGTTGAGAGTGCCTCCTCTTGAGGTGCGACGGGAACGCCGGGAATTCTTTCCCGTTGAAAGCAGGGAAAGGATCCCTCATCTCGAGCTCCGAGGGGGAAACGGGGCTCCTCTGGATGTGGGTGGGACCATCGTGCTTTCTCTCGAGTGGAGACGGGTATGGCGGTGAACTTCTTGAGTTGCAGCAAGGGTGTGAAAGACCCTTTCGAAGTTCCAGAGGTTAGGTGTCATTAGTCTCCAGACGCCTCATCGGAAATAGGCCTCATCTCGCCTGGAAGGGAGAACTTCCTGGATTTTCTTGAGTTGCGGCAGGTGTGCTCGAGTTACGACGGGGACCTCAGGGACCCGCCCTGGTGGCCTCAGGAGAGGCCAGTCCCCATGCGAGTTGCTAGGGGGCCTCTCGGGATTCCTCTCCCGTCGATACCTGGGCCAAAAATCTTGTGTGGAGTCAGGGCCGGAACCGAGGATTCCTCTCCGGGGCTGACATGGATCTTTGGGTACTTCTGGAGTGTCCCCAGGGGAGTCTGGCCTCGTCTCGAGTGGGGGCATGCACGTGCGCTTTCCGTCCAGGCTGTAGCAGAAATGTCACGCTTCCCGTCGCGTGGATCAAAGGATCTGTGGTTTTCTCTCGAGGCTTTCCCTCGAGGCTTTCCCACAGGGATGTCCCACGTGCCACCGTGGTGTGAGTCGATCCTCGGCGTGAAAGATGAGCCAGAGCAGGGCAAAGAGGTTCCTCTGGAATGGACTGAGACATCTGGGGGACTCTTGGAATGGTGGTACGACCATGGAGTTCCTCTCGCCTTTCCTGTTGAGAGTGCCTCCTCTTGAGGTGCGACGGGAACGCCGGGAATTCTTTCCCGTGGAAAGCAGGGAAAGGATCCCTCATCTCGAGCTCCGAGGGGGAAACGGGGCTCCTCTGGATATGGGCGGGACCATCGTGCTTCCTCTCGAGTGGAGACGGGTATGGCGGTGAACTTCTTGAGTTGCAGCAAGGGTGTGAAAGACCCTTTCGAAGTTCCAGAGGTTAGGTGTCATTAGTCTCCAGACGCCTCATCGGAAATAGGCCTCATCTCGCCTGCAAGGGAGAACTTCCTGGATTTTCTCGAGTTGCGGCAGGTGTTCTCGAGTTACGATGGGGACCTCAGGGACCCGCCTTGGTGGCCTCAGGAGAGGCCAGTCCCCATGCGAGTTGCTAGGGGCCCTCTCGGGATTCCTCTCCCGTCGATACCGGGGCCAAAATCCTTGTGTGGAGTCAGGGCCGGAACCGAGGATTCCTCTCAGGGGCTGACATGGATCTTTGGGTACTTCTGGAGTCTCCCCAGGGGAGTCAGGCCTCGTCTCGAGTGGGGGCACGCACGTGCGCTTTCCTTCCAGGCTGTAGCAGCAATGTCACGCTTCCCGTAGCGTGGATCAAAGGATCTGTGGTTTTCCCTGGAGGCTTTCCCTCGAGGCTTTCCCACAGGGCTGAACCACGTGCCACCGTGGTGTGAGTCGATCCTCGGCGTGAAAGATGAGCCAGTGCAGGGCAAAGAGGTTCCTCTGGAATGGACTGAGACATCTGGGGGACTCTTGGAATGGTGGTACGACCATGGAGTTCCTCTCGCCTTTCCTGTTGAGAGTGCCTCCTCTTGAGGTGCGACGGGAACGCCGGGAATTCTTTCCCGTTGAAAGCAGGGAAAGGATCCCTCATCTCGAGCTCCGAGGGGGAAACGGGGCTCCTCTGGATGTGGGCGGGACCATCGTGCTTTCTCTCGAGTGGAGACGGGTATGGCGGTGAACTTCTTGAGTTGCAGCAAGGGTGTGAAAGACCCTTTCGAAGTTCCAGAGGTTAGGTGTCATTAGTCTCCAGACGCCTCATCGGAAATAGGCCTCATCTCGCCTGGAAGGGAGAACTTCCTGGATTTTCTTGAGTTGCGGCAGGTGTGCTCGAGTTACGACGGGGACCTCAGGGACCCGCCCTGGTGGCCTCAGGAGAGGCCAGTCCCCATGCGAGTTGCTAGGGGGCCTCTCGGGATTCCTCTCCCGTCGATACCTGGGCCAAAAATCTTGTGTGGAGTCAGGGCCGGAACCGAGGATTCCTCTCAGGGGCTGACATGGATCTTTGGGTACTTCTGGAGTCTCCCCAGGGGAGTCAGGCCTCGTCTCGAGTGGGGGCATGCACGTGCGCTTTCCGTCCAGGCTGTAGCAGAAATGTCACGCTTCCCGTCGCGTGGATCAAAGGATCTGTGGTTTTCTCTCGAGGCTTTCCCTCGAGGCTTTCCCACAGGGCTGTCCCACGTGCCACCGTGGTGTGAGTCGATCCTCGGCGTGAAAGATGAGCCAGAGCAGGGCAAAAAGGTTCCTCTGGAATGGACTGAGACATCTGGGGGACTCTTGGAATGGTGGTACGACCATGGAGTTCCTCTCGCCTTTCCTGTTGAGAGTGCCTCCTCTTGAGGTGCGACGGGAACGCCGGGAATTCTTTCCCGTGGAAAGCAGGGAAAGGATCCCTCATCTCGAGCTCCGAGGGGGAAACGGGGCTCCTCTGGATGTGGGCGGGACCATCGTGCTTCCTCTCGAGTGGAGACGGGTATGGCGGTGAACTTCTTGAGTTGCAGCAAGGGTGTGAAAGACCCTTTCGAAGTTCCAGAGGTAAGGTGTCATTAGTCTCCAGACGCCTCATCGGAAATAGGCCTCATCTCGCCTGGAAGGGAGAACTTCCTGGATTTTCTTGAGTTGCGGCAGGTGTGCTCGAGTTACGACGAGGACCTCAGGGACCCGCCCTGGTGGCCTCAGGAGAGGCCAGTCCCCATGCGAGTTGCTAGGGGGCCTCTCGGGATTCCTCTCCCATCGATACCGGGGCCAAAAATCTTGTGTGGAGTCAGGGCCGGAACCGAGGATTCCTCTCCGGGGCTGACATGGATCTTTGGGTACTTCTGGAGTCTCCCCAGGGGAGTCAGGCCTCGTCTCGAGTGGGGGCATGCACGTGCGCTTTCCTTCCAGGCTGTAGCAGCAATGTCACTCTTCCCGTCGCGTGGATCAAAGGATCTGTGGTTTTCCCTCGAGGCTTTCCCTCGAGGCTTTCCCACAGGGCTGTCCCACGTGCCACCGTGGTGTGAGTCGATCCTCGGCGTGAAAGATGAGCCAGTGCAGGGCAAAGAGGTTCCTCTGGAATGGACTGAGACATCTGGGGGACTCTTGGAATGGTGGTACGACCATGGAGTTCCTCTCGCCTTTCCTGTTGAGAGTGCCTCCTCTTGAGGTGCGACGGGAACGCCGGGAATTCTTTCCCGTTGAAAGCAGGGAAAGGATCCCTCATCTCGAGCCCCAAGGGGGAAACGGGGCTCCTCTGGATGTGGGCGGGACCATCGTGCTTCCTCTCGAGTGGAGACGGGTATGGCGGTGAACTTCTTGAGTTGCAGCATGGGTGTGAAAGACCCTTTCGAAGTTCCAGAGGTTAGGTGTCATTAGTCTCCAGACGCCTCATCGGAAATAGGCCTCATCTCGCCTGGAAGGGAGAACTTCCTGGATTTTCTCGAGTTGCGGCAGGTGTTCTCGAGTTACGACGGGGACCTCAGGGACCCGCCCTGGTGGCCTCAGGAGAGGCCAGTCCCCATGCGAGTTGCTAGGGGGCCTCTCGGGATTCCTCTCCCGTCGATACCGGGGCCAAAAACCTTGTGTTGAGTCAGGGCCGGAACCGAGGATTCCTCTCAGGGGCTGACATGGATCTTTGGGTAATTCTGGAGTCTCCCCAGGGGAGTCAGGCCTCGGCTCGAGTGGGGGCATGCACGTACGCTTTCCTTCCAGGCTGTAGCAGCAATGTCACGCTTCCCGTCGCGTGGATCAAAGGATCTGTGGTTTTCCCTCGAGGCTTTCCCTCGAGGCTTTCCCACAGGGCTGTCCCACGTGCCACCGTGGTGTGAGTCGATCCTCGGCGTGAAAGATGAGCCAGTGCAGGGCAAAGAGCTTCCTCTGGAATGGACTGAGACATCTGGGGGACTCTTGGAATGGTGGTGCGACCATGGAGTTTCTCTCGCCTTTCCTGTTGAGAGTGCCTCCTCTTGAGATGCGACGGGAACGCCGGGAATTCTTTCCCGTTGAAAGCAGGGAAAGGATCCCTCATCTCGAGCTCTGAGGGGGAAACGGGGATCCTCTGGATGTGGGCGGGACCATCGTGCTTCCTCTCGAGTGGAGATGGGTATGGCGGTGAACTTCTTGAGTTGCAGCAAGGGTGTGAAAGACCCTTTCGAAGTTCCAGAGGTTAGGTGTCATTAGTCTCCAGACGCCTCATCGGAAATAGGCCTCATCTCGCCTGGAAGGGGGAACTTCCTGGATTTACTCGAGTTGAGGCAGGTGTTCTTGAGTTACGACGGGGACATCAGGGACCCGCCCTGGTGGCCTCAGGAGAGCAGGTCCCCATGCGAGGTGCTAGGGGGCCTCTCGGGATTCCTCTCCCGTCGATTCAGGGTCCAAAAACCTTGTGTGGAGTCAGGGCCGGAACCGAGGATTCCTCTCAGGGCCTGACATGGATCTTTGGGTACTTCTGGAGTCTCCCCAGGGGAGTCAGTCCTCGTCTCGAGTGGGGGCATGCACGTGCGCTTTCCTTCCAGGCTGTAGCAGCAATGTCACACTTCCCGTCGCGTGGATCAAAGGATCTGTGGTTTTCCCTCGAGGCTTTCCCTCGAGGCTTTCCCACAGGGCTGTCCCACGTGCCACCGTGGTGAGAGTCGATCCTCGGCGTGAAAGATGAGCCAGTGCAGGGCAAACAGGTTCCTCTGGAATGGACTGAGACATCTGGGGGAATCTTGGAATGGTGGTGCGACCATGGAGTTTCTCTCGCCTTTCCTGTTGAGAGTGCCTCCTCTTGAGATGCGACGGGAACGCCGGGAATTCTTTCCCGTTGAAAGCAGGGAAAGGATCCCTCATCTCGAGCTCCGAGGGGGAAACGGGGCTCCTCTGGATGTGGGCGGGAACATCGTGCTTCCTGTCGAGTGGAAACGAGTATGGCGGTGAACTTCTTGAGTTGCAGCAAGGGTGTGAAAGACCCTTTCGAAGTTCCAGAGGTTAGGTGTCATTAGTCTCCAGACGCCTCATCGGAAATAGGCCTCATCTCGCCTGGAAGGGAGAACTTCCTGGATTTTCTCGAGTTGCGGCAGGTGTTCTCGAGTTACGACGGGGACCACAGGAACCCGCCCTGGTGGCCTCAGGAGAGGCCAGTCCCCATGCGAGTTGCCAGGGGACCTCTCGGGATTCCTCTCCCGTCGATACCTGGGCCAAAAATCTTGTGTGGAGTCAGGGCCAGAACGGAGGATTCCTCTCAGGGGCTGACATGGATCTTTGGGTACTTCTGGAGTCTCCCCAGGGGAGTCAGGCCTCGTCTCGAGTGGGGGCATGCACGTGCGCTTTCCTTCCAGGCTGTAGCAGCAATGTCACGATTCCCGTCGCGTGGATCAAAGGATCTGTGGTTTTCCCTCGAGGCTTTCCCTCGAGGCTTTCCCACAGGGCTGTCCCACGTCCCACCGTGGTGTGAGTCGATCCTCGGCGTGAAAGATGAGCCAGTGCAGGGCAAAGAGCTTCCTCTGGAATGGACTGAGACATCTGGGGGACTCTTGGAAAGGTGGTACGACCATGGAGTTCCTCTCGCCTTTCCTGTTGAGAGTGCCTCCTCTTGAGATGCGACGGGAACGCCGGGAATTCTTTCCTGTTGAAAGCAGGGAAAGGATCCCTCATCTCGAGCTACGAGGGGGAAACAGGACTCCTCTGGATGTGGGCGGGACCATCGTGCTTCCTCTCGAGTGGAAGCGGGTATGGCGGTGAACTTCTTGAGTTGCAGCAAGGTTGTGAAAGACCCTTTCGAAGTTCCAGAGGTTAGGTGTCATTAGTCTCCAGACGCCTCATCGGAAATAGGCCTCATCTCGCCTGGAAGGGAGAACTTCCTGGATTTTCTCGAGTTGCGGCAGGTGTTCTCGAGTTACGACGGGGACCTCAGGGACCCGCCCTGATGGCCTCAGGAACGGCCAGTCCCCATGCGAGTTGCTAGGGGGCCTCTCGGAATTACTCTCCCGTCGATACTGGGGCCAAAAACCTTGTGTAGAGTCAGGGCCGGAACCGAGGATTCCTCTCAGGGGCTGACATGGATCTTTGGGTACTTCTGGAGTCTCCCCAGGGGAGTCAGGCCTCGTCTCGAGTGGGGGCATGCACGTGCGTTTTCCTTCCAGGCTGTAGCAGAAATGTCACGCTTCCCGTCGCGTGGATCAAAGGATCTGTGGTTTTCCCTGGAGGCTTTCCCTCGAGGCTTTCCCACAGGGCTGTCCCACGTACCACCGTGGTGTGAGTCGATCCTCGGCGTGAAAGATGAGCCATTGCAGGGCAAAGAGCTTCCCCTGGAATGGACTGAGACATCTGGGGGACTCTTGGAATGGTGGTACGACCATGGAGTTCCTCTCGCCTTTCCTGTTGAGAGTGCCTCCTCTTGAGATGCGACGGGAACGCCGGGAATTCTTTCCCGTTGAAAGCAGGGAAAGGATCCCTCATCTCGAGCTACGAGGGGGAAACGGGGCTCCTCTGGATGTGGGCGGGACCATCGTGCTTCCTCTCGAGTGGAGACGGGTATGGCGGTGAACTTCTTGAGTTGCAGCAAGGGTGTGAAAGACCCTTTCGAAGTTCCATAGGTTGCGTGTCATTAGTCTCCAGATGCCTCATCGGAAATAGGCCTCATCTCGCCTGGAAGGGAGAACTTCCTGGATTTTCTCGAGTTGCGGCAGGTGTTCTCGAGTTACAACGGGGACCTCAGGGACCCGCCCTGGTGGCCTCAGGAACGGACAGTCCCCATGCGAGTTGCTAGGGGCCCTCTCGGGATTCCTCTCCCGTCGATACCGGGGCCAAAATCCTTGTGTGGAGTCAGGGCCGGAACCGAGCATTCCTCTCAGGGGCTGACATGGATCTTTGGGTACTTCTGGAGTCTCCCCAGGGGAGTCAGGCCTCGTCTCGAGTGGGGGCATGCACGTGCGCTTTCCTTCCCGGCTGTAGCAGCAATGTCACGCTTCCCGTCGCGTGGATCAAAGGATCTGTGGTTTTCCCTCGAGGCTTTCCCACAGGACTATCCAACGTGCCACCGTGGTGTGAGTCGATCCTCGGCGTGAAAGATGAGCCAGTGCAGGGCAAAGAGCTTCCTCTGGAATGGACTGAGACATCTGGGGGACTCTTGGAATGGTGGTACGACCATGGAGTTCCTCTCGCCTTTCCTGTTGAGAGTGCCTCCTCTTGAGATGCTACGGGAACGCCAGGAATTCTTTCCCGTTGAAAGCCGGGAAAGGATCCCTCATCTCGAGCTACGAGGGGGAAACGGGGCTCCTCTGGAAGTGGGCGGGACCATCGTGCTTCCTCTCGAGTGGAGACGGGTATGGCGGTGAACTTCTTGAGTTGCAGCAAGGGTGTGAAAGACCCTTTCGAAGTTACAGAGGTTAGGTGTCACTTGTCTCCAGACGCCTCATCGGAAATAGGCCTCATCTCGCCTGGAAGGGAGAACTTCCTGGATTTTCTCGAGTTGCGGCAGGTGTTCTCGAGTTACGACGGGGACCTCAGGGACCCGCCCTGGTGGCCTCAGGAGAGGCCAGTCCCCATGCGAGTTGCTAGGGGGCCTCTCGGAATTACTCTCCCGTCGATACCGGGGCCAAAAACCTTGTGTGGAGTCAGGGCCGGAACCGAGGATTCCTCTCAGGGGCTGACATGGATCTTTGGGTACTTCTGGAGTCTCCCCAGGGGAGTCAGGCCTCGTCTCGAGTGGGGGCATGCACGTGCGCTTTCCTTCCAGGCTGTAGCAGCAATGTCACGCTTCCCGTCGCGTGGATCAAAGGATCTGTGGTTTTCCCTCGAGGCTTTCCCTCGACGCTTTCCCACAGGGCTTTCCCACGTTCCACCGTGGTGTGAGTCGATCCTCGGCGTGAAAGATGAGCCAGTGCAGGGCAAAGAGGTTCCTCTGGAATGGACTGAGACATCTGGGGGACTATTGATATGGTGGTACGACCATGGAGTTCCTCTCGCCTTTCCTGTTGAAAGTGCCTCCTCTTGAGATGCGACGGGAACGCCGGGAATTCTTTCCCGTTGAAAGCAGGGAAAGGATCCCTCATCTCGAGCTACGAGGGGGAAACGGGGCTCCTCTGGATGTGGGCGGGACCATCGTGCTTCGTCTCGAGTGGAGACGGGTATGGCGGTGAACTTCTTGAGTTGCAGCAAGGGTGTGAAAGACCCTTTCGAAGTTCCAGAGGTTAGGTGTCATTAGTCTCCAGACGCCTCATCGGAAATAGGCCTCATCTCGCCGGGAAGGGAGAACTTCCTGGATTTTCTCGAGTTGCGGCAGGTGTTCTCGAGTTACGACGGGGACCTCAGGGACCAGCCCTGGTGGCCTCAGGAGAGGCCCGTCCCCATGCGAGTTGCTAGGGGGCCTCTCGGGATTCCTCTCCCGTCGATACCGGGGCCAAAAACCTTGTGTGGAGTCAGGGCCGGAACCGAGGATTCCTCTCAGGGGCTGACATGGATCTTTGGGTACTTCTGGAGTCTCCCCAGGGGAGTCAGGCCTCGTCTCGAGAGTGTGCATCCACGTGCGCTTTCCTTCCAGGCTGTAGCAGCAATGTCACGCTTCCCGTCGTGTGGATCAAAGGATCTGTGGTTTTCCCTCGAGGCTTTCCCTCGAGGCTTACCCACAGGGCTGTCCCACTTGCCACCGTGGTGTGAGTCGATACTCAGCGTGAAAGATGAGCCAGTGCAGGGCAAAGAGGTTCCTCTGGCATCGACTGAGACATCTGGGGGACTCTTGGAATGGTCGTACGACCATGGAGTTCCTCTCGCCTTTCCTGTTGAGAGTGCCTCCTCTTGAGATGCGACGGGAAACCCGGGAATTCTTTCCCGTTGAAAGCAGGGAAAGGATCCCTCATCTCGAGCTACGAGGGGGAAACGGGGCTCCTCTGCATGTGGGCGGGACCATCGTGCTTCCTCTCGAGTGGAGACGGGTATGGTGGTGATCTTCTTGAGATCCAGAAAGGCGGTGAAAGACCCTTTCGAAGTTCCAGAGGTTACGTGTCATTAGTCTCCAGACGCCTCATCGGAAATAGGCCTCATCTCGCCTGGAAGGGAGAACTTCCTGGATTTTCTCGAGTTGCGGCAGGTGTTCTCGAGTTACGACGGGGACCTCAGGGACGCGCCCTGGTTGCCTAAGGAAAGGCCAGTCCCCATGCAAGTTGCTAGGGGGCCTCTCGGGATTTCTCGCCCGTGGATACCGGGGCCAAAAACCTTGTGTGGAGTCAGGGCCGTAACCGAGGATTCCTCTCAGGGGCTGACATGGATCTTTGGGTACTTCTGGAGTCTCCCCAGGGGAGTCAGGCCTCGTCTCCATTGGGGGCATGCACGTGCGCTTTCCTTCCAGGCTGTAGCAGCAATGTCACGCTTCCCGTCGCGTGGATCAAAGGATCTGTGATTTTCCCTCGAGGCTTTCCCTCGAGGCTTACCCACAGGGCTGTCAAACGTACCACCGTGGTGTGAGTGGATCCTCAGTGTGAAAGATGAGCCAGTGCAGGGCAAAGAGGTTCCTCTGGAATGGACTGAGACATCTGGGGGACTCTTGGAATGGTGGTACGACCATGGAGTTCCTCTCGCCTTTCCTGTTGAGAGTGCCTCCTCTTGAGATGCGATGGGAACGCCGGGAATTCTTTCCCGTTGAAAGCAGGGAAAGGATCGTTCATCTCGAGCTACGAGGGGGAAACGGGGCTCCTCTGGATGTGGGCGGGACCATCGTGCTTCCTCTCGAGTGGAGACGGGTATGGCGGTGAACTTCTTGAGTTGCAGCAAGGGTGTGAAAGACCCTTTCGAAGTTCCAGACGTTAGGTGTCATTAGTCTCCAGACGCGTCATCAGAAATAGGCCTCATCTCCCCTGGAAGGGAGAACTTCCTGGATTTTCTCGAGTTGCGGCAGGTGTTCTCGAGTTACGACGGGGACCTCAGGGACCCGCCCTGGTGGCCTCAGGAAAGGCCATACCCATGCGAGTTGCTAGGGGGCCTCTCGGGATTCCTCTCCGGTCGATACCGGGGCCAAAAACCTTGTGAGGAGTCAGGTCCGGAACCGAGGATTCCTCTCAAGGGCTGACATGGATCTTTGGGTATTTCTGGAGTCTCCCCAGGGGAGTCAGGCCTCGTCTCGAGTGGGTGCATGCACGTGCGCTTTCCTTCCAGGCTGTAACAGCAATGTCACGCTTCCCGTCGCGTGGATCAAAGAATCTGTGTTTTTCCCTCGAGGCTTTCCCACAGGGCTGTCCCACGTGCCACCGTGGTGTGAGTCGATCCTCGGCGTGAAAGTTGAGCCAGTGCAGGGCAAAGAGGTTCCTCTGGAAAGGACTGAGACTTCTGGGGGACTCTTGGAATGGTGGTACGACCATGGAGTTCCTCTCGCCTTTCCTGTTGAGAGTGCCTCCTCTTGAGATGCGACGGGAACGCCGGGAATTCTTTCCCGTTGAAAGCAGGGAAAGGATCCCTCATCTCGAGCTACGAGGGGGAAACGGGGCTCCTCTGGATGTGGGCGGGACCATCGTGCTTCCTCTCGAGTGGAGACTGGTTTGGCGGTGAACTTCTTGAGTTGCAGCAAGGGTGTGAAAGACCCTTTCGAAGTTCCAGAGGTTACGTGTCATTAGTCTCCAGACGCCTCATCAGAAATAGGCCTCTTCTCGCCTATAAGGGAGATCTTCCCGGATTTTCTCGAGTTGCGGCAGGTGCTCTCGAGTTACGACGGGGACCTCAGGGACCCGCCCTGGTGGCCTCAGGAAAGGCCAGTCCCCATGCGAGTTGCTAGGTGGCGTCTCTGGATTCCTCTCCCGTCGATCCCGGGGCCAAAAACCTTTTGTGGAGTCAGGGTCGGAACCGAGGATTCCTCTCAGGGGCTGACATGGATCTTTGGGTACTTCTGGAGTCTCCCCAGGGGATTCAGGCCTCGTCTCGAGTCGGGGCATGCACCTGTGCTTTCCTTCCAGGCTGTAGCAGCAATGTCACGCTTCCTGTCGCGTGGATCAAAGGATCTGTGGTTTTCCCTCGAGGCTTTCCCACAGGGCTGTCCCACGTGCCACCGTGGAGTGAGTCGATCCTCGGCATGAAAGATGAGCCAGTGCAGGGCAAAGAGGTTCCTCTGGAATGGACTGAGACATCTGGGGGACTCTTCGAATGGTGGTACGACCATGGAGTTCCTCGCGCCTTTCCTGTTGAGAGTGCCTCCTCTTGAGATGCGATGGGAACGCCGGGAATTCTTTCCCGTTGAAAGCAGGGAAAGGATCCCTCATCTCGAGCTCCGAGGGGGAAACGGGGCTCCTCTGGATGTGGGCGGGACCATCGTGCTTCCTCTCGAGTGGAGACGGGTATGCCGTTGAACTTCTTGAGTTGCAGTAAGGGTGTGAAAGACCCTTTCGAAGTTCCAGAGGTTATGTATCATTAGTCTCCAGACGCCTAATCGGAATTAGGCCTCATCTCGCCTGTAAGGAGAACTTCCTGGATTTTCGCGAGTTGTGGCAGGTGTTCTCGATTTACGACGGGGACCTCAGGGACCCGGCCTGGTGGCCTCAGGAAAGGCCAGTCCCCATGCGAGTTGCTAGGGGGCCCCTCGTGTTTCCTCTCCCGTCGATACCGGGTTCAAAAACCTTGTGTGAAATCAGGGCCAGAACCGAGGATTCCTCTCAGGGGCTGACATGGATCTTTGGGTACTTCTGGAGTCTCCCCAGAGGAGCCAGGCCTCGTCTCGAGTGGGGGCATGCACGTGC
This sequence comes from Capricornis sumatraensis, assembly GCF_032405125.1. NCBI lineage: Eukaryota > Metazoa > Chordata > Mammalia > Artiodactyla > Bovidae > Capricornis > Capricornis sumatraensis. The sequence goes on from NW_027184619.1 coordinate 1,201,249, forward strand.
GCTTTCCCTCCAGGCTGTAGCAGCAATGTCACGCTTCCCGTCGTGTGGATCAAAGGATCTGTGGTTTTCCCTCGAGGCTTTCCCTCGTGGCTTACCCACAGGGCTGTCCCACGTGCCACCGTGGTGTGATTCGATCCTCGGCGTGAAAGATGACCCAGTGCAGGGCAAACAGTTTCCTCTGGAATGGACAGAGACATCTTGGGGACTCTTGGAATGGTGGTACGATCATGGAGTTCCTCTCGCCTTTCCTGTTGAGAGTGCCTCCACTTGAGATGCGATGGGAACGCCGGGAATTCTTTCCCGTTGAAAGCAGGGAAAGGATCCCTCATCTCGAGCTACGAGGGGGAAACGGGGCTCCTCTGGATGTGGGCGGGACCATCGTGCTTCATCTCGAGTGGAGACGGGTATGGCGGTGAACTTCTTGAGTCGCAGCAAGGGTGTGAAAGACCCTTTCGAAGTTCCAGAGGTTAGGTGTCATTAGTCTCCAGACGCCTCATCGGAAATAGGCCTCATCTTGCCTGGAAGGTAGAACTTCCTGGATTTTGTCGAGTTGCGGCAGGTGTTCTCGTGTTACGACGGGGACCTCAGGGACCCGCCCTGGTGGCCTCAGGAAAGGCCAGTCCCCTTGCGAATTGCTAGGGGGCTTCTCGTGATTCCTCTCCCGTCGATACCGGGGCCAAAAACCTTGTGTGGAGTCAGGGCCGGAACCGAGGATTCCTCTCAGGGGCTGACATGGATCTTTGTATACGTCTGGATTCTCCCCAGGGGAGTCAGGCCTCGTCTCGAATGGGGGAATGCACGTGCGCTTTCCTTCCAGGCTGTAGCAGCAATGTCACGCTTCCCGTCGCGTGGATAAAAGGATCTGTGTTTTTCCCTCGAGTCTTTCCCACAGGGCTGTTCCACGTGCCACCGTGGTGTGAGTCGATCCTCGGCGTGAAAGATGAGCCAGTGCAGGGCACAGAGGTTCCTCTGGAATGGACTGAGACATCTGGGGGACTCTTGGAATGGTGGTACGACCATGGAGTTCCTCTCGACTTTCCTGTTGAGAGTGCCTCCTCTTGAGATGCGACGGGAACACCTGGATTACTTTCCCGTTGAAAGCAGGGAAAGGATCCCTCATCTCGAGCTACGAGGGGGAAACGGGGCTCCTCTGGATGTGGGCGGGACCATCGTGCTTCCTCTCGAGTGGAGACGGGTATGGCGGTGAACTTCTTGAGTTGCAGCAAGGGTGTGAAAGACCCTTTCGAAGTTCCAGAGGTTAGGTGTCATTAGTCTCCAGACGCCTCATCGGAAATAGGCCTCATCTCGCCTGGAAGGGAGAACTTCCTGGATTTTCTCGAGTTGCGGCAGGTGTTCTCGAGTTACGACGGGGACCTTAGGGACCCGCCCTGGTGGCCTCAGGAGAGGCCAGTCCCCATGCGAGTTGCTAGGGGGCCTCTCGGGATTCCTCTCCCGTCGATACCGGGGCCAAAAACCTTGTGTGGAGTCAGTGCCGGAACCGAGGATTCCTCTCAGGGGCTGATATGGATCGTTGGGTACTTCAGGAGTCTCCCCAGGGGAGTCAGGCCTCGTCTCGAGTGGGGGCATGCACGTGCGCTTTCCTTCCAGGCTGTAGAAGCAATGTCACGCTTCCCTTCGCGTGGATCAAAGGATCTGTGGTTTCCCTCGAGGCTTTCCCTCGAGGCTTTCCCACAGGGCTGTCCCACGTGCCACCGTGGTGTGAGTCGATCCTCGGCGTGAAAGATGAGCCAGTGCAGGGCACAGAGGTTCCTCTGGAATGGACTGAGACATCTGGGGGACTCTTGGAATGGTGGTACGACCATGGAGTTCCTCTCGCCTTTCCTGTTGAGAGTGCCTCCTCTTGAGATGCGACGGGAACGTCGGGAATTCTTTCCCGTTGGAAGCAGGGAAAGGATCCCTCATCTCGATCTACGAGGGGGAAACGGGGCTCCTCTGGATGTGGGCGGGATCATCGTGCTTCCTCTCGAGTGGAGCCGGGTATGGCGGTGAACTTCTTGAGTTGAAGTAAGGGTGTGAAAGACCCTTTCAGAGTTCCAGAGGTTAGGTGTCATTAGTCTCCAGACGCCTCATCGGAAATAGGCCTCATCTCGCCTGGAAGGGAGAACTTCCTGGATTTTCTGGAGTTGAGGCAGGTGTTGTCGAGTTACGACGGGGACCTCAGGGACCCGCCCTGGTGGCCTCAGGAAAGGCCAGTCCCCATGGAGTTGCTAGGGGGCCTCTCGGGATTCCTCTCCCGTCGATACCGGGGCCAAAAACCTTGTGTGGAGTCAGGGCCGGAACCGAGGATTCCTCTCAGGGGCTGACATGGATCTTTGGGTACTTCTGGAGTCTCCCCAGGGGAGTCAGGCCTCGTCTCGAGTGGCGGCATGCACGTGCGCTTTCCTTCCAAGCTGTAGCAGCAATGTCACGCTTCCTGTCGGGTGGATCAAAGGATCTGTGGTTTTCCCTCGAGGCTTTCCCTCGAGGCTTTCCCACAGGGCTGTCCCACGTGCCACCGTGGTGTGAGTCTATCCTCGGCGTGAAAGATGAGCCAGTGCAGGGTAAAGAGGTTCCTCTGGAATGGACTGAGACATCTGGGGGACTCTTGGAATGGTGGTACGACCATGGAGTTCCTCTCGCCTTTCCTGTTGAGAGTGCCTCCTCTTGAGATGCGACGGGAACGCCGGGAATTCTTTCCCGTTGAAATCAGGGAAAGGATCCCTCATCTCGAGCTAAGAGCGGGAAACGGGGTTCCTCTGGATGTGGGCGGGACCATCGTGATTCCTCTCGAGTGGAGACGGGTATGGCGATGAACTTCTTGAGTTGCAGCAAGGGTGTGAATGATCCTTTCGAAGTTCCAGAGCTTAGGTGTCATTAGTCTCCAGACGCCTCATCGGAAATAGGCCTCATCTCGCCTGGAAGGGAGAACTTGCTGGATTTTCTCGAGTTGTGGCAGGTGTTCTCGAGTTACGACGGGGACCGCAGGGACCCGCCCTGGTGGACTAAGGAGAGGCCAGTCCCCATGCGAGGTGCTAGGGGGCCTCTCGGGATTCCTCTCCCATCGATACCGGGGCCAAAAACCTTGTGTGCAGTCAGGGCCGGAACCGAGGATTCCTCTCAGGGGCTGACATGGATCTGTGGGTACTTCTGAAGTCTCCCCAGTGGAGTCAGGCCTCGTCTCGAGTCGGGGCATGCACGTGCGCTTTCCTTCCAGGCTGTTGCAGCAATGTCACGCTTCCCGTCGCGTGGATCAAAGGATCTGTGGTTTTCCCTCGAGGCTTTCCCACAGGGCTGTCCCACGTGACACCGTGGTGTGAGTCGATCCTCGGCGTGAAAGATGAGCCAGTGCAGGGCAAAGAGGTTCCTCTGGAATGGACTGAGACATCTGGGGGACTCTTGGAATGGTGGTATGACCATGGAGTTCCTCTCGCCTTTCCTGTTGAGAGTGCCTCCTCTTGAGATGCGACGGGAACGCCGGGAATTCTTTCCCGTTGAAAGCAGGGAAAGGATCCCTCATCTCGAGCTCCGAGGGGGAAACCGGGCTCCTCTGGATGTGGGTGGGACCACCGTGCTTCCTCTCGAGTGGAGACGCGTATGGCGGTGAACATCTTGAGTTGCAGCAAGGGCGTGAAAGACCCTTTCGAAGTTCCAGAGGTTAGGTGTCATTAGTCTCCAAACGCCTCATCGGAAATAGGCCTCATCTCGCCTGGAAGGGAGAACTTCCTGGATTTTCTCGAGTTGCGGCAGGTGTTCTCGAGTTACGACGGGGACCTCAGGGACCCGCCCTGGTGGCCTCAGGAGAGGCCAGTCCCCATGCGAGTTGCTAGGGGGCCTCGCGGGATTCCTCTCCCGTTGAAACCGGGGCCAAAAACCTTGTTTGGAGTCAGGGCCGGAACCGAGGATTCCTCTCAGGGGCTGACATGGATCTGTGGGCACTTCTGGAGTCTCCCCAGGGGAGTCAGGCCTCGCCTCGAGTCGGGGCATGCACGTGCGCTTTCCTTCCAGGCTGTAGCAGCAATGTCACGCTTTCCGTGGCGTGGATCAAAGGATCTGTGGTTTTCCCTCGAGGCTTTCCCTCGAGGCTTTCCCACAGGGCTGTCTCACGTGCCACCGTGGTGTGATTCGATCCTCAGTGTGAAAGATGAGCCAGTGCAGGGCAAAGAGGTTCCTCTGGAATGGACTGAGACATCTGGGGGACTCTTGGAATGGTGGTACGACCATGCAGTTCCTCTCGCCTTTCCTGTTGAGAGTGCCTCCTCTTGAGATGCGAGGGGAACGCCGGGAGTTCTTCACGTTGAAAGCAGGGCAAGGATCCCTCATCTCGAGCTACGAGGGGGAAACGGGGCTCCTCTGGATGTGGGCGAGACCATCGTGCTTCCTCTCGAGTGGAGACGGGTATGGCGCTGAACTTCCTGAGTTGCAGCAAGGGTGTGAAAGACCCTTTCGAAGTTCCAGAGGTTAGGTGTCATTAGTCTCCAAACGCCTCATCGGAAATAGGCCTCATCTCGACTGGAAGGGAGAACTTCCTGGATTTTCTCGATTTGCGGCAGGTGTTCTCGAGTTACGACGGGGAGCTCAGGGACCCGCCCTGGTGGCCTCAGGAGAGGCCAGTCTCCATGCGAGTTGCTAGGGGGCCTCTCGGGATTCCTCTCCCGTCGATACCGGGCCAAAAACTTTGTGTGAAGTCAGGGCGGTAACCGAGGATTCCTCTCAGGGGCTGACATGGATCTGTGGGTATTTCTGGAGTCTCCCCAGGGGAGTCAGGCCTCGTCTCGAGTGGGGGCATGCACGTGCGCTTTCCTTCCAGGCTGTAGCAGCAATGTCACGCTTCCCGTCGCGTGGATCAAAGGATCTGTGGTTATCCCTCGAGGCTTTCCCTCGAGGCTTTCCCACAAGGCTGTCCCACGTGCCACCGTGGTGTGAGTCGATCCTTGGCGTGAAAGATGAGCCAGTGCAGGGCAAAGAGGTTCCTCTGGAATGGACTGAGGCATCTGGGGGACTCTTGGAATGGTGGCATGACCATGGAGTTCCTCTCGCCTTTCCTGTTGAGAGTGCCTCCACTTGAGATGCGACGGGAACGCCGGAAATTCTTTCCCGTTGAAAGCAGGGAAAGGATCCCTCATCTCGAGCTCCGAGGGGGAAACGGGGCTCCTCTGGATGTGGGCGGGACCATCGTGCTTCCTCTCGAGTGGAGACGGGTATGCCGGTGAACTTCTTGAGTTGCAGCAAGGGTGTGAAAGACCCTTTCGAAGTTCCAGAGGTTAGGTGTCATTAGTCTCCAGACGCCTCATCGAAAATAGGCCTCATCTCGCCTGGAAGGGAGAACTTCCTGGATTTTCTCGAGTTGGGGCAGGTGTTCTCGAGTTACGACGGGGACCTCAGGGACCTGCCCTGGTGGCCTCAGGAGAGGCCAGTCCTCATGCGAGTTCCTAGGGCGCCTCTCGGGATTCCTCTCCCGTCGATACCGGGGCCAAAAACCTTGTGTGGAGTCAGGGCCGGAACCGAAGATTCCTCTCAGGGGCTGACATGGATCTTTGGGTACTTCTGGAGTCTCCCCAGGGGAGTCAGGCCTCGTCTCGAGTGGGGGCATGCACGTGCGCTTTCCTTCCAGGCTGTAGCAGCAATGTCACGCTTCCCGTTGCGTGGATCAAAGGATCTGTGATATTCCCTCGAGGCTTTCCCACAGGGCTGTCCCACGTGCCACCGTGGTGTGAGTCGATCCTCGGCGTGAAAGATGAGCCAGTGCAGGGCAAAGAGGTTCCTCTGGAATGGACTGTGACATCTGGGGGACTCTTGGAATGGTGGTACGACCATGGAGTTCCTCTCGCCTTTCCTTTTGAGAGTGCCTCCTCTTGAGATGCGACGGGAACGCCGGGAATTCTTTCCCGTTGAAAGCAGGGAAAGGATCCCGCATCTCGAGCTACGAGGGGGAAACGGGGCTCCTCTGGATGTGGGCAGGACCATCGTGTTTCCTCTCGAGTGGAGACGGGTATGGCGGTGAACTTCTTGAGTTGCAGCAAGGGTGTGAAAGACCCTTTCGAAGTTCCAGAGGTTAGGTGTCATTAGTCTCCAGACGCCTCATCGGAAATAGGCCTCATCTCGCCTGGAAGGGAGAACTTCCTGGATTTTCTCGAGTTGGGGCAGGAGTTCTCGAGGTACGACGGGGACCTCAGGGACCCGCCCTGGTGGCCTCAGGAGAGGCCAGTCCCCAGGCGAGTTGCTAGGGGGCCTCTCGGGATTCCTCTCCCGTCGATACCGGGGCCAAAAACCTTGTGTGAAATCAGGGCCGGAACCGAGGATTCCTCTCAAGGGCTGACATGGACCTTTGGGTACTTGTGGAGTTTCCCCAGGGGAGTCAGGCCTCGTCTCGTGTGGGGGCATGCATGTGCGCTTTCCTTCCAGGCTGTAGCAGCAATGTCACGCTTCCCGTGGCGTGGATCAAAGGATCTATGGTTTTCCCTCGAGGCTTTCCCTCGAGGCTTTCCCACAGGGCTGTCCCACGTGCCACCGTGGTGTGAGTCGATCCTCGGCGTGAAAGATCAGCCAGTGCAGGGCAAAGAGGTTCCTCTGGAATGGACTGAGGCATCTGGGGGACTCTTGAAATAGTGGTATGACCATGGAGTTCCTCTCGCCATTCCTGTTGAGAGTGCCTCCTCTTGAGATGCGACGGGAACGCCGGGAGTTCTTTCCCGTTGAAAGCAGGGAAAGGATCCCTCATCTCGACCTCCGAGGGGGAAACGGGGCTCCACTGGATGTGGGCAGGACCATCGTGCTTCCTCTCGAGTGGAGACGGGTATGGCGGTGAACATCTTGAGTTGCAGCAAGCGTGTGAAAGACCCTATCGAAGTTCCAGAGGTTAGGTGTCATTAGTCTCCAGACGCCTCATCAGAAATAGGCCTCATCTCGCCTGGAAGGGGGAACTTCCTGGATTTTCTCGAGTTGCGGCAGGTGTTCTCGAGTTACGACGGGGACCTCAAGGACCCGCACTGGTGGCCTCAGGAGAGGCCAGTCCCCATGCGAGTTGCTAGGGGGCCTCTCGGGATACCTCTCCCGTTGATACCGGGTCCAAAAACCTTGTGTGGAGTCAGGGCCGGAACCGAGGATTCCTCTCAGGGGCTGACATGGATCTGTGGGTACTTCTGGAGTCTCCCCAGGGGAGTCAGGCCTCGTCTCGAGTGGGGGCATGCACGTGCGCTTTCCTTCCAGGATGTAGCAGCAATGTCACGCTTCCCGTCGCGTGGATCAAAGGATCTGTGGTTTTCCCTCGAGGCTTTCCCACAGGGCTGTGCCACGTGCCACCGTGGTGTGAGTTGATCCACGGCGTGAAAGATGAGCCAGTGCAGGGCAAAGAGGTTCCTCTGGAATGGACTGAGACATCTGGGGGACTCTTGGAATGGTGGTACGACCATGGAGTTCCTCTCGCCTTTCCTGTTGAGAGTGCCTCCTCTTGAGATGCGACGGGAACGCCGGGAATTCTTTCCCGTTGAAAGCAGGGAAAGGATCCCTCATCTCGAGCTACGAGGGGGAAACGGGGCTCCTCTGGATGTGGGCGGGACCATCGTGCTTCCTCTCGAGTGGAAGCGGGTATGGCGGTGAACTTCTTGATTTGCAGCAAGGGTGTGAAAGACCCTTTCGAAGTTCCAGAGGTTAGGTGTCATTAGTCTCCAGACGCCTCATCGGAAATAGGCCTCATCTCGCCTGGAAGGGTGAACTTCCTAGATTTTCTCGAGTTGCGGCAGGTGTTCTCGAGTTACGACGGGGACCTCAGGGACCCGCCCTGGTGGCCTCAGGAGAGGCCAGTCCCCATGCGAGTTGCGAGGGGGCCTCTCGGTATTCCTCTCCCGTCGATACCGGGGCAAAAAACCTTGAGTGGAGTCAGGGCCGGAACCGAGGATTCCTCTCAGGGGCTGACATGGATCTTTGGGTACTTCTGAAGTCTCCCTAAGGAAGTCAGGCCTCGTCTCGAGTGGGGGCATGCACGTGCGCTTTCCTTCCAGGCTGTAGCAGCAATGTCTCGCTTCGCGTCTCATGGATCAAAGGATCTGTGGTTTTCCCTCGAGGCTTTCCCTTGAGGCTTTCCCACAGGGCTGTCCCACGTGCCACCGTGGTGTGAGTCGATCCTCGGCGTGAAAGATGAGCCAGTGCAGGGCAAAGAGGTTCCTCTGAAATGGACTGAGACATCTGGGGGACTTTTGGAATGGTGGTACGACCATGGAGTTCCTCTCGCCTTTCCTGTTGAGAGTGCCTCCTCTTGAGATGCGACGGGATCGCCGGGAATTCTTTCCTGTTGAAAGCAGGGAAAGGATCCCTCATCTCGAGCTACGAGGGGGAAACGGGGCTCCTCTGGATGTGGGCGGGACCATCGAGCTTCTTCTCGAGTGGAGACGGGTATGGCGGTGAACTTCTTGAGTTGCAGCAAGGGTGTGAAAGACCCTTTCGAAGTTCCAGAGGTTAGGTGTCATTAGTCTCCAGACGCCTCATCGGAAATAGGCCTCATCTCGCCTGGAAGGGTGAACTTCCTGGATTTTCTCAAGTTGCGGCAGGTGTTCTCGAGTTACGACGGGGACCTCAGGGACCCGCCCTGGTGGCCTCAGGAGAGGCCAGTCCCCATGCGAGTTGCGAGGGGGCCTCTCGGGATTCCTCTCCCGTCGATACCGGGGCAAAAAACCTTGAGTGGAGTCAGGGCCGGAACCGAGGATTCCTCTCAGGGGCTGACATGGATCTTTGGGTACTTCTGAAGTCTCCCTAAGGAAGTCAGGCCTCGTCTCGAGTGGGGGCATGCACGTGCGCTTTCCTTCCAGGCTGTAGCAGCAATGTTTCGCTTCGCGTCGCATGGATCAAAGGATCTGTGGTTTTCCCTCGAGGCTTTCCCTTGAGGCTTTCCCACAGGGCTGTCCCACGTGCCACCGTGGTGTGAGTCGATCCTCGGCGTGAAAGATGAGCCAGTGCAGGGCAAAGAGGTTCCTCTGAAATGGACTGAGACATCTGGGGGACTTTTGGAATGGTGGTACGACCATGGAGTTCCTCTCGCCTTTCCTGTTGAGAGTGCCTCCTCTTGAGATGCGACGGGATCGCCGGGAATTCTTTCCTGTTGAAAGCAGGGAAAGGATCCCGCATCTCGAGCTACGAGGGGGAAACGGGGCTCCTCTGGATGTGGGCGGGACCATCGAGCTTCTTCTCGAGTGGAGACGGGTATGGCGGTGAACTTCTTGAGTTGCAGCAAGGGTGTGAAAGACCCTTTCGAAGTTTCAGAGGTTAGGTGTCAGTCTCCAGACGCCTCATCGGAAATAGGCCTCATCTCGCCTGGAAGGGTTAACTTCGTGGATTTTCTCGAGTTGCGGCAGGTGTTCTCGAGTTACGACGGGGACCTCAGGGACCCTCCCTGGTGGCCTCAGGAAAAGCCAGTCCCCATGCGAGTTGTTAGTGGGCCTCTTGATATTAATCTCCCGTCCATACCAGGGCCAAAAAACTTGTGTGGATTCAGGGCCGGAACCGAGGATTCCTCTCAGGGGCTGACATAGATCTTTGGGTACTTCTGGAGTCTCCCCAGGGAAGTCAGGCCTCGTCTCGAGTGGGGGCATGCACGTGCGCTTTCCTTTCAGGCTGTAGCAGCAATGTCACGCTTCCCGTCGCGTGGATCAAAGGATCTGTGGTTTTCCCTCGAGGCTTTCCCACAGGGCTGTGCCACGTGCCACCGTGGTGTGAGTCGATCCACGGCGTGAAAGATGAGCCAGTGCAGGGCAAAGAGGTTCCTCTGGAATGGACTGAGACATCTGGGGGACTCTTGGAATGGTGGTACGACCATGGAGTTCCTCTCGCCTTTCCTGTTGAGAGTGCCTCCTCTTGAGATGCGACGGGAACGCCGGGAATTCTTTCCCGTTGAAAGCAGGGAAAGGATCCCTCATCTCGAGCTACGAGGGGGAAACGGGGCTCCTCTGGATGTGGGCGGGACCATCGTGCTTCCTCTCGAGTGGAAGCGGGTATGGCGGTGAACTTCTTGATTTGCAGCAAGGGTGTGAAAGACCCTTTCGAAGTTCCAGAGGTTAGGTGTCATTAGTCTACAGACGCCTCATCGGAAATAGGCCTCATCTCGCCTGGAAGGGTGAACTTCCTGGATTTTCTCGAGTTGCGGCAGGTGTTCTCGAGTTACGACGGGGACCTCAGGGACCCGCCCTGGTGGCCTCAGGAGAGGCCAGTCCCCATGCGAGTTGCGAGGGGGCCTCTCGGGATTCCTCTCCCGTCGATACCGGGGCAAAAAACCTTGAGTGGAGTCAGGGCCGGAACCGAGGATTCCTCTCAGGGGCTGACATGGATCTTTGGGTACTTCTGAAGTCTCCCTAAGGAAGTCAGGCCTCGTCTCGAGTGGGGGCATGCACGTGCGCTTTCCTTCCAGGCTGTAGCAGCAATGTCTCGCTTCGCGTCGCATGGATCAAAGGATCTGTGGTTTTCCCTCGAGTCTTTCCCTTGAGGCTTTCCCACAGGGCTGTCCCACGTGCCACCGTGGTGTGAGTCGATCCTCGGCGTGAAAGATGAGCCAGTGCAGGGCAAAGAGGTTCCTCTGAAATGAAATGAGACATCTGGGGGACTTTTGGAATGGTGGTACGACCATGGAGTTCCTCTCGCCTTTCCTGTTGAGAGTGCCTCCTCTTGAGATGCGACGGGATCGCCGGGAATTCTTTCCTGTTGAAAGCAGGGAAAGGATCCCTCATCTCGAGCTACGAGGGGGAAACGGGGCTCCTCTGGATGTGGGCGGGACCATCGAGCTTCTTCTCGAGTGGAGACGGGTATGGCGGTGAACTTCTTGAGTTGCAGCAAGGGTGTGAAAGACCCTTTCGAAGTTTCAGAGGTTAGGTGTCAGTCTCCAGACGCCTCATCGGAAATAGGCCTCATCTCGCCTGGAAGGGTTAACTTCGTGGATTTTCTCGAGTTGCGGCAGGTGTTCTCGAGTTACGACGGGGACCTCAGGGACCCTCCCTGGTGGCCTCAGGAAAAGCCAGTCCCCATGCGAGTTGTTAGTGGGCCTCTTGATATTAATCTCCCGTCCATACCAGGGCCAAAAAACTTGTGTGGATTCAGGGCCGGAACCGAGGATTCCTCTCAGGGGCTGACATAGATCTTTGGGTACTTCTGGAGATTCCCCAGGGAAGTCAGGCCTCGTCTCGAGTGGGGGCATGCACTTCCGCTTTCCTTCCAGGCTGTAGCAGCAATGTTTCTCTTCCCGTCGCATGGATCAAAGGATCTGTGGTTTTCCCTCGAGGCTTTCCCTCGAGGCTTTGCCACAGGGCTGTCCCACGTGCCACCGTGGTGTGAGTCGATCCTCGGCGTGAAAGATGAGCCAGTGCAGGGCAAAGAGGTTCCTCTGGAATGGACTGAGACTTCTGGGGGACTCTTGGAATGATGGTAGGACCATGGAGTTCCTCTCGCCTTTCCTGTTGAGTGTGCCTCCTCTTAAGATGAGACGGGAACGCCGGGAATACTTTCCCGTTGAAAGCAGGGAAAGGATCCCTCATCTCGAGCTCCGAGGGGGAAACGGGGCTCCTCTGGATGTGGGCGGGACCATCGTACTTCCTCTCGAGTGGAGACGGGTATGGCGGTGAACTTCTTGAGTTGCAGCAAGGGTGTGAAAGACCCTTTCGAAGTTCCAGAGCTTAGGTGTCATTAGTCTCCAGACGCCTCATCGGCAATAGGCCTCATCTCGCCTGGAAGGGAGAACTTCCTGGATTTTCTCGAGTTGCGGAAGGTGTTCTCGAGTTACGACGGGGACCTCAGGGACCCGCCCTGGTGGCCTCAGGAGAGGCCAGTCCCCATGCGAGTTGCTAGGGGGCCTCTCGGGATTCCTTTCCCGTCGATACCGGGGCCAAAAACCTTGTGTGGCGTCAGGGCCGGAACCGAGGATTCCTCTCAGGGCCTGACATGGATCTGTGGGTACTTCTGGAGTCTCCCCATGGGAGTCAGGCCTCGTCTCGAGTGGGGGCATGCACGTGCGCTTTCCTTCCAGGCTGTAGCAGCAACGTCACGCTTCCCGTCGCGTGGATCAAAGGATCTGTGATTTTCCCTCGAGGCTTTCCCACAGGGCTGTCCCACGTGCCACCGTGGTGTGAGTCGATCCTCGGCGTGAAAGATGAGCCAGTGCAGGGCAAAGAGGTTCCTCCGGAATGGACTGAGACATCTGGGGGACTCTTGGAATGGTGGTACGACCATGGAGTTCCTCTCGCTTTTCCTGTTGAGAGTGCCTCCTCTTGAGATGCGACGGGAACGCCGGGAATTCTTTCCCGTTGAAAGCAGGGAAAGGATCCCTCATCTCGAGCTACGAGGGGGAAACGGGGCTCCTCTGGATGTGGGCGGGACCATCGTGCTTCCTTTCGAGTGGAGATGGGTATGGCGGTGAACTTCTTGAGTTGCAGAAAGGGTGTGAAATACCCTTTCAAAGTTCCAGAGTTTAGGTTTCATTAGTCTCCAGACGCCTCATCGGAAATAGGCCTCATCTCGCCTGGAAGGGAGAACTTCCTGGATTTTCTCGAGTTGCGGCAGGTGTTCTCGAGTTACGACGGGAACCACAGGGACCCGCCCTTGTGGCCTCAGGAGAGGCCAGTCCCCATGCGAGTTGCTAGGGGGCCTCTCGTGATTCCTCTCCCGTCGATACCGGGGCCAAAAACCTTGTGTGGAGTCAGGGCCGGAACCGAGGATTCCTCTCAGGGGCTGACATGGTTCTTTGGGTACTTCTGGAGTCTCCCCAGGGGAGTCAGGCCTCGTGTCGAGTGGGGGCATGCACGAGCGCTTTCCTTCCAGGCTGAAGCAGCAATGTCACGCTTCCCGTGGCGTGGATCAAAGGATCTGTGGTTATCCCTCGAGGCTTTCCCTCGAGGCTTTCCCACAGGGCTGTCCCACGTGCCACCGTGGTGTGAATCGATCCTCGGCGTGAAAGATGAGCCAGTGCAGGGCAAAGAGGTTCCTCTGGAATGGACTGAGGCATCTGGGAGACTCTTGGAATGGTGGCATGACCATGGAGTTCCTCTCGCCTTTCCTGTTGAGAGTGCCTCCTCTTGAGATGCGACGGGAACGCCGGAAATTCTTTCCCGTTGAAAGCAGGGAAAGGATCCCTCATCTCGAGCTCCGAGGGGGAAACGGGGCTCCTCTGGATGTGGGCGGGACCATCGTGCTTCCTCTCGAGTGGAGACGGGTATGGCGGTGAACTTCTTGAGTTGCAGCAAGGGTGTGAAAGACCCTTTCGAAGTTCCAGAGGTTAGGTGTCATTAGTCTCCAGACGCCTCATCGAAAATAGGCCTCATCTCGCCTGGAAGGGAGAACTTCTTGGATTTTCTCGAGTTGGGGCAGGTGTTCTCGAGTTACGACGGGGACCTCAGGGACCTGCCCTGGTGGCCTCAGGAGAGGCCAGTCCTCATGCGAGTTCCTAGGGCGCCTCTCGGGATTCCTCTCACGTCGATACCGGGGCCAAAAACCTTGTGTGGAGTCAGGGCCGGAACCGAAGATTCCTCTCAGGGGCTGACATGGATCTTTGGGTACTTCTGGAGTCTCCCCAGGGGAGTCAGGCCTCGTCTCGAGTGGGGGCATGCACGTGCGCTTTCCTTCCAGGCTGTAGCAGCAATGTCACGCTTCCCGTCGCGTGGATCAAAGGATCTGTGATTTTCCCTCGAGGCTTTCCCACAGGGCTGTCCCACGTGCCACCGTGGTGTGAGTCGATCCTCGGCGTGAAAGATGAGCCAGTGCAGGGCAAAGAGTTTCCTCTGGAATGGACTGAGACATCTGGGGGACTCTTGGAATGGTGGTACGACCATGGAGTTCCTCTCGCCTTTCCTGTTGAGAGTGCCTCCTCTTGAGATGCGATGGGAACGCCGGGAATTCTTTCCCGTTGAAAGCAGGGAAAGGATCCCTCATCTCTAGCTCCGAGGGGGAAACGGGGCTCCTCTGGATGTGGGCGGGACCATCGTCCTTCCTCTCAAGTGGAGACGGGTATGGCGGTGAACTTCTTGAGTTGCAGCAAGGGTGTGAAAGACCCTTTCAAAGTTCCAGAGGTTAGGTGTCATTAGTCTCCAGACGTCTCATCGGAAATAGGCCTCATCTCGCCTGGAAGGGAGAACTTCCTGGATTTTCTCGAGTTGCGGCAGGTGTTTTCGAGTTACGACGGGGACCTCAGGGACCCGCCCTGGTGGCCTCAGGAGAGGCCAGTCCCCATGTGAGTTGCTAGGGGGCCTCTCGGGATTCCTCTCCCGACGATACCGGGTCCAAAATCCTTGTGTGCAGTCAGGGCCGGAACCGAGGATTCCTCTCAGGGGCTGACATGGATCTTTGGGTACTTCTGGAGTCTCCCCAGGGGAGTCAGGCCTCGTCTCGAGTGGGGGCATGCACGTGCGCTTTCCTTCCAGGCTATAGCAGCAATGTTACGCTTCCCGTCGCGTGGATCAAGGGATCTGTGGTTATCCCTCGAGGCTTTCCCTCGAGGCTTTCCCACAGGGCTGTCCCACGTGCCACCGTGGTGTGAATCGATCCTCGGCGTGAAAGATGAGCCAGTGCAGGGCAAAGAGGTTCCTCTGGAATGGACTGAGGCATCTGGGGGACTCTTGGAATGGTGGCATGACCATGGAGTTCCTCTCGCCTTTCCTGTTGAGAGTGCCTCCTCTTGAGATGCGATGGGAACGCCGGGAATTCTTTCCCGTTGAAATCAGGGAAAGGATCCCTCATCTCGAGCTACGAGGGGGAAACGGGCCTCCTCTGGATGTGGGCGGGACCATCGTGCTTCCTCTCGAGTGGAGACGGGCATGGCGGTGAACTTCTTGAGTTGCAGCAAGGGTGTGAAAGACCCTTTCGAAGTTCCAGAGGTTAGGTGTCATTAGTCTCCAGACGCCTCATCGGAAATAGGCCTCATCTCGCCTGGAAGGGATTACTTCCTGGATTTTCTCGAGTTGCGGCAGGTGTTCTCGAGTTACGACGGGGACCTCAGGGACCCGCCCTGGTGGCCTCAGGAGAGGCCAGTCCCCATGCGAGTTGCTAGGGGGCCTCTCGGGATTCCTCTCCCGTCGATACCGGGGCCAAAAACCTTGTGTGGAGTCAGGGCCGGAACCGAGGTTTCCTCTCAGGGGCTGACATGGATCTTTGGGTACTTCTGGAGTCTCCCCAGGGGAGTCAGGCCTCGTCTCGAGTGGGGGCATGCACGTGCGCTTTCCTTCCAGGCTGTAGCAGCAATGTCACTCTTCCCGTCGCGTGGATCAAAGGATCTGTGGTTTTCCCTCGAGGCTTTCCCTCGAGGCTTTCCCACAGGGCTGTCCCACGTGCCACCGTGGTGTGAGTCGATCCTCGGCGTGAAAGATGAGCCATTGCAGGGCAAAGAGGTTCCTCTGGAATGGACTGAGACATCTGGGGGACTCTTGGAATGGTGGTACGACCATGGAGTTCCTCTCGCCATTCCTGTTGAGAGTGCCTCCTCTTGAGATGCGACGGGAACGCCGGGAGTTCTTTCCCGTTGAAAGCAGGGAAAGGATCCCTCATCTCGAGCTACGAGGGGGAAACGGGTCTCCACTGGATGTGGGCAGGACCATCGTGCTTCCTCTCGAGTGCAGACGGGTATGGCGGTGAACATCTTGAGTTGCAGCAAGCGTGTGAAAGACCCTTTCGAAGTTCCAGAGGTTAGGTGTCATTAGTCTCCAGACGCCTCATCAGAAATAGGCCTCATCTCGCCTAGAAGGGGGAACTTCCTGGATTTTCTCGAGTTGCGGCAGGTGTTCTCAAGTTACGACGGGGACCTCAGGGACCCGCCCTGGTGGCCTCAGGAGAGGCCAGTCCCCATGCGAGTTGCTAGGGGGCCTCTCGGGATACCTCTCCCGTTGATACCGGGGCCAAAAACCTTGTGTGGAGTCAGGGCCGGAAGCGAGGATTCCTCTCAGGGGCTGACATGGATCTGTGGGTACTTCTGGAGTCTCCCCAGGGGAGTCAGGCCTCGTCTCGAGTGGGGGCATGCACGTGCGCTTTCCTTCCAGGCTGTAGCAGCAATGTCACGCTTCCCGTGGCGTGGATCAAAGGATCTGTGGTTTTCCCTCGAGGCTTTCCCACAGGGCTGTCCCACGTGCCACCGTGGTGTGAGTCGATCCTCGGCGTGAAAGATGAGCCAGTGCAGGGCAAAGAAGTTTCTCTGGAATGGACTGAGACATCTGGGGGACTCTTGGAATGGTGGTACGACCATGGAGTTCCTCTCGCCTTTCCTTTTGAGAGTGCCTCCTCTTGAGATGCGACGGGAACGCCGGGAATTCTTTCCCGTTGAAAGCAGGGAAAGGATCCCGCAACTCGAGCTACGAGGGGGAAACTGGGCTCCTCTGGATGTGGGCAGGACCATCGTGTTTCCTCTCGAGTGGAGACGGGTATGGCGGTGAACTTCTTGAGTTGCAGCAAGGGTGTGAAAGACCCTTTCGAAGTTCCAGAGGTTAGGTGTCATTAGTCTCCAGACGTCTCATCGGAAATAGGCCTCATCTCGTCTGGAAGGGAGAACTTCCTGGATTTTCTCGAGTTGCGGCAGGAGTTCTCGAGGTACGACGGGGACCTCAGGGACCCGCCCTGGTGGCCTCAGGAGAGGCCAGTCCCCATGCGAGTTGCTAGGGGGCCTCTCGGGATTCCTCTCTCGTCAATACCGGGGCCAAAAACCTTGTGTGGAATCAGGGCCGGAACCGAGGATTCCTCTCAAGGGCTGACATGGATCTTTGGGTACTTCTGGAGTCTCCCCAGGGGAGTCAGGCCTCGTCTCGAGAGGGGGCATGCACGTGCGCTTTCCTTCCAGGCTATAGCAGCAATGTCACGCTTCCCGTGGCGTGGATCAAAGGATCTGTGGTTATCCCTCGAGGCTTTCCCTCGAGGCTTTCCCACAGGGCTGTCCCACGTGCCACCGTGGTGTGAATCGATCCTCGGCGTGAAAGATGAGCCAGTGCAGGGCAAAGAGGTTCCTCTGGAATGGACTGAGGCATCTGGGGGACTCTTGGAATGGTGGCATGACCATGGAGTTCCTCTCGCCTTTCCTGTTGAGAGTGCCTCCTCTTGAGATGCGACGGGAACGCCGGAAATTCTTTCCCGTTGAAAGCAGGGAAAGGATCCCTCATCTCGAGCTCCGAGGGGGAAACGGGGCTCCTCTGGATGTGGGCGGGACCATCGTGCTTCCTCTCGAGTGGAGACGGGTATGGCGGTGAACTTCTTGAGTTGCAGCAAGGGTGTGAAAGACCCTTTCGAAGTTCCAGAGGTTAGGTGTCATTAGTCTCCAGACGCCTCATCGAAAATAGGCCTCATCTCGCCTGGAAGGGAGAACTTCCTGGATTTTCTCGAGTTGGGGCAGGTGTTCTCGAGTTACGACGGGGACCTCAGGGACCTACCCTGGTGGCCTCAGGAGAGGCCAGTCCTCATGCGAGTTCCTAGGGCGCCTCTCAGGATTCCTCTCACGTCGATACCGGGGCCAAAAACCTTGTGTGGAGTCAGGGCCGGAACCGAAGATTCCTCTCAGGGGCTGACATGGATCTTTGGGTACTTCTGGAGTCTCCCCAGGGGAGACAGGCCTCGTCTCGAGTGGGGGCATGCACGTGCGCTTTCCTTCCAGGCTGTAGCAGCAATGTCACGCTTCCCGTCGCGTGGATCAAAGGATCTGTGATTTTCCCTCGAGGCTTTCCCAAAGGGCTGTCCCACGTGCCACCGTGGTGTGAGTCGATCCTCGGCGTGAAAGATGAGCCAGTGCAGGGCAAAGAGTTTCCTCTGGAATGGACTGAGACATCTGGGGGACTCTTGGAATGGTGGTACGACCATGGAGTTCCTCTCGCCTTTCCTGTTGAGAGTGCCTCCTCTTGAGATGCGATGGGAACGCCGGGAATTCTTTCCCGTTGAAAGCAGGGAAAGGATCCCTCATCTCGAGCTACGAGGGGGAAACGGGCCTCCTCTGGATGTGGGCGGGACCATCGTCCTTCCTCTCAAGTGGAGACGGGTATGGCGGTGAACTTCTTAAGTTGCAGCAAGGGTGTGAAAGACCCTTTCGAAGTTCCAGAGGTTAGGTGTCATTAGTCTCCAGACTCCTCATCGGAAATAGGCCTCATCTCGCCTGGAAGGGATTACTTCCTGGATTTTCTCGAGTTGCGGCAGGTGTTCTCGAGTTACGACGGGGACCTCAGGGACCCGCCCTGGTGGCCTCAGGAGAGGCCAGTCCCCATGCGAGTTGCTAGGGGGCCTCTCGGGATTCCTCTCCCGTCCATACCGGGGCCAAAATCCTTGTGTGCAGTCAGGGCCGGAACCGAAGATTCCTCTCAGGGGCTGACACGGATCTTTGGGTACTTCTGGAGTCTCCCCAGGGGAGTCAGGCCTCGTCTCGAGTGGGGGCATGCACGTGCGCTTTCCTTCCAGGCTGTAGCAGCAATGTCACGCTTCCCGTCGCGTGGATCTAAGGATCTGTGGTTATCCCTCGAGGCTTTCCCTCGAGGCTTTCCCACAGGGCTGTCCCACGTGCCACCGTGGTGTGAGTCGATCCTCGGCGTGAAAGATGAGCCAGTGCAGGGCAAAGAGTTTCCTCTGGAATGGACTGAGACATCTGGGGGACTCTTGGAATGGTGGTACGACCATGGAGTTCCTCTCGCCTTTCCTGTTGAGAGTGCCTTCTCTTGAGATGCGACGGGAACGCCGGGAATTCTTTCCCGTTGAAAGCAGGGAAAGGATCCCTCATCTCGAGCTATGAGGGGGAAACGGGCCTCCTCTGGATGTGGGCGTGACCATCGTGCTTCCTCTCGAGTGGAGACGGGTATGGCGGTGAACTTCTTGAGTTGCAGCAAGGGTGTGAAAGACCCTTTCAAAGTTCCAGAGGTTAGGTGTCATTAGTCTCCAGACGCCTCATCGGAAATAGGCCTCATCTCGCCTGGAAGGGAGAACTTCCTGGATTTTCTCGAGTTGCGGCAGGTGTTCTCGAGTTACGACGGGGACCTCAGGGACCCGCCCTGGTGACCTCAGGAGAGGCCAGTCCCCATGCGAGTTGCTAGGGGGCCTCTCGGGATTCCTCTCCCGACGATACCGGGGCCAAAATCCTTGTGTGCAGTCAGGGCCGGAACCGAGGATTCCTCTCAGGGGCTGACATGGATCTTTGGGTACTTCTGGAGTCTCCCCAGGGGAGTCAGGCCTCGTCTCGAGTGGGGGCATGCACGTGCGCTTTCCTTCCAGGCTGTAGCAGCAATGTCACTCTTCCCGTCGCGTGGATCAAAGGATCTGTGGTTATCCCTCGAGGCTTTCCCTCGAGGCTTTCCCACAGGGCTGTCCCACGTGCCACCGTGGTGTGAATCGATCCTCGGCGTGAAAGATGAGCCAGTGCAGGGCAAAGAGGTTCCTCTGGAATGGACTGAGGCATCTGGGGGACTCTTGGAATGGTGGCATGACCATGGAGTTCCTCTCGCCTTTCCTGTTGAGAGTGCCTCCTCTTGAGATGCGACGGGAACGCCGGAAATTCTTTCCCGTTGAAAGCAGGGAAAGGATCCCTCATCTCGAGCTCCGAGGGGGAAACGGGGCTCCTCTGGATGTGGGCGGGACCATCGTGCTTCCTCTCGAGTGGAGACGGCTATGGCGGTGAACTTCTTGAGTTGCAGCAAGGTTGTGAAAGACCCTTTCGAAGTTCCAGAGGTTAGGTGTCATTAGTTTCCAGACGCCTCATCGAAAATAGGCCTCATCTCGCCTGGAAGAGAGAACTTCCTGGATTTTCTCGAGTTGGGGCAGGTGTTCTCGAGTTACGACGGGGACCTCAGGGACCTGCCCTGGTGGCCTCAGGAGAGGCCAGTCCTCATGCGAGTTCCTAGGGCGCCTCTCGGGATTCCTCTCACGTCGATACCGGGGCCAAAAACCTTGTGTGGAGTCAGGGCCGGAATCGAAGATTCCTCTCAGGGGCTGACATGGATCTTTGGGTAGTTCTGGAGTCTCCCCAGGGGAGTCAGGCCTCGTCTCGAGTGGGGGCATGCACGTGCGCTTTCCTTCCAGGCTGTAGCAGCAATGTCATGCTTCCCGTCGCGTGGATCAAAGGATCTGTGATATTCCCTCGAGGCTTTCCCACAGGGCTGTCCCACGTGCCACCGTGGTGTGAGTCGATCCTCGGCATGAAAGATGAGCCAGTGCAGGGCAAAGAGGTTCCTCTGGAATGGACTGAGACATCTGGGGTCTCTTGGAATGGTGGTACGACCATGGAGTTCCTCTCGCCTTTCCTTTTGAGAGTGCCTCCTCTTGAGATGCGACGGGAACGCCGGGAGTTCTTTCCCGTTGAAAGCAGGGAAAGGATCCCTCATCTCGAGCTACGAGGGGGAAACGGGTCTCCACTGGATGTGGGCAGGACCATCGTGCTTCCTCTCGAGTGGAGACGGGTATGGCGGTGAACATCTTGAGTTGCAGCAAGCGTGTGAAAGACCCTTTCGAAGTTCCAGAGGTTAGGTGTCATTAGTCTCCAGACGACTCATCAGAAATAGGCCTCATCTCGCCTGGAAGGGGGAACTTCCTGGATTTTCTCGAGTTGCGGCAGGTGTTCTCAAGTTACGACGGGGACCTCAGGGACCCGCCCTGGTGGCCTCAGGAGAGGCCAGTCCCCATGCGAGTTGCTAGGGGGCCTCTCGGGATACCTCTCCCGTTGATACCGGGGCCAAAAACCTTGTGTGGAGTCAGGGCCGGAAGCGAGGATTCCTCTCAGGGGCTGACATGGATCTGTGGGTACTTCTGGAGTCTCCCCAGGGGAGTCAGGCCTCGTCTCGAGTGGGGGCATGCACGTGCGCTTTCCTTCCAGGCTGTAGCAGCAATGTCACGCTTCCCGTGGCGTGGATCAAAGGATCTGTGGTTTTCCCTCGAGGCTTTCCCACAGGGCTGTCCCACGTGCCACCGTGGTGTGAGTCGATCCTCGGCGTGAAAGATGAGCCAGTGCAGGGCAAAGAGGTTCCTCTGAAATGGACTGAGACATCTGGGGGACTTTTGGAATGGTGGTACGACCATGGAGTTCCTCTCGCCTTTCCTGTTGAGAGTGCCTCCTCTTGAGATGCGACGGGATCGCCGGGAATTCTTTCCTGTTGAAAGCAGGGAAAGGATCCCTCATCTCGAGCTACGAGGGGGAAACGGGGCTCCTCTGGATGTGGGCGGGACCATCGTGCTTCCTCTCCAGTGGAGACGGGTATGGCGGTGAACTTCTTTAGTTGCAGCAAGGGTGTGAAAGACCCTTTCGAAGTTCCAGAGGTTAGGTGTCATTAGTCTCCAGACGCCTCATCGGAAATAGGCCTCATCTCGCCTGGAAGGGAGAACTTCCTGGATTTTCTCGAGTTGCGGCAGGTGTTCTCGAGTTACGACGGGGACCTCAGGGACCCGCCCTGGTGGCCTCAGGAAAGGCCAGTCCCCATGCGAGTTGCTAGGGGGGTACTCGAGATTCTTCTCCCGTCGATACCGGTGCCAAAAACATTGTGTGGAGTCAGGGCCGGAACCGAGGACTCCTCTCAGGGGCTGACATGGATCTTTGGGTACTTCTGGAGTCTCCCCAGGGGAGTCAGGCCTCGTCTCGAGTGGGGGCATGCACGTGCGCTTTCCTTTCAGGCTGTAGCAGCAATGTCACGCTTCCCGTCGCCTGGATCAAAGGATCTGTGGTTTTTCCTCGAGGATTTCCCTCGAGGCTTTTTCACAGGGCTGTCCCACGTGCCACCGTGGTGTGAGTCGATCCTCGGCGTGAAAGATGAGCCAGTGCAGGGCAAAGAGGTTCCTCTGGAATGGACTGAGACATCTGGGGGACTCTTGGAATGGTGGTACGACCATGGAGTTCCTCTCGCCTTTCCTGTTGAGAGTGCTGCCTCTTGAGATGCGACGGGAACGCCGGGAATTCTTTCCTGTTGAAAGCAGGGAAAGGTTCCCTCATCTCGAGCTACGAGGGGGAAACGGGGCTCCTCTGGATGTGGGCGGGACCATCGTGCTTCCTCTCGAGTGGAGACGGGTATGGCGGTGAACTTCTTTAGTTGCAGCAAGGGTGTGAAAGACCCTTTCGAAGTTCCAGAGGTTAGGTGTCATTAGTCTCCAGACGCCTCATCGGAAATAGGCCTCATCTCGCCTGGAAGGGAGAACTTCCGGGATTTTCTCGAGTTGCGGCAGGTGTTCTCGAGTTACGACGGGGACCTCAGGGACCTGCCCTGGTGGCCTCAGGAGAGGCCAGTTCCCATGCGAGTTTCGAGGGGGCCTCTCGGGATTCCTCTCCCATCGATACCGGGGCTAAAAACCTTGTGTGTAGTCAGGGCCGGAACCGAGGATTCCTCTCATGGGCTCACATGGATCTTTGGGTACTTCTGGAGTCTCCCCAGGGGAGTCAGGCCTCGTCTCGAGTGGGGGCATGCACGTGCGCTTTCCTTCCAGGCTGTAGAAGCAATGTCACGCTTCCCGTCGCGTGGATAAAAGGATCTGTAGTTTTCCCTCGAGGCTTTCCCTCGAGGCTTTCCCACAGGGCTGTCCCATGTGCCACCCTGGTGTGAGTCGATCCTCGGCTTGAAAGATGAGCCACTGCAGGGCAAAGAGGTTCCTCTGGAATGGACTGAGACATCTGGGGGACTCTTGGAATGGTGGTACGACCATGGAGTTCCTCTCGCCTTTCCTGTTGAGAGTGCCTCCTCTTGAGATGCGACGGGAACGCCGGGAATTCTTTCCCGTTGAAAGCAGGGAAAGGATCCCTCATCTCGAGCTACGAGGTGGAAACGGGGCTCCTCTGGATGTGGGCAGGACCATCGTGCTTCCTCTCGAGTGGAGACGGGTATGGCGGTGAACTTCTTGAGTTGCAGCAAGGGTGTGAAAGACCCTTTCGAAGTTCCAGAGGTTAGGTGTCATTAGTCTCCAGACGTCTCATCGGAAATAGGCCTCATCTCGCCTGGAAGGGAGAACTTCCTGGATTTTCTCGAGTTGTGGCAGGTGTTCTCGAGTTACGACGGGGACCTCAGGGACCCGCCCTGGTGGCCTCAGGAGAGGCCAGTTCCCATGCGAGTTTCGAGGGGGCCTCTCGGGATTCCTCTCCCGTCGATACCGGGGCTAAAAACCTTGTGTGGAGTCAGGGCCGGAAACGAGGATTCCTCTCAGGGGGTGACATGGATCTTTGGGTACTTCTGGAGTCTCCCCAGGGGAGTCAGGCCTCGTCTCGAGTCGGGGCATGCACGTGCGCTTTCCTTCCAGGCTGTAGCAGCAATGTCACGCTTCCCGTCGCGTGGATCAAAGGATCTGTGGTTTTCCCTCGAGGCTTTCCCACAGGGCTGTCCCACGTGCCACCGTGGTGTGAATCGATCCTCGGCGTGAAAGATGAGCCAGTGCAGGGCAAAGAGGTTCCTCTGGAATGGACTGAGGCATCTGGGGGACTCTTGGAATGGTGGCATGACCATGGAGTTCCTCTCGCCTTTCCTGTTGAGAGTGCCTCCTCTTGAGATGCGACGGGAACGCCGGAAATTCTTTCCCGTTGAAAGCAGGGAATGGATCCCTCATCTCGAGCTACGAGGGGGAAACGGGGCTCCTCTGGATGTGGGCGGGACCATCGTGCTTCCTCTCGAGTGGAGATGGGTATGGCGGTGAACTTCTTGAGTTGCAGCAAGGGTGTGAAAGACCCTTTCGCAGTTCCAGAGGTTAGGTGTCATTAGTCTCCAGACGCCTCATCGAAAATAGGCCTCATCTCGCCTGGAAGGGAGAACTTCCTGGATTTTCTCGAGTTGGGGCAGGTGTTCTCGAGTTACGAGGGGGACCTCAGGGACCTGCCCTGGTGGCCTCAGGAGAGGCCAGTCCTCATGCGAGTTCCTAGGGCGCCTCTCGGGATTCCTCTCACGTCGATACCGGGGCCAAAAACCTTGTGTGGAGTCAGGGCCGGAATCGAAGATTCCTCTCAGGGGCTGACATGGATCTTTGGGTAGTTCTGGAGTCTCCCCAGGGGAGTCAGGCCTCGCCTCGAGTGGGGGCATGCACGTGCGCTTTCCTTCCAGGCTGTAGCAGCAATGTCACGCTTCCCGTCGCGTGGATCTAAGGATCTGTGATATTCCCTCGAGGCTTTCCCACAGGGCTGTCCCACGTGCCACCGTGGTGTGAGTCGATCCTCGGCATGAAAGATGAGCCAGTGCAGGGCAAAGAGGTTCCTCTGGAATGGACTGAGACATCTGGGGTCTCTTGGAATGGTGGTACGACCATGGAGTTCCTCTCGCCTTTCCTTTTGAGAGTGCCTCCTCTTGAGATGCGACGGGAACGCCGGGAGTTCTTTCCCGTTGAAAGCAGGGAAAGGATCCCTCATCTCGAGCTACGAGGGGGAAACGGGTCTCCACTGGATGGGGGCAGGACCATCGTGCTTCCTCTCGAGTGGAGACGGGTATGGCGGTGAACATCTTGAGTTGCAGCAAGCGTGTGAAAGACCCTTTCGAAGTTCCAGAGGTTAGGTGTCATTAGTCTCCAGACGCCTCATCAGAAATAGGCCTCATCTCGCCTGGAAGGGGGAACTTCCTGGATTTTCTCGAGTTGCGGCAGGTGTTCTCAAGTTACGACGGGGACCTCAGGGACCCGCCCTGGTGGCCTCAGGAGAGGCCAGTCCCCATGCGAGTTGCTAGGGGGCCTCTCGGGATACCTCTCCCGTTGATACCGGGGCCAAAAACCTTGTGTGGAGTCAGGGCCGGAAGCGAGGATTCCTCTCAGGGGCTGACATGGATCTGTGGGTACTTCTGGAGTCTCCCCAGGGGAGTCAGGCCTCGTCTCGAGTGGGGGCATGCACGTGCGCTTTCCTTCCAGGCTGTAGCAGCAATGTCACGCTTCCCGTGGCGTGGATCAAAGGATCTGTGGTTTTCCCTCGAGGCTTTCCCACAGGGCTGTCCCACGTGCCACCGTGGTGTGAGTCGATCCTCGGCGTGAAAGATGAGCCAGTGCAGGGCAAAGAGGTTCCTCTGAAATGGACTGAGACATCTGGGGGACTTTTGGAATGGTGGTACGACCATGGAGTTCCTCTCGCCTTTCCTGTTGAGAGTGCCTCCTCTTGAGATGCGACGGGATCGCCGGGAATTCTTTCCTGTTGAAAGCAGGGAAAGGATCCCTCATCTCGAGCTACGAGGGGGAAACGGGGCTCCTCTGGATGTGGGCGGGACCATCGTGCTTCCTCTCCAGTGGAGACGGGTATGGCGGTGAACTTCTTTAGTTGCAGCAAGGGTGTGAAAGACCCTTTCGAAGTTCCAGAGGTTAGGTGTCATTAGTCTCCAGACGCCTCATCGGAAATAGGCCTCATCTCGCCTGGAAGGGAGAACTTCCGGGATTTTCTCGAGTTGCGGCAGGTGTTCTCGAGTTACGACGGGGACCTCAGGGACCCGCCCTGGTGGCCTCAGGAAAGGCCAGTCCCCATGCGAGTTGCTAGGGGGGTACTCGAGATTCTTCTCCCGTCGATACCGGGGCCAAAAACATTGTGTGGAGTCAGGGCCGGAACCGAGGACTCCTCTCAGGGGCTTACATGGATCTTTGGGTACTTCTGGAGTCTCCCCAGGGGAGTCAGGCCTCGTCTCGAGTGGGGGCATGCACGTGCGCTTTCCTTTCAGGCTGTAGCAGCAATGTCACGCTTCCCGTCGCCTGGATCAAAGGATCTGTGGTTTTCCCTCGAGGCTTTCCCTCGAGGCTTTTTCACAGGGCTGTCCCACGTGCCACCGTGGTGTGAGTCGATCCTCGGCGTGAAAGATGAGCCAGTGCAGGGCAAAGAGGTTCCTCTGGAATGGACTGAGACATCTGGGGGACTCTTGGAATGGTGGTACGACCATGGAGTTCCTCTCGCCTTTCCTGTTGAGAGTGCCTCCTCTTGAGATGCGACTGGAACGCCGGGAATTCTATCCCGTTGAAAGCAGGGAAAGGATCCCTCATCTCGAGCTACGAGGGGGAAACAGGGCTCCTCTGGATGTGGGCGGGACCATCGTGCTTCCTCTCGAGTGGAGACGGGTATGGCGGTGAACTTCTTGAGTTGCAGCAAGGGTGTGAAAGACCCTTTCGAAGTTCCAGAGGTTAGGTGTCATTAGTCTCCAGACGCCTCATCGGAAATAGGCCTCATCTCGCCTGGAAGGGAGAACTTCCTGGATTTTTTCGAGTTGCGGCAGGTGTTCTCGAGTTACGACGGGGACCTCAGGGACCCGCCCTGGTGGCCTCAGGAGAGGCCAGTCCCCATGCGAGTTGCTAGGGGGCCTCTCGGGATTCCTCTCCCGTTGATACCAGGGCCAAAAACCTTGTGTGGAGTCAGGGCCGGAAACGAGGATTCCTCTCAGGGGGTGACATGGATCTTTGGGTACTTCTGGAGTCTCCCCAGGGTAGTCAGGCCTCGTCTCGAGTCGGGGCATGCACGTGCGCTTTCCTTCCAGGCTGTAGCAGCAATGTCACGCTTCCCGTCGCGTGGATCAAAGGATCTGTGGTTTTCCCTCGAGGCTTTCCCACAGGGCTGTCCCACGTGCCACCGTGGTGTGAGTCGATCCTCGGCGTAAAAGATGAGCCAGTGCAGGGCAAAGAGGTTCCTCTGGAATGGACTGAGACATCTGGGGGACTCTTGGAATAGTGGTACGACCATGGAGTTCCTCTCGCCATTCCTGTTGAGAGTGCCTCCTCTTGAGATGCGACGGGAACGCCGGGAGTTCTTTCCCGTTGAAAGCAGGGAAAGGATCCCTCATCTCGAGCTACGAGGGGGAAACGGGGCTCCACTGGATGTGGGCAGGACCATCGTGCTTCCTCTCGAGTGGAGACGGGTATGGCGGTGAACATCTTGAGTTGCAGCATGCGTGTGAAAGACCCTTTCGAAGTTCCAGAGGTTAGGTGTCATTAGTCTCCAGACGCCTCATCAGAAATAGGCCTCATCTCGCCTGGAAGGGGGAACTTCCTGGATTTTCTCGAGTTGCGGCAGGTGTTCTCGAGTTACGACGGGGACCTCAGGGACCCGCCCTGGTGGCCTCAGGAGAGGCCAGTCCCCATGCGAGTTGCTAGGGGGCCTCTCGGGATACCTCTCCCGTTGATACCGGGGCCAAAAACCTTGTGTGGAGTCAGGGCCGGAACCGAGGATTCCTCTCAGGGGCTGACATGGATCTGTGGGTACTTCTGGAGTCTCCCCAGGGGAGTCAGGCCTCGTCTCGAGTGGGGGCATGCACGTGCGCTTTCCTTCCAGGCTGTAGCAGCAATGTCACGCTTCCCGTGGCGTGGATCAAAGGATCTGTGGTTTTCCCTCGAGGCTTTCCCACAGGGCTGTCCCACGTGCCACCGTGGTGTGAGTCGATCCTCGGCGTGAAAGATGAGCCAGTGCAGGGCAAAGAGGTTCCTCTGTAATGGACTGAGACATCTGGGGGACTTTTGGAATGGTGGTACGACCATGGAGTTCCTCTCGCCTTTCCTGTTGAGAGTGCCTCCTCTTGAGATGCGACGGGATCGCCGGGAATTCTTTCCTGTTGAAAGCAGGGAAAGGATCCCTCATCTCGAGCTACGAGGGGGAAACGGGGCTCCTCTGGATGTGGGCGGGACAATCGTGCTTCCTCTCGAGTGGAGACGGGTATGGCGGTGAACTTCTTTAGTTGCAGCAAGGGTGTGAAAGACCCTTTCGAAGTTCCAGAGGTTAGGTGTCATTAGTCTCCAGACGCCTCATCGGAAATAGGCCTCATCTCGCCTGGAAGGGAGAATTTCCGGGATTTTCTCGAGTTGCGGCAGGTGTTCTCGAGTTACGACGGGGACCTCAGGGACCCGCCCTGGTGGCCTCAGGAAAGGCCAGTCCCCATGCGAGTTGCTAGGGGGGTACTCGAGATTCTTCTCCCGTCGATACCGGGGCCAAAAACATTGTGTGGAGTCAGGGCCGGAACCGAGGACTCCTCTCAGGGGCTGACATGGATCTTTGGGTACTTCTGGAGTCTCCCCAGGGGAGTCAGGCCTCGTCTCGAGTGGGGTCATGCACGTGCGCTTTCCTTCCAGGCTGTAGCAGCAATGTCACGCTTCCCGTCGCGTGAATCAAAGGATCTGTGGTTATCCCTCGAGGCTTTCCCTCGAGGCTTTCCCACAGGGCTGTCCCACGTGCCACCGTGGTGTGAGTCGATCCTCGGCGTGAAAGATGAGCCAGTGCAGGGCAAAGAGGTTCCTCTGGAATGGACTGAGACATCTGGGGGACTCTTGGAATGGTGGTACGACCATGGAGTTCCTCTCGCCTTTCCTGTTGAGAGTGCCTCCTCTTGAGATGCGACGGGAACGCCGGAAATTCTTTCCCGCTGAAAGCAGGGAAAGGATCCCTCATCTCGAGCTACGAGGGGGAAACGGGGCTCCTCTGGATGTGGGCAGGACCATCGTGCTTCCTCTCGAGTGGAGACGGGTATGGCGGTGAACTTCTTGAGTTGCAGCAAGGGTGTGAAAGACCCTTTTGAAGTTCCAGAGGTTAGGTGTCATTAGTCTCCAGACGTCTCATCGGAAATAGGCCTCATCTCGCCTGGAAGGGAGAACTTCCTGGATTTTCTCGAGTTGCGGCTCGTGTTCTCGAGTTACCACGGGGACCACAGGGACCCGCCCTGGTGGCCTCAGGAGAGGCCAGTCCCCATGCGAGTTGCTAGGGGGCCTCTCGGGATTCCTCTCGCGTCAATACCGGGGCCAAAAACCTTGTGTGGAGTCAGGGCCGGAACCGAGGATTCCTCTCAGGGGCTGACATGGATCTTTGGGTACTTCTGGAGTCTCCCCAGGGGAGTCAGGCCTCGTCTCGAGTGGGGGCATGCACGTGCGCTTTCCTTCCAGGCTTTAGCAGCAATGTCACGCTTCCCGTCGCGTGGATCAAAGGATCTGTGGTTTTCCCTCGAGGCTTTCCCTCAAGGCTTTCCCACAGGGCTGTCCCACGTGCCACCGTGGTGTGAGTCGATCCTGGGCGTGAAAGATGAGCCCGTGCAGGGCAAAGAGGTTCCTCTGGAATGGACTGAGACATCTGGGGGACTCTTGGAATGGTGGTACGACCATGGAGTTCCTCTCGCCTTTCCTGTTGAGAGTGCCTCCTCTTGAGATGTGACGGGAACGCCGGGAATTCTTTCCCGTTGAAAGCAGGGAAAGGATCCCTCATCTCGAGCTACGAGGTGGAAACGGGGCTCCTCTGGATGTGGGTGGGACCATCTTGCTTCCTCTCGAGTGGAGACGGGTATGGCGGTGAACTTCTTGAGTTGCAGCAAGGGTGTGAAAGACCCTTTCGAAGTTCCACAGGTTAGGTGTCATTAGTCTCCAGACGCCTCATCGGAAATAGGCCTCATCTCGCCTGGAAGGGAGAACTTCCTGGATTTTCTCGAGTTTCAGCAGGTGTTCTCGAGTTACGACGGGGACCTCAGGGACCCGCCTTGGTGACCTCAGGAGAGGCCAGTCCACATGCGAGTTGCTAGGGGGCCTCTCGGGATTCCTCTCCGGTCGATACCGGGGCCAAAAACCTTGTGTGGAGACAGGGCCGGAAACGAGGATTCCTCTCAGGGGCTGACATGGACCTTTGGGTACTTCTGGAGTCTCCCCAGGGGTTTCAGGCCTCGTCTCGAGTTGGTGCATGCACGTGCGATTTCCTTCCAGGCTGTAGCAGCAATGTCACGCTTCCCGTCGCGTGGATCAAAGGATCTGTGGTTTTCCCTCGAGGCTTTCCCTCGAGGCTTTCCCACAGGGCTGTCCCAGGTGCCACCGTGGTGTGAGTCGATCCTCGGCGTGAAAGATGAGCCAGTGCAGGGCAAAGAGGTTCCTCTGGAATGGACTGAGACATCTGGGGTCTCTTGGAATGGTGGTACGACCATGGAGTTCCTCTCGCCTTTCCTGTTGAGAGTGCTGCCTCTTGAGATGCGACGGGAACGCCGGGAATTCTTTCCCGTTGAAAGCAGGGAAAGGTTCCCTCATCTCGAGCTACGAGGGGGAAACGGGGCTCCTCTGGATGTGGGCGGGACCATCGTGCTTCCTCTCGAGTGGAGACGGGTATGGCGGTGAACTTCTTGAGTTGCAGCAAGGGTGTGAAAGACCCTTTCGAAGTTCCAGAGGTTAGGTGTCATTAGTCTCCAGACGCCTCATCGGAAATAGGCCTCATCTCGCCTGGAAGGGAGAACTTCCTGGATTTTCTCGAGTTGGGGCAGGTGTTCTCGAGTTACGACGGGGACCTCAGGGACCCGCCCTGGTGGCCTCAGGAGAGGCCAGTCGCCATGCGAGTTGCTAGGGGGCCTCTCGGGATTCCTCTCCCGTTGATACCGGGGCCAAAATCCTTGTGTGGAATCAGGGCCGGAACCGAGGATTCCTCTCAGGTGCTGACATGGATCTGTGGGTACTTCTGGAGTCTCCCCAGGGGAGTCAGGCCTCGTCTCGAGTCGGGGCATGCACGTGCGCTTTCCTTCCAGGCTGTAGCAGCAATGTCACGCTTCCCGTCGCGTGGATAAAGGATCTGTGGTTTTCCCTCGAAGCTTTCCCTCGAGGCTTTCCCACAGGGCTGTCCCACGTGCCACCGTGGTGTGAGTCGATCCTCGGCGTGAAAGATGAGCCAGTGCAGGGCAAAGAGGTTCCTCTGGAATGGACTGAGACATCTGGGTGACTCTTGGAATGGTGGTACGACCATGGAGTTCCTCTCGCCTTTCCTGTTGAGAGTGCCTCCTCTTGAGATGCGATGGGAACGCCGGGAATTCTTTCCCGTTGAAAGCAGGGAAATGATCCCTCATCTCGAGCTACGAGGGGGAAACGGGGCTCCTCTGGATGTGGGCGGGACCATCGTGCTTCCTCCGAGTGGAGACGGGTATGGCGGTGAACTTCTTGAGTTGCAGCAAGGGTGTGAAAGACCCTTTCGAAGTTCCAGAGGTTAGGTGTCATTAGTCTCCAGACGCCCCATCGGAAATAGGCCTCATCTCGCCTGGAAGGGCGAAATTCCTGGATTTTCTCGAGTTGCGGCAGGTGTTCTCGAGTTACGACGGGGACCTCAGGGACCCGCCCTGATGGCCTCAGGAGAGGCCAGTCTCCATGCAAGTTGCTAGGGGGCCTCTCGGGATTCCTCTCCCGTCGATACCAGGGCCAAAAACCTTGTGTGGAGTCAGGGCCGGAACCGAGGATTCCTATCATGGGCTCACATGGAACTTTGGGTACTTCTCGAGTCTTCCCAGGGGAGTCAGGCCTCGTCTCGAGTGGGGGCATGCACGTGCGCTTTCCTTCCAGGCTGTAGCCTCAATATCACGCTTCCCGTCGCGTGGATCAAAGGATCTGTGGTTTTCCCTCGAGGCTTTCCCACAGGGCTGTCCCACGTGCCATCGTGGTGTGATTCGATCCTCGGCGTGAAAGATGAGCCAGTGCAGGGCAAAGAGGTTCCTCTGGAATGGACTGAGACATCTGGGGGACTCTTGGAATGGTGGTACGACCATGGAGTTCCTCTCGCCTTTCCTGTTGAGAGTGGATCCTCTTGAGATGCGACGGGAAAGCCGGGAATTCTTTCCCGTTGAAAGCAAGGAATGGATCCCTCATCTCGAGCTACGAGGGGGAAACGGGGCTCCTCTGGATGTGGGCGGGACCATCGTGCTTCCTCTCGAGTGGAGACGGGTATGGCGGTGAACATCTTGAGTTGCAGCAAGGGTGTGAAAGACCCTTTCGAAGTTCCAGAGGTTAGGTGTCATTAGTCTCCAGACGCCTCATCGGAAATAGGCCTCATCTCGCCTGGAAGGGAGAGCTTCCTGGATTTTTTCGAGTTGCGGCAGGTGTTCTCGTGTTACGACGGGGATCTCAGGGACCCGCCCTGGTGGCCTCAGGAGAGGCCAGACCCCATGCGAGTTGCTAGGGGGCCTCTCGGGATTCCTCTCCCGACGATACCGGGGCCAAAAACCTTGTGTGGAGTCAGGGCCGGAACCGAGGATTCCTCTCATGGGCTCACATGGATCTTTGGGTACTTCTGGAGTCTCCCCAGGGGAGTCAGGCCTCGTCTCGAGTGGGGGCATGCACGTGCGCTTTCCTTACAGGCTGTAGCAGCAATGTCACGCTTCCTGTCGCGTGGATCAAAGGATCTGTGGTTTTCCCTCGAGGCTTTCCCTCGAGGCTTTCCCACAGGGCTGTCCCACGTGCCACCGTGGTGTGAGTCGATCCTCGGCTTGAAAGATGAGCCAGTGCAGGGCAAAGAGATTCCTCTGGAATGGACTGAGACATCTGGGGGACTCTTGGAATGGTGGTACGACCATGGAGTTCCTCTCGCCTTTCCTGTTGAGAGTGCCTCCTCTTGAGATGCGACGGGAACGCCGGGAATTCTTTCCCGTTGAAAGCAGGGAAAGGATCCCTCATCTCGAGCTACGAGGGGGAAACGGGGCTCCTCTGGATGTGGGCAGGACCATCGTGCTTCCTCTCGAGTGGAGACGGGTATGGCGGTGAACTTCTTGAGTTGCAGCAAGGGTGTGAAAGACCCTTTCGAAGTTCCAGAGGTTAGGTGTCATTAGACTCCAGACGCCTGATCGGAAATAGGCCTCATCTCGCCTGCGAGGGAGAACTTCCTGGATTTTCTCGAGTTGCGGCAGGTGTTCTCGAGTTACGACGGGGACCTCAGGGACCCGCCCTGGTGGCCTCAGGTTAGGCCAGTCCCGATGCGAGTTGCTAGGGGGCCTCTCGGGATTCCTCTCCCGTCGATACCGGGGACAAAAACCTTGTGTGGAGTCAGGGCCGGAACCCAGGATTTCTCTCAGGGGCTGACATGGATCTTTGGGTACTTCTGGAGTCTCCCCAGGGGAGTCAGGCCTCGTCTCGAGTGGGGGCATGCACGTGCGCTTTCCTTCCAGGCTGTAGCAGCAATCTCATGCTTCCCATCGCGTGGATCAAAGGATCTGTGGTTTTCCCTCGAGGCTTTCTCTCGAGGCTTTCCCACAGGGCTGTCCCACGTGCCACCGTGGTGTGAGTCGATCCTCGGCGTGAAAGATGAGCCAGTGCAGGGCAAAGAGGTTCCTCTGGAATGGACTGAGACATCTGGGGGACTCTTGAAATGGTGGTACGATCATGGAGTTCCTCTCGCCTTTCCTGTTGAGAGTGCCTCCTCTTGAGATGCGACGGGAACGCCGGGAATTCTTTCCCGTTGAAAGCAGGGAAAGGATCCCACATCTCGAGCTACGAGGGGGAAACGGGGCTCCTCGGGATGTGGGCGGGACCATCGTGCTTCCTCTCGAGTGGAGACGGGTATGGCGGTGAACATCTTGAGTTGCAGCAAGGGTGTGAAAGACCCTTTCGAAGTTCCAGAGGTTAGGTGTCATTATTCTCCAGACGCCTCATCGGAAATAGGCCTCATCTCGCCTGGAAGGGAGAACTTCCTGGATTTTTTCGAGTTGCGGCAGGTGTTCTCGAGTTACGACGGGGATCTCAGGGACCCGCCCTGGTGGCCTCAGGAGAGGCCAGACCCCATGCGAGTTGCTAGGGGGCCTCTCGGGATTCCTCTCCCGTCGATACCGGGGCCAAAAACCTTCTGTGGAGTCAGGGCCGGAACTGAGGATTCCTCTCAGGGGCTGACATGGATCTTTGGGTACTTCTGGAGTCTCCCCAGGGGAGTCAGGCCTCGTCTCGAGTGGGGGCATGCACGTGCGCTTTCCTTCCAGGCTGTAGCAGCAATGTCACGCTTCCCGTCGCGTGGATCAAAGGATCTGTGGTTTTCCCTCGAGGCTTTCCCTCGAGGCTTTCCCACAGGGCTGTCCCACGTGCCACCGTGGTGTGAGTCGATCCTCGGCGTGAAAGATGAGCCATTGCAGGGCAAAGAGGTTCCTCTGGAATGGACTGAGACATCTGGGGGACTCTTGGAATGGTGGTACGACCATGGAGTTCCTCTCGCCATTCCTGTTGAGAGTGCCTCCTCTTGAGATGCGACGGGAACGCCGGGAATTCTTTCCCGTTGAAAGCAGGGAAAGGATCCCACATCTCGAGCTACGAGGGGGAAACGGGGCTCCTCGGGATGTGGGCGGGACCATCGTGCTTCCTGTCGAGTGGAGACGGGTATGGCGGTGAACATCTTGAGTTGCAGCAAGGGTGTGAAAGACCCTTTCGAAGTTCCAGAGGTTAGGTGTCATTATTCTCCAGACGCCTCATCGGAAATAGGCCTCATCTCGCCTGGAAAGGAGAACTTCCTTGATTTTCTCGAGTTGCGGCAGGTGTTCTCGAGTTACGACGGGGATCTCAGGGACCCGCCCTGGTGGCCTCAGGAGAGGCCAGACCCCATGCGAGTTGCTAGGGGGCCTCTCGGGATTCCTCTCCCGTCGATACCGGGGCCAAAAACCTTGTGTGGAGTCAGGGCCGGAACCGAGGATTCCTCTCAGGGGCTCACATGGATCTTTGGGTACTTCTGGAGTCTCCCCAGGGGAGTCAGGCCTCGTCTCGACTGGGGGCATGCACGTGTACTTTCCTTCCAGGCTGTAGCAGCAATGTCATGCTTCCCGTCGCGTGGATCAAAGGATCTGTGGTTTTCCCTCGAGGCTTTCCCTCGAGGCTTTCCCACAGGGCTGTCCCACGTGCCACCGTGGTGTGAGTCGATCCTCGGCTTGAAAGATGAGCCAGTGCAGGGCAAAGAGGTTCCTCTGGAATGGACTGAGACATCTGGGGGACTCTTGGAATGGTGGTACGACCATGGAGTTCCTCTCGCCTTTCCTGTTGAGAGTGCCTCCTCTTGAGATGCGACGGGAATGCCGGGAATTCTTTCCCGTTGAAAGCAGGGAAAGGATCCCTCATCTCGAGCTCCGAGGGGGAAACGGGGCTCCTCTGGATGTGGGCAGGACCATCGTGCTTCCTCTCGAGTGGAGACGGGTATGGCGGTGAACTTCTTGAGTTGCAGCAAGGGTGTGAAAGACCCTTTCGAAATTCCAGAGGTTAGGTGTCATTAGTCTCCAGACGTCTCATCGGAAATAGGCCTCATCTCGCCTGGAAGGGAGAACTTCCTGGATTTTCTCGAGTTGCGGCTCGTGTTCTCGAGTTACCACGGGGACCACAGGGACCCGCCTTGGTGGCCTCAGGAGAGGCCAGTCCCCATGCGAGTTGCTAGAGGGCCTCTCGGGATTCCTCTCCCATCGATACCAGGGCCAAAAACCTTGTGTGGAGTCAGGGCCGGAACCTAGGATTCCTCTCAGGGGCTGACATGGATCTTTGGGTACTTCTGGAGTCTCCCCAGGGGAGTCAGGCCTCGTCTCGAGTGGGGGCATGCACGTGCGCTTTCCTTCCAGGCTGTAGCAGCAATGTCACGCTTCCCGTCGCGTGGATAAAGGATCTGTGATTTTCCCTCGAGGCTTTCCCTCGAGGCTTTCCCACAGGGCTGTTCCACGTGCCACCGTGGTGTGAGTCGATCCTCGGCGTGAAAGATGAGCCAGTGCAGGGCAAAGAGGTTCCTCTGGAATGGACTGAGACATCTGGGGGACTCTTGGAATGGTGGTACGACCATGGAGTTCCTCTCGACTTTCCTGTTGAGAGTGCTGCCTCTTGAGATGCGACGGGAACGCCGGGAATTCTTTCCCGTTGAAAGCAGGGAAAGGTTCACTCATCTCGAGCTACGAGGGGGAAACGGGGCTCCTCTGGATGTGGGCGGGACCATCGTGCTTCCTCTCGAGTGGAGACGGGTATGGCGGTGAACTTCTTTAGTTGCATCAAGGGTGTGAAAGACCCTTTCGAAGTTCCAGAGGTTAGGTGTCATTAGTCTCCAGACGCCTCATCGGAAATAGGCCTCATCTCGCCTGGAAGGGAGAACTTCCTGGATTTTCTCAAGTTGCGGCAGGTGTTCTCGAGTTACGACGGGGACCTCAGGGACCCGCTCTTGTGTCCTCAGGAGAGGCCAGTCCCCATGCGAGTTGCTAGGGGGCCTCTCGGGATTCCTCTCCCGTCGATACCGGGGCCAAAAACCTTGTGTGGAGTCAGGGCCGGAACCGAGGATTCCTCTCAGGGGCTGACATGGATCTTTGGGTACTTCTGGAGTCTCCCCAGGGGAGTCAGGCCTCGTCTCGAGTGGGGTCATGCACGTGCGCTTTCCTTCCAGGCTGTAGCAGCAATGTCACGCTTCCTGTCGCGTGGATCAAAGGATCTGTGGTTTTCCCTCGAGGCTTTCCCTCGAGGCTTTCCCACAGGGCTGTCCCACGTGCCACCGTGGTGTGAGTCGATCCTCGGCGTGAAAGATGAGCCAGTGCAGGGCAAAGAGGTTCCTCTGGAATGGACTGAGACATCTGGGGGACTCTTGGAATGGTGGTACGACCATGGAGTTCCTCTCGCCTTTCCTGTTGAGAGTGCTGCCTCTTGAGATGCGACGCGGACGCAGGGAATTCTTTCCCGTTGAAAGCAGGGAAAGGTTCCCTCATCTCGAGCTACGAGGGGGAAACGGGGCTCCTCTGGATGTGGGCGGGACCATCGTGCTTCCTCTCGAGTGGAGACGGGTATGGCGGTGAACTTCTTGAGTTGCAGCAAGGGTGTGAAAGACCCTTTCGAAGTTCCAGAGGTTAGGTGTCATTAGACTCCAGACACCTCATCGGAAATAGGCCTCATCTCGCCTGCGAGGGAGAACTTCCTGGATTTTCTCGAGTTGCGGCAGGTGTTCTCGAGTTACGACGGGGACCTCAGGGACCCGCCCTGGTGGCCTCAGGTTAGGCCAGTCCCGATGCGAGTTGCTAGGGGGCCTCTCGGGATTCCTCTCCCGTCGATACCGGGGACAAAAACCTTGTGTGGAGTCAGGGCCGGAACCCAGGATTTCTCTCAGGGGCTGACATGGATCTTTGGGTACTTCTGGAGTCTCCCCAGGGGATTCAGGCCTCGTCTGGAGTGGGGGAATGCACGTGCGCTTTCCTTCCAGGCTGTAGCAGCAATGTCACGCTTCCCGTCGCGTGGATCAAAGGATCTGTGGTTTTCCCTCGAGGCTTTCCCTTGAGGCTTTCCCACAGGGCTGTCCCAAGTGCCACCGTGGTGTGAGTCGATCCTCGGCGTGACAGATGAGCCAGTGCAGGGCAAAGAGGTTCCTCTGGAATGGACTGAGATATCTGGGGGACTCTTGGCATGGTGGTACGACTATGGCGTTCCTCTCGCCTTTCTTGTTGAGAGTGCCTCCTCTTGAGATGCGCCGGGAACGCCGGGAATTCTTTCCCGTTGAAAGCAGGGAAAGGATCCCTCATCTCGAGCTACGAGGGGGAAACGGGGCTCCTCTGGATGTGGGCAGGACCATCGTGCTTCCTCTCGAGTGGAGACGGGTATGGCGGTGAACTTCTTGAGTTGCAGCAAGGGTGTGAAAGACCCTTTCGAAGTTCCAGAGGTTAGGTGTCATTAGTCTCCAGAGGCCTCATCGGAAATAGGCCTCATCTCGCCTGGAAGGGAGAACTTCCTGGATTTTCTCGAGTTGCGGCAGGTGTTCTCGAGTTACGACGGGGACCTCAGGGACCAGCCCTGGTGGCCTCAGGAGAGGCCAGTCCCCATGCGAGTTGCTAGGGGGCCTCTCGGGATTCCTCTCCCGTCGATACCAGGGCCAAAAACCTTGTGTGGAGTCAGGGCCGGAACCGAGGATTCCTCTCAGGGGCTGACATGGATCTTTGGGTACTTCTGGAGTCTCCCCAGGGGAGTCAGGCCTCGTCTCGAGTGGGGGCATGCACGTGCGCTTTCCTTCCAGGCTGTAGCAGCAATGTCACACTTCCCGTCGCGTGGATCAAAGGATCTGTGGTTTTCCCTCGAGGCTTTCCCTCGAGGCTTTCCCACAGGGCTGTCCCACGTGCCACCGTGGTGTGAGTCGATCCTCGGCGTGAAAGATGAGCCAGTGCAGGGCAAAGAGGTTCCTCTGAAATGGACTGAGACATCTGGGGGACTCTTGGAATGATGGTACGACCATGGAGTTCCTCTCGCCTTTCCTGTTGAGAGTGCCTCCACTTGAGATGCGACGGGAACGCCGGGAATTCTTTCCCGTTGAAAGCAAGAAAAGGATCCCTCATCTCGAGCTACGAGGGGGAAACGGGGCTCCTCTGGATATGGGCGGGACCATCGTGCTTCCTCTCGAGTGGAGACGGGTATGGCGGTGAACTTCTTGAGTTGCAGCAAGGGTGTGAAAGACCCTTTCGAAGTTCCAGAGGTTAGGTGTCATTAGTCTCCAGACGCCTCATCGGAAATAGGCCTCATCTCGCCTGGAAGGGAGAACTTCCTGGATTTTCTCGAGTTGCGGTAGGTGTTCTCGAGTTACGACGGGGACCTCAGGGACCCGCCCTGGTGGCCGCAGGAGAGGCCAGTACCCATGCGAGTTGCTAGGGGGCCTTTCGGGATTCCTCTCCCGTCGATACCGGGGCCAAAATCCTTGTGTGGAGTCAGGGCCGGAACCGAGGATTCCTCTCAGGGGCTGACATGGATCTTTGGGTACTTCTGGAGTCTGACCAGGGGAGTCAGGCCTCGTCTCGAGTGGGGGCATGCACGTGCGCTTTCCTTCCAGGCTGTAGCAGCAATGTCACGCTTCCCGTCGCGTGGATCAAAGGATCTGTGGTTTTCCCTCGAGGCTTTCCCTCGAGGCTTTCCCACAGGGCTGTCCCACGTGCCACCGTGGTGTGAGTCGATCCTCGGCGTGAAAGATGAGCCAGTGCAGGGCAAAGAGGTTCATCTGGAATGGACTGAGACATCTGGGGGACTCTTGGAATGGTGGTACGACCATGGAGTTCCTCTCGCCTTTCCTGTTGAGAGTGCCTCCTCTTGAGATGCGACGGGAACACCGGGAATTCTTTCCCGTTGAAAGCAGGGACAGGATCCCTCATCTCGAGCTACGAATGGGAAACGGGGCTCCTCTGGATGTGGCCGGGACCATCGTGCTTCCTCTCGAGTGGAGACGGGTATGGCGGTGAACTTCTTGAGTTGCAGCAAGGGTGTTAAACACCCTTTCGAACTTCCAGAGGTTAGGTGTCATTAGTCTCCAGACGCCTCATCGGAAATAGGCCTCATCTCGCCTGGAAGGGAGAACTTCCTGGATTTTATCGAGTTGCGGCAGGTGTTCTCGAGTTACGACGGGGACGTATGGGACCCGCCCTGGTGGCCTCAGGAGAGGCCAGTCCCCATGCGAGTTGCTAGGGGGCCTCTCGGGATTCCTCTCCCGTCGATACCGGGGCCAAAAATCTTGTGTGGAGTCAGGGCCGGAACCGAGGATTCCTTTCAGGGGCTGACATGGATCTTTGGGTACTTCTGGAGTCTCCCCAGGGGAGTCAGGCCTCGTCTCGAGTGGGGGCATGCACGTGCGCTTTCCTTCCATGCTGTAGCAGCAATGTCACGCTTCCCGTCGCGTGGATCAAAGGATCTGTGGTTTTCCCTTGAGGCTTTCCCTCGAGGCTTTCCCACAGGGCTGTCCCACGTGCCACCGTGGTGTGAGTCGATCCTCGGCGTGAAAGATGAGCCAGTGCAGGGCAAAGAGTTTCCTCTGGAATGGACTGAGACATCTGGGGGACTCTTGGAATGGTGGTACGACCATGGAGTTCCTCTCGCCTTTCCTGTTGAGAGTGCCTCCTCCTGAGATGCGACGGGAACGCCGGGAATTCTTTCCCGTTGAAAGCAGGGAAAGGATCCCTCATCTCGAGCTACGAGGGGGAAACGGGGCTCCTCTGGATGTGGGCGGGACCATCGTGCTTCCTCTCGAGTGGAGACGGGTATGGCGGTGAACTTCTTGAGTTGCAGCAAGGGTGTGAAAGACCCTTTCGAAGTTCCAGAGGTTAGGTGTCATTAGTCTCCAGACGCCTCATCGGAAATAGGCCTCATCTCGCCTGGAAGGGAGAACTTCCTGGATTTTCTCGAGTTGCGGCAGGTGTTCTCGAGTTACGACGGGGACCTCAGGGACCCGCCCTGGTGGCCTCAGGAGAGACCAGTCCCCATGCGTGTTGCTAGGGGGCCTCTCGGGATTCCTCTCCCGTCGATACCGGGGACAAAAACCTTGTGTGGAGTCAGGGCCGGAACCGAGGATTCCTCTCAGGGGCTGACATGGATCTTTGGGTACTTCTGGAGTCTCCCCAGGGGAGTCAGGCCTCGTCTCGAGTGGGGTCATGCACGTGCGCTTTCCTTCCAGGCTGTAGCAGCA
Organism: Capricornis sumatraensis; assembly: GCF_032405125.1. NCBI lineage: Eukaryota > Metazoa > Chordata > Mammalia > Artiodactyla > Bovidae > Capricornis > Capricornis sumatraensis. The sequence goes on from NW_027184619.1 coordinate 1,241,237, forward strand.
ATGTCACGCTTCCTGTCGCGTGGATCAAAGGATCTGTGGTTTTCCCTCGAGGCTTTCCCTCGAGGCTTTCCCACAGGGCTGTCCCACGTGCCACCGTGGTGTGAGTCGATCCTCGGCGTGAAAGATGAGCCAGTGCAGGGCAAAGAGGTTCCTCTGGAATGGACTGAGACATCTGGGGGACTCTTGGAATGGTGGTACGACCATGGAGTTCCTCTCGCCTTTCCTGTTGAGAGTGCTGCCTCTTGAGATGCGACGCGGACGCAGGGAATTCTTTCCCGTTGAAAGCAGGGAAAGGTTCCCTCATCTCGAGCTACGAGGGGGAAACGGGGCTCCTCTGGATGTGGGCGGGACCATCGTGCTTCCTCTCGAGTGGAGACGGGTATGGCGGTGAACTTCTTGAGTTGCAGCAAGGGTGTGAAAGACCCTTTCGAAGTTCCAGAGGTTAGGTGTCATTAGACTCCAGACACCTCATCGGAAATAGGCCTCATCTCGCCTGCGAGGGAGAACTTCCTGGATTTTCTCGAGTTGCGGCAGGTGTTCTCGAGTTACGACGGGGACCTCAGGGACCCGCCCTGGTGGCCTCAGGTTAGGCCAGTCCCGATGCGAGTTGCTAGGGGGCCTCTCGGGATTCCTCTCCCGTCGATACCGGGGACAAAAACCTTGTGTGGAGTCAGGGCCGGAACCCAGGATTTCTCTCAGGGGCTGACATGGATCTTTGGGTACTTCTGGAGTCTCCCCAGGGGATTCAGGCCTCGTCTGGAGTGGGGGAATGCACGTGCGCTTTCCTTCCAGGCTGTAGCAGCAATGTCACGCTTCCCGTCGCGTGGATCAAAGGATCTGTGGTTTTCCCTCGAGGCTTTCCCTTGAGGCTTTCCCACAGGGCTGTCCCAAGTGCCACCGTGGTGTGAGTCGATCCTCGGCGTGACAGATGAGCCAGTGCAGGGCAAAGAGGTTCCTCTGGAATGGACTGAGATATCTGGGGGACTCTTGGCATGGTGGTACGACTATGGCGTTCCTCTCGCCTTTCTTGTTGAGAGTGCCTCCTCTTGAGATGCGCCGGGAACGCCGGGAATTCTTTCCCGTTGAAAGCAGGGAAAGGATCCCTCATCTCGAGCTACGAGGGGGAAACGGGGCTCCTCTGGATGTGGGCAGGACCATCGTGCTTCCTCTCGAGTGGAGACGGGTATGGCGGTGAACTTCTTGAGTTGCAGCAAGGGTGTGAAAGACCCTTTCGAAGTTCCAGAGGTTAGGTGTCATTAGTCTCCAGAGGCCTCATCGGAAATAGGCCTCATCTCGCCTGGAAGGGAGAACTTCCTGGATTTTCTCGAGTTGCGGCAGGTGTTCTCGAGTTACGACGGGGACCTCAGGGACCAGCCCTGGTGGCCTCAGGAGAGGCCAGTCCCCATGCGAGTTGCTAGGGGGCCTCTCGGGATTCCTCTCCCGTCGATACCAGGGCCAAAAACCTTGTGTGGAGTCAGGGCCGGAACCGAGGATTCCTCTCAGGGGCTGACATGGATCTTTGGGTACTTCTGGAGTCTCCCCAGGGGAGTCAGGCCTCGTCTCGAGTGGGGGCATGCACGTGCGCTTTCCTTCCAGGCTGTAGCAGCAATGTCACACTTCCCGTCGCGTGGATCAAAGGATCTGTGGTTTTCCCTCGAGGCTTTCCCTCGAGGCTTTCCCACAGGGCTGTCCCACGTGCCACCGTGGTGTGAGTCGATCCTCGGCGTGAAAGATGAGCCAGTGCAGGGCAAAGAGGTTCCTCTGAAATGGACTGAGACATCTGGGGGACTCTTGGAATGATGGTACGACCATGGAGTTCCTCTCGCCTTTCCTGTTGAGAGTGCCTCCACTTGAGATGCGACGGGAACGCCGGGAATTCTTTCCCGTTGAAAGCAGGAAAAGGATCCCTCATCTCGAGCTACGAGGGGGAAACGGGGCTCCTCTGGATGTGGCCGGGACCATCGTGCTTCCTCTCGAGTGGAGACGGGTATGGCGGTGAACTTCTTGAGTTGCAGCAAGGGTGTTAAACACCCTTTCGAACTTCCAGAGGTTAGGTGTCATTAGTCTCCAGACGCCTCATCGGAAATAGGCCTCATCTCGCCTGGAAGGGAGAACTTCCTGGATTTTATCGAGTTGCGGCAGGTGTTCTCGAGTTACGACGGGGACGTATGGGACCCGCCCTGGTGGCCTCAGGAGAGGCCAGTCCCCATGCGAGTTGCTAGGGGGCCTCTCGGGATTCCTCTCCCGTCGATACCGGGGCCAAAAATCTTGTGTGGAGTCAGGGCCGGAACCGAGGATTCCTTTCAGGGGCTGACATGGATCTTTGGGTACTTCTGGAGTCTCCCCAGGGGAGTCAGGCCTCGTCTCGAGTGGGGGCATGCACGTGCGCTTTCCTTCCATGCTGTAGCAGCAATGTCACGCTTCCCGTCGCGTGGATCAAAGGATCTGTGGTTTTCCCTTGAGGCTTTCCCTCGAGGCTTTCCCACAGGGCTGTCCCACGTGCCACCGTGGTGTGAGTCGATCCTCGGCGTGAAAGATGAGCCAGTGCAGGGCAAAGAGTTTCCTCTGGAATGGACTGAGACATCTGGGGGACTCTTGGAATGGTGGTACGACCATGGAGTTCCTCTCGCCTTTCCTGTTTAGAGTGCCTCCTCCTGAGATGCGACGGGAACGCCGGGAATTCTTTCCCGTTGAAAGCAGGGAAAGGATCCCTCATCTCGAGCTACGAGGGGGAAACGGGGCTCCTCTGGATGTGGGCGGGACCATCGTGCTTCCTCTCGAGTGGAGACGGGTATGGCGGTGAACTTCTTGAGTTGCAGCAAGGGTGTGAAAGACCCTTTCGAAGTTCCAGAGGTTAGGTGTCATTAGTCTCCAGACGCCTCATCGGAAATAGGCCTCATCTCGCCTGGAAGGGAGAACTTCCTGGATTTTCTCGAGTTGCGGCAGGTGTTCTCGAGTTACGACGGGGACCTCAGGGACCCGCCCTGGTGGCCTCAGGAGAGACCAGTCCCCATGCGTGTTGCTAGGGGGCCTCTCGGGATTCCTCTCCCGTCGATACCGGGGCCAAAATCCTTGTGTGGAGTCAGGGCCGGAACCGAGGATTCCCCCCAGGGGCTGACATGGATCTTTGGGTACTTCTGGAGTCTCCCCAGGGGAGTCAGGCCTCGTCTCGAGTGGGGGCATGCACGTGCGCTTTCCTTCCATACTGTAGCAGCAATGTCACACTTCCCGTCGCGTGGATCAAAGGATCTGTGGTTTTCCCTCGAGGCTTTCCCACAGGGCTGTCCCACGTGCCACCGTGGTGTGAGTCGATCCTCGGCGTGAAAGATGAGCCAGTGCAGGGCAAAGAGGTTCCTCTGGAATGGACTGAGACATCTGGGGGACTCTTGGAATGGTGGTACGACCATGGAGTTCCTCTCGCCTTTCCTGTTGAGAGTGCCTCCTCTTGAGATGCGACGGGAACGCCGGGAATTCTTTCCCGTTGAAAGCAGGGAAAGGATCCCTCATCTCGAGCTACGAGGGGGAAACGGGGCTCCTCTGGATGTGGGCGGGACCATCGTGCTTCCTCTCGAGTGGAGACGGGTATGGCGGTGAACTTCTTGAGTTGCAGCAAGGGTGTGAAAGACCCTTTCGAAGTTCCAGAGGTTAGGTGTCATTAGTCTCCAGACGCCTCATCGGAAATAGGCCTCATCTCGCCTGGAAGGGAGAACTTCCTGGATTTTCTCGAGTTGCGGCAGGTGTTCTCGAGTTACGACGGGGACCTCAGGGACCCGCCCTGGTGGCCTCAGGAGAGGCCAGTCCCCATGCGAGTTGCTAGGGGGCCTCTCGGGATTCTTCTCCCGTCGATACCAGGGCCAAAATCCTTGTGTGGAGTCAGGGCCGGAACCGAGGATTCCTCTCAGGGGCTGACATGAATCTTTGGGTACTTCTGGAGTCTCCCCAGGGGAGTCAGGCCTCGTCTCGAGTGGGGGCATGCACGTGCGCTTTCCTTCCATACTGTGGCAGCAATGTCACACTTCCCGTCGCGTGGATCAAAGGATCTGTGGTTTTCCCTCGAGGCTTTCCCTCGAGGCTTTCCCACAGGGCTGTCCCACGTGCCACCGTGGTGTGAGTCGATCCTCGGCGTGAAAGATGAGCCAGTGCAGGGCAAAGAGGTTCCTCTGGAATGGACTGAGACATCTGGGGGACTCTTGGAATGGTGGTACGACCATGGAGTTCCTCTCGCCTTTCCTGTTGAGAGTGCCTCCTCTTGAGATGCGACGGGAACACAGGGAATTCTTTCCCGTTGAAAGCAGGGAAAGGATCCCTCATCTCGAGCTACGAGGGGGAAACGGGCCTCCTCTGGATGTGGGCGGGACCACCGTGCTTCCTCTCGAGTGGAGACGGGTATGGCGGTGAACTTCTTGAGTTGCAGCAAGGGTGTGAAAGACCCTTTCGAAGTTCCAGAGGTTAGGTGTCATTAGTCTCCAGACGCCTCATCGGAAATAGGCCTCATCTCGCCTGGAAGGGAGAACTTCCTGGATTTTCTCGAGTTGCGGCAGGTGTTTTCGAGTTACGACGGGGACCTCAGGGACCCGCCCTGGTGGCCTCAGGAAAGGCCAGTCCCCATGCGAGTTGCTAGGGGGCCTCTCGGGATTCCTTTCCCGTCGATACCGGGACCAAAAACCTTGTGTGGAGTCAGGGCGGGAACCAAGGATTCCTCTCAGGGGCTGACATGGATCTGTGGGTACTTCTGGAGTCTCCCCAGGGGAGTCAGCCCTCCTGTCGAGTCGGGGCATGCACGTGCGCTTTCCTTCCAGGCTGTAGCAGCAATGTCACGCTTCCCGTCGCGTGGATCAAAGTATCTGTGGTTTCCCCTCGAGGCTTTCCCACAGGGCTGTCCCACGTGCCACCGTGGTGTGAGTCGATCCTCGGCGTGAAAGATGAGCCAGTGCAGGGCAAAGAGGTCCTCTGGAATGGACTGAGACATCTGGGGGACTCTTGGAATGATGGTACGACCATGGAGTTCCTCTCGCCTTTCCTGTTGAGAGTGCCTCCTCTTGAGACGCGACGGGAACGCCGGGAATTCTTTCCCGTTGAAAGCAGCGAAAGGATCCCGCATCTCGAGCTACGAGGGGGAAACGGGGCTCCTCTGGATGTGGGCGGGACCATCGTGCTTCCTCTCGAGTGGAGACGGGTATGGCGGTGAACTTCTTGAGTTGCAGCAAGGGTGTGAAAGACCCTTTCGAAGTTCCAGAGGTTAGGTGTCATTAGTCTCCAGACGCCTCATCGGAAATAGGCCTCATCTCGCCTGGAAGGGAGAACTTCCTGGAATTTCTCGAGTTGCGGCAGGTGTTCTCGAGTTACGACGGGGACCTCAGGGACCCGCCCTGGTGGCCTCAGGAGAGGCCAGTCCCCATGCGAGTTGCTAGGGGGCCTCTCGGGATTACTCTCCTGTCGATACCGGGCCCAAAAACCTTGTGTGGAGTCAGGGCCGGAACCGAGGATTCCTCTCAGGGGCTGACATGGGTCTTTGGGTACTTCTGGAGTCTCCCCAGGGGAGTCAGGCCTCGTCTCGAGTGGGGGCATGCACGTGAGCTTTCCTTCCATGCTGTAGCAGCAATGTCAAGCTTCCCGTCGCGTGGATCAAAGGATCTGTGGTTTTCCCTCGAGGCTTTCCCTCGGGGCTTTCCCACAGGCTGTCCCACGTGCCACCGTGGTGTGAGTCGATCTTCGGCGTGAAAGATGAGCCAGTGCAGGGCAAAGAGGTTCCTCTGGAATGGACTGAGACATCTGGGGGACTCTTGGAATGGTGGTACGACCATGGAGTTCCTCTCGCCTTTCCTGTTGAGAGTGCCCTCTCTTGAGATGCGACGGGAACGCCGGGAATTCTTTCCCGTTGAAAGTAGGGAAAGGATCCCGCATCTCGAGCTGCTAGGGGGCAACGGGGCTCCTCTGGATGTGGGCGGGACCATCGTGCTTCCTCTCGAGTGGAGACGGGTATGGCGGTGAACTTCTTGAGTTGCAGCAAGGGTGTGAAAGACCCTTTCGAAGTTCCAGAGGTTAGGTGTCATTAGTCTCCAGACGCCTCATCGGAAATAGGCCTCATCTCGCCTGGAAGGGAGAACTTCCTGGATTTTCTCGAGATGCGGCAGGTGTTCTCGAGTTACGACGGGGACCTCAGGGACCCGCCCTGGTGGCCTCAGGAGAGGCCAGTCCCCATGCGAGGTGCTAGGGGGCCTCTCGGGATTCCTCTCCCGTCGATACCGGGGCCAAAAACCTTGTGTGGAGTCAGGGCCGGAACCGAGGATTCCTCTCAGGGGCTGACATGGATCTTTGGGTACTTCTGGAGTCTCCCCAGGGTAGTCAGGCCTCATCTCGAGTGGGGGCATGCACGTGCGCTTTCCTTCCAGGCTGTAGCAGCAATGTCACGCTTCCCGTGGCATGGTTCAAAGGATCTGTGGTTTTCCCTCGAGGCTTTCCCTCGGGGCTTTCCCACAGGGCTGTCCCTGTGCCACCGTGGTGTGAGTCGATCCTCGGCGTGAAAGATGAGCCAGTGCAGGTCAAAGAGGTTCCTCTGGAATGGACTGAGACATCTGGGGGACTCTTGGAATGGTGGTACGACCATGGAGTTCCTCTCGCCTTTCCTGTTGAGAGTGCCTCCTCTTGAGATGCGACGGGAACCCCGGGAATTCTTTCCCGTTGAAAGCAGGGAAAGGATCCCGCATCTCGAGCTACGAGGGGGAAACGGGGCTCCTCTGGATGTGGGCGGGACCATCGTGCTTCCTCTCGAGTGGAGACGGGTATGGCGGTGAACTTCTTGAGTTGCAGCAAGGGTGTGAAAGACCCTTTCAAAGTTCCAGAGGTTAGGTGTCATTAGTCTCCAGACGCCTCATCGGAAATAGGCCTCATCTCGCCTGGAAGGGAGAACTTCCTGGATTTTCTCGAGAAGCGGCAGGTGTTCTCGAGTTACGACGGGGACCTCAGGGACCCGCCCTGGTGGCCTCAGGAGAGGCCAGTCCCCATGCGAGGTGCTAGGGGGCCTCTCGGGATTCCTCTCCCGTCGATACCGGGGCCAAAAACCTTGAGTGGAGTCAGGGCCGGAACCGAGGATTCCTCTCAGGAGCTGACATGGATCTGTGGGTACTTCTGGAGTCTCCCAAGGGGAGTCAGGCCTCGTCTCGAGTCGGGGCATGCACGTGCGCTCTCCTTCCAGGCTGTAGCAGCAATGTCACGCTTCCCGTCGCGTGGATCAAAGGATCTGTGGTTTTCCCTCGAGGCATTCCCTCGAGGCTTTCCCACAGTGCTGTCCCACATGTCACCGTGGTGTGAGTCGATTCTCGGCGTGAAAGATGAGCCAGTGCAGGGCAAAGAGGTTCCTCTGGAATGGACTGAGACATCTGGGGGACTCTTGGAATGGTGGTACGACCATGGAGTTCCTCTCGCCTTTCCTGTTGAGAGTGCCTCCTCTTGAGATGCGACGGGAACGCCGGGAATTCTTTCCCGTTGAAAGCAGGGAAAGGATCCCTCATCTCGAGCTACGAGGGCGAAACGGGGCTCCTCTGGATGTGGGCGGGACCATCGTGCTTCCTCTCGAGTGGAGACGGGTATGGCGGTGATCTTCTTGAGTTGCAGCAAGGGTTTGAAAGACCCTTTCGAAGTTCCAGAGGTTAGGTGTCATTAGTCTCCAGACGCCTCATCGGAAATAGGCCTCATCTCGCCTGGAAGGGAGAACTTCCTGGAATTTCTCGAGTTGCGGCAGGTGTTCTCGAGTTATGACGGGGACCTCAGGGACCCGCCCTGGTGGCCTCAGGAGAGGCCAGTCCCCATGCGAGTTTCTAGGGGGCCTCTCGGGATTCCTCTCCCGTCGATACCGGGGCCAAAAACCTTGTGTGGAGTCAGGGCCGGAACCGAGGATTCCTCTCAGGGGCTGACATGGATCTTTGGGTACTTCTGGAGTCTCCCCAGGGGAGTCAGGCCTCGTCTCGAGTGGGGGCATGCACGTGCGCTTTCCCTCCAGGCTGTAGCAGCAATGTCACGCTTCCCGTCGCGTGTATCAAAGTATCTGTGGTTTTCCCTCGAGGCTTTCCCTCGAGGCTTTCCCACAGGGCTGTCCCACGTGCCACCGTGGTGAGAGTCGATCCTCGGCGTGAAAGATGAGCCAGTGCAGGGCAAAGAGGTTCCTCTGGAATGGACTGAGACATCTGGGGGACTCTTGGAATGGTGGTACGACCATGGAGTTCCTCTCGCCTTTCCTGTTGAGAGTGCCTCCTCTTGAGATGCGACGGGAACGCCGGGAATTCTTTCCCGTTGAAAGCAGGGAAAGGATCCCTCATCTCGAGCTACGAGGGGGAAACGGGGCTCCTCTGGATGTGGGCGGGACCATCGTGCTTCCTCTCGAGTGGAGACGGGTATGGCGGTGAACTTCTTGAGTTGCAGCAAGGGTGTGAAAGACCCTTTCGAAGTTCCAGAGGTTAGGTGTCAATAGTCTCCAGACGCCTCATCGGAAATAGGCCTCATCTCGCCTGGAAGGGAGAACTTCCTGGATTTTCTCGAGTTGCGGCAGGTGTTATCGAGTTACGACGGGTACCTCAGGGACCCGCCCTGGTGGCCTCAGGAGAGGCCAGTCCCCATGCGCAGTGCTAGGGGTCCTCTCGGGATTCCTCTCCTGTCGATAACGGGGCCAAAAACCTTGTGTGGAGTCAGGGCCGGAACCGAGGATTCCTCTCAGGTGCTGACATTGATCTGTGGGTACTTATGGAGACTCCCCAGGGGAGTCAGGCCTCGTCTCGAGTCGTGGCATGCACGTGCACTTTCCTTCCAGGCTGTAGCAGCAATGTCACGCTTCCCGTTGCCTGGATCAAAGGATCTGTGGTTTTCCCTCGAGACTTTCCCTCGGGGCTTTCCCACAGGGCTGTCCCACGTGCCACCGTGGTGTGAGTCGATCTTCGGCGTGAAAGATGAGCCAGTGCAGGGCAAAGAGGTTCCTCTGGAATGGACTGAGACATCTGGGGGACTCTTGGAATGGTGGTACGACCATGGAGTTCCTCTCGCCTTTCCTGTTGAGAGTGCCTCCTCTTGAGATGCGACGGGAACGCCGGGAATTCTTTCCCGTTGAAAGCAGGGAAAGGATCCCGCATCTCGAGCTACGAGGGGGAAACGGGGCTCCTCTGGATGTGGGCGGGACCATCGTGCTTCCTCTCGAGTGGAGACGGGTATGGCGGTGAACTTCTTGAGTTGCAGCAAGGGTGTGAAAGACCCTTTCGAAGTTCCAGAGGTTAGGTGTCATTAGTCTCCAGACGCCTCATAGGAAATAGGCCTCATCTCGCCTGGAAGGGAGAACTTCCTGGATTTTCTCGAGATGCGGCAGGTGTTCTCGAGTTACGACGGGGACCTCAGGGACCCGCCCTCGTGGCCTCAGGAGAGGCCAGTCCCCATGCGAGGTGCTACGGGGCCTCTCGGGATTCCTCTCCCGTCGATACCGGGGCCAAAAACCTTGTGTGGAGTCAGGGCCGGAACCGAGGATTCCTCTCAGGGGCTGACATGGATCTGTGGGTACTTCTGGAGTCTCCCCAGGGGAGTCAGGCCTCGTCTCGAGTCGGCGCATGCACGTTCGTTTTCGTTCAAGGCTGTAGCAGCAATGTCAAGCTTCCCGTCGCGTGGATCAAAGGATCTGTGGTTTTCCATCGAGGCTTTCCCACAGGGCTGTCCCACGTGCCACCGTGGTGTGAGTCGATCCTCGGCGTGAAAGATGAGCCAGTGCAGGGCAAAGAAGTTCCTCTGGAATGGATTGAGACATCTGGGGGACTCTTGGAATGGTGGTACGACCTTGGAGTTCCTCTCGCCTTTCCTGTTGAGAGTGCCTCCTCTTGAGATGCGACGGGAACGCCGGGAATTCTTTCCCGTTGAAAGCAGGGAAAGGATCCCTCATCTCGACCTACGAGGGGGAAACGGGGCTCCTCTGGATGTGGGCGGGACCATCGTGCTTCCTCTCGAGTGGAGACGGGTATGGCGGTGAACTTCTTGAGTTGCAGCAAGGGTGTGAAAGACCCTTTCGAAGTTCCAGAGGTTAGGTGTCATTAGTCTCCAGACGCCTCATCGGCAATAGGCCTCATCTCGCCTGGAAGGGAGAACTTCCTGGATTTTCTCGAGTTGCGGCAGGTGTTCTCGAGTTACAACGGGGACCTCAGGGACCCGCCCTGGTGGCCTCAGGAGAGGCCAGTCCCCAAGCGAGTTGCTTGGGGGCCTCTCGGGATTCCTCTCCCGTCGATACCGGGGCCAAAAACCTTGTGTGGAGTCAGGGCCGGAACCGAGGATTCCTCTCAGGGGCTGACATGTATCTTTGGGTACTTCTGGAGTCTCCCCAGGGGAGTCAGGCCTCGTCTCGAGTGGGGGCATTCACGTGCGCTTTCCTTCCAGGCTGTAGCAGCAATGTCACGCTTCCCGTCGCGTGGATCAAAGGATCTGTGGTTTTCCCTCGAGGCTTTCCTTCGAGGCTTTCCCACAGGGCTGTCCCACGTGCCACCGTGGTGTGAGTCGATCCTCGGCGTGAAAGATGAGCCAGTGCAGGGCAAAGAGTTTCCTCTGGAATGGACTGAGACATCTGGGGGACTCTTGGAATGGTGGTACGACCATGGAGTTCCTCTCGCCTTTCCTGTTGAGAGTGCCTCCTCTTGAGTTGAGACGGGAACGCCGGGAATTCTTTCCCGTTGAAAGCACGGAAAGGATCCCTTATCTCGAGCTACGAGGGGGAAACAGGGCTCCTCTGGATGTGGGCGGGACCATCGTGCTTCCTCTCGAGTGGAGACGGGTATGGCGGTGAACTTCTTGAGTTGCAGCAAGGGTGTGAAAGACCCTTTCGAAGTTCCAGAGGTTAGGTGTCATTAGTCT